>NC_056525.1:115748131-115925114 GCF_019175285.1 Sceloporus undulatus
TATGGCAACAGCTTGCTTCAGGAGTAGACCATGTGGTTTCTGTGATCGCAGCCTGATCCCAGTCAGAGGAGCTGCCTCCAGCCATTCTTTACCAGCCATGTGCTTCATCCACAAGTCTATCAAAGCTTATGCTACAACTTCTTTCACCCAGTTAGTCTCAAAAATCCTTTTGCGTATTGATATTCCAGACTAACATGGATACGTCTCTGAATTCTACCCCCAAGGGGCACTGTTGGAGGAAATGCCACCATGCTGTTTTTGCTCAGCAATACTAGCACAATTATGCTACATCACAAAGTATCACCAACAAGGAAATAAATAATAATAATAATTATTATTATTATTTATATTCCACTTAATCACTCGGAATCTAAGCGGATTACAACAATAAAACAAGATACAGTTAAAAATTCTAAAAAAACCTATCCCCCCCCAGTATAAAAACATAGTAATACTAAAAGGAGATTAAACCAGAAAGACATTTAAACAATAGTATAAAATAACAATTAAAATAAGTAGGAGATTTGTAGGAAGTTTATAGCAGGGTCCAGATAGGATGGAAATGAGGATGGAGAAAAGAGGAGAAAAGTGGAGGGGGGGGGGGAGTCAGGTAAATGGAGGTGGTCTAGTCTGGAAAGGCCTGCCAGAAGACACTGTCAAATATTTTCATCCTTGTTGAGAATCTTGAAGACAGTTCTGCAAGAAAGTGGCTGTCATTATGAATTGTTTTCTTATTTGAAGATATCGTTTACTAAAAGGTTTGTGTATGCCTCTATTTTCTGAGAGAAAATTGTTCTGTGGCAGAATATATTATTTGCAAAGTGTTGGCTTTTGTTCAAAAAATGAGTTGCAAATGAATTTCTGTAGCGTCCTAAAATACCCTCCCCCATCAAAATGTGTAAAAACTCCTGCAGTCTTGCTCAATGGGGAGAAAACATTTGAAATTCCTTGTTATTCCATGCAATATCCTAAATTTTATATCCCTAAATCTTTCCCTGAAGGAAAAACACTGTTGTCACTGTCCTTGCCAAATTTCTTCTCAAAATTTCCTCATTTTTCTCCTGACTCCTTTACAGATTTTGTGGCCTGTGAATGAACCTATAAGATGAGAGGTAATTTTACTGCAACACTAATAAAGTAGAAATGTATTATTAAACATGAGTCCTACCATTACTCTAGCAAGTGGTGGCATATGTGTTTAGAAATATGAGCACAGTATGACCTCAGCATTTCATGTAAAACAATTCTCAACACTAGGGAGCCATGCCTTAGACAGAGAAATTAAAAAGGTTAACTGTATTATGATTTATCCATTTCCTTTTTTTCCCCTGAGTGTGTGTGGGCAAAGTGCAGCCAGATAATTACATCCAACTCTGTGCAAGTCTGTTTTTGCAACCTAGGGAACTCCAGTGCCCTCACTTTTAAATGAATAAGTCAGTTTTTATAGGGGTTTTTTGTGGTTTTTTCGGTGTAGGGGAACTCAAGTTTTCTAAGGTTTTTGCCTTTGTTAAAGAAACAAAAAGATCAAAATATCAAAAATATCAAAGGCCTGTTGGTGTCTTGCTTTTAAATCAGCAGAGCACCAGGAACGGTCTTTGTCTAAAAATGCTTCTATAAGAACTGAGGCTGACTCAAATAGCTTGAAGTTTAAAACAAAACTTTATGAATGGCTTAAATCTACATATGCATAGAGGCTACATCCTAATCTTTTTAATGAATAGTTCAGGTAAAGGTAGAAATCTTTATCTCACCATCTTTCAGAAGAAAGGTGGGAGAGCAGGGTGATGTGAGACCGAAGGGGTAGCAGGAAAATCTTTTGTATGAGAACTTCCTAAGGAAGTAAGTTGAATCACATGATGTGTTTACCAACTTACAAAAGTGTTTATTGCCCCTGTAATTCAACAAGACCAAATGGCATGCAAATAGAGAGAGAAGATAGTGAAGGGAAATGCATGCAGGGAAACTCCTATCTATCTTAGGAAGAGGGGAGAGAATGCAATGATTTCCCAACATTAGAGCTATGTGGCCATGTTCTAGAAGAGTTTATTCCTGACGTTTCATCAGCATCTGTGGCTGGCATCTTCAGAGAATGCTGGCATGGAAGAGAGCGGGATGCTGTGTGACCCTGGGTAGAGAGGAGTGATTTCCATGTTAATCTGGGAATTGTTCTGTTGTAGAATGGCAAGACTTCAGGATGGGAGGATATGAAAAGAGAATTAGTGTCTGTTTCATTAGTGATCATTGTATGCTGGGAAAAGCCCTGACCCTGGGTGGTTTTCATTTGCATTTTACGGGGTCTTGATTTTAGTGTTTTTCAGGACTGGTAGACAAACTTTGCTAACTTTAAGGGTTCCTTTTTTCCTGTTGAAGTTGTCTTGGTGTTTGTGGATTTCAATGGCTTCCCTGTGTATTCTGGCCTGATAACTATTGGCATGGTCCAGAATTTCAGTGTGTTCAAATAACATTTTATGCCAAGGGTGGTTTATAACATGTTCTACTACTGCTGATTTTTCTGGCTGATCCATTCTGCAGTGTCTCTCATGTTTCTTGATTGGTGTTTGAACACTGCATTTGGTGGTCCCTATGTAGAATTGTCCGCAGATGCATGGCATGTGGTAAACTCCTGTGGCTGTGAGAGGTCTTTCCTGTCCTTCACTGAGTGCAATATTGCTGGATGTTTTTGGTCGGTTTGTAAACCATTTGGAAGTTGTGTTTCCTCACCAGTTTCCCTATTCTGTCTGTGACTCCTTTGATGTAAAAATACTTTCCCTTTGAGTGGTGGTTTGTCTTCACTCCTCTGGGTTTTTCTGGGTCTGGCAGCCCTTCTGATATCTGAGCTGGAATAACCATTAGTCTGTAGAGCCCAGTCCAAGACACTGGGTTCACAGATCTGTTTTGCTTGGTCTACCAATGTTTTTATTGTGCTTCTTTTTTGTCCTGGATGATGGTTGGAGTTCTTGTGTAGGTATCTGTCTCTGTGTATAGTTTTTCTGTATACTGTGTGGCCCAAACATTGGTTTGGTTTGCAGATGACCAGTACATCCAAGAATGGCAATGTTTCTTCCTTTTCTTTTTCCATTGTGAATTGGATGTTTGGGTGGATATTGTTCAGATGTTTCAGAAACACGGCCAGATCTTCTTCTCCATGGCTCCAAATGGTGAAAGTGTTATCCACATGTTGGAACCATGTTGTAGGCTTTTTGGTGCTGTTTCTAGGGTTTACTTTACAAAGTACAGCCGACCCTTCTTATACACAGATTTTTTTTATACATGGATTCAAGCATCCACAGTTTGAAAATGTTCAAAAAAAAGTATAAATTCCAAATATCAAACCTTGATTTTCTATTTTTTAAAAGGGACACCATTTTGCTATGTCATTATATTTAATGGGACTTGAGCATACATAGATTTTGTTATCCATGGGAGATCTTGGAATCAAACCCCAGTGTATAACAAGGGTCCACTGTATTCCACGTATGACTGTATCATAGGACTCAGAGGGCTTCACATGGCTACCCCATCTCTCTGCTCAAAGGATCCATTCTCCCACTGGAAGTAGCTTGTGGTGAGGCAATGTTCGAACAGGGTGTGGTGAATGGAAGATGGAGCTGTCCAATGAGAAGGCAGCTTGAGCTTAGCCAATAGTGTGAGGACTGGGGAATTTAAAAGATTCTGAACGGAAAATCAGTTGTCAGTTGGTTGACAAATGGGAGTCAGTTGTCAGTTGGGATTGTAGAATCTTGAGGGAAAGTTCTATCCAAGCCAGTGTGAGGGCTTTGGGTTAATAGAGTTCCTGAGGGGCCAGAGAATTGGGATTTTGAAGTCCAAAGGAATGGACTTGGGTCACAAACATACTCTAGAGTAGAAGGTACTGTGTTGTGTACCTTGATTGTGGGGCCTTCACACACAGGGCTGTGATGTCTTCTGGAAAATTTGTTGGATGAGTGCCACGGTGTCCATTACGGGGACTTTGTTGAACAAGGAGACCAAATTAAAGCTGATTAGTATGTCTCCGTGTTTGAGGTTGTTGATTTTTCCTATGAAGTGAGCTGAGTCCTTGATGTAGTGGGTTTTTTTTTTTTTTTTTGCCCTATATGGGTTTGTAATTGTGTGACCAGGAACTTGGCCAAGTTATATGTGGGTGATCCAATAGCACTCACTATGGGTCAGAGGAGAATGGAATCCTGGCAGACCTTGGGAAGTTCATACAGTCTTGGGGGAGAGAACCTCAGATTTGCACAAACTTTGGCTTGTGGTTGGTGGAAATGAGTTTTTGATCAGGATGTTCGTTCTCCGGGTGATTTTGTTGGTTGGGTCTTGTTTCAGTTTTTTCGGTTTTTGTTCCTATAAACCTCTTGAAGCATCATGCTTTCATTAAAACAAGGTATCTTCCCCCAATTTCTCCCAATCACAGAGGCTTACAAAACTGAAGTGGATTTTTGTGGACTTCTAGTTTTGATTGTTCCTCCCCCCAACCTCCCTTGCATCCCTGGAACTTGTTTCCGCCTTGTCTATTGCATTGTTTGAACAGGAAGTCGTGTTAGTATATCTATTCATGAAATATGAAACTACTGTATACAGTTTGTTGTTGTTGTTGTTGTTGTTGTTGTTGTTGTTGTTGTTGTTGTTGTGTGCCTTCAAGTCATTTCTAACTTTTGGCAGCCTTAAAATTAACCTATCACAGCGTGTAACTTGCCTATGGCATAGTGGGTTTCTATGGCTAAGAAGGAATTGAAATCCTGGTCTCCACAATCATAGGTCAATGCTCAAACCACTATGCTACACTAGCTCAATTGAATTGTATTGTATCAATTGCAAATTTCCTTTCCAACAGGCAAAGTGGAATCCC
Source organism: Sceloporus undulatus (assembly GCF_019175285.1). Classification (NCBI taxonomy): domain Eukaryota; kingdom Metazoa; phylum Chordata; class Lepidosauria; order Squamata; family Phrynosomatidae; genus Sceloporus; species Sceloporus undulatus. Next base: position 115,752,981 of record NC_056525.1, read on the forward strand.
CACTTACAGAAAATGCATCCAGTACTATTATTTCCCAACCACTATCCAAAGCCTTACAAAAAAGCACAGCATTAATGCAAGACTTTCTCTTTGTTTAAGTGCTCTAGCTGTACTTTACTTACTAGAATGTCTTAATAGTAGATAATTTCTGAAAGTGTTTAAAATATTTCTGTTAGAGCCAGCTGCACATTTCAGTGCTTAAGAGAATAGAAAACATGTATGTATTGTAAGCTATTTGTTTTATTTAATCACACATTGACAAAAGTACAAAGGTATTGAGAGAGTTCATTTTACGTATCAGCTGTTCTTTTTAATTCCTGCATAAGTTGAGGGAGGACTGGTCATGTAAATGTCTGAATTAAAGTGAACCCTTTTGACTCCTTTTTAATTAGAATGTATGTCCACTTATTGCAACCCGGTATCAAAAACCTATAATAAATTAGAGCCAGTTAATGAAAAGTGTGCCTTTTCATTTCACAATGTACCAGGCATATAAGTAATTAATTTATATTATGGTGCATAATAAAAGTAGGTTGAAATTAATTGTTCCGTTTGAGGTCCAGTGCTAGGCCTAATAATTATAGCTCTTGATAATTCAGCCAGCTAGAAAAAGCAAAACTTTAATGCAATCTATTTTATAAATAATTATGGCTGAGCTCCTAGTTCATAATTTCTTAATTAACAGAGCAGATAATATAAGCAGAGAATTTCTAGCAAGTTTTCTTTGTTCTTTTAATTATCGACTGATGGCCATTGAATTTCAACTTTTAAAAATCCTTCTACCACCAGAAGGAAGGGAGAAACACTTGGATGAGTACTAAATTATACTAAACAATACAGTAGCCATGTGCTTAACTTCACAGACAACAGTCCTGTACATAAAGAGATGTTGTGAAACATCTTCTGCCTAAAGTCCAGTTTAGAGAGAAAGAATTGTAAGAAAAATGGGCAGGGTCATTGACATTGTCCTTTTGTAACTCTACACATAAATTACCACATGCAAATCTTATGCAAATATATGTCTTCCATTTCGACTTCCTTTTTTGGAAATCCATAACTGGGCACACTGTGGATTGGATAGCCAAATGGTTAGATAGTAGTCTGGCACAAAGATATAAATAAGAACCCAAAGGGTCAATTTAGATGCACCCTTGGATGTGTATGTGCCCCATTACCTTTGTTATTGTTGATGCCATCAGCTCTTATCTCTCTCCAAAATAGGAACACTATTGGGTTTTTCATATGGATGGAGTAAATCTCTAAGTCTAACACCCATTCTGATATCACAAAGCAGGCTGCAGTGTTTATTCTTCTTCTCCAGTTTGTGCCTGTGCAACGGAGAAAAAGAAGGAGATGACTGTACAGGAACAAATTAGGTAAATTAATAAATTATCTGAATTATCAATAACTCTGGCTTTTAAATCAGTATGTATAAAATTGGCTAGTTTTGTAAAGGCTGCCCATTTCTCAAATAACTGTAATTACTAGCAAATAGATCACAATGGAATGGTCAAGAGTCCAGGGCTCATATTGACAGTGGAAAGCAACATTAAAAGGAGCCTCTGGTTTTCTGGGTATCTAGTAGCTCTGTATTTGAATTTACCTTACTTTTCTGTGCAACAATGACAAAGACTAATAGCAGTGAATTTAAAATGTGCTTTCTAAGAGAATGGTTGATTCAAACATGGAGAACTCAGTGGCTGTACTCTCCATCTCTATTCTAGCCTTTGGAGAAGGAGGAGAAACTAAATAACACTGTGCTTGTTGCAGTTTTGTTAGGGGTATTGGACGTCTTCCAATTTTGTGGTGTGTGTATACCCCTCTATGACCTTACACATACCCTATATAGCAATCATAAGCCTTGAAGCATCAGGTCACATAGTCCTGAGCCTCAGAAATCAGATAACCAAGGCAGTAAGGGGGCAATTAACACTTCCAGATCAGGTAGGCTAGGCAATTGATCAACAGGATGTTTGGTACACCAAACCGGAGGATGCCCATTTACAGTCACAATTTCTACTTCAAAGACCTCTATTTCGAGTGACCATTCCCATGTAGATTTGGAACCATTCAATGTAGGACACCTGGTCTTTGCCCCAGGCTAATTTTACCTTATAAGAGATCCCAAATTTCCTTTGTTCCCTGGAGGAGTTTGGATTTCAGGCTTACTCCACACCACTCTGAATTCTGTTAATTCCTCGAGTGCTTCCAATGACCAAGTCCCACGCTCAACCACCCAATTGGACTATCAGGAGTGACCACTGTGACAATGAGTCCCACTCACCCAACTATGTTCCTATTGTGGCAGCCCCATGGATATTGTCATCCCACTGCTGCCAAGAAATTATGTAATGAGAACCATCAAAGTTGCTTGTTTTCCCTTTTTAGAATTCACTTTCAGATGGTATCTAGTAGCATGGTTACTTGTTTCAGTCCCAGACAATCTTGTAAGTAATTAACAATAAAACTTTATTTGAAAAACAGTTTAACAATGTTTCACTTGTTCAGTTGGTACATTCACTTGTTATAGTTTCACTTTGTTGGACTTAGTTACACTTTGTTACTTCTCTCTCTCTCTTTCCAGAGAACACATAGGACCCTCACACCATCCTCATTTACTGTTATCCTTCTGACCTTATCTCTGTACTAGCTCAGGCTAACCCTATTCCCTCAAGATATCAGACCAGCAACTCCCTCACTTGGAGTGCTATATTAGAACCAAGTCCCTCATTTCTGAACCTATTCCCTATCAGACCCTGTCATAGAGCTAAGTAATTTCCTTTCAAACTTTAGCTCTCAGTCCCTAACCTCTGGGCTTTCACACAACCAGACCCTAACTGTCTGAAACCAAAACCTGATCTGACTCCAACTGTCAGCAATGGAATTCCTCTCCTCTTACCAGCCAACATTCTATTGGCTGTTGCTAGCCAGGCATAATCCTTCTTGTTCTTCACAACCACACCTTTGGTAGTTATCACCGTTAGTGGAGCCTTTGAATCTATTCCAATGCTCACCTCTTTATTTCTCAGCTCCTGTGCAAGAAATATTATTGTGTGTTCTCTACATTATTTATCCATACAGAAAGGCCATTGTGTAAATGGTGTTCTAATATTTATCCATACTGAGCAGAAGGAGAGATGGCGAGTTGAAAAAGTTACCCAAGATGTCTGAAGGTGCCACAAGATTCTTGCTCTGGTGGCAACAGATTTAATGTGGCTTTTTTTTATCTGACCTTGAAAATTCATCAGTCAGTTTCTGTATCTGCATTAGACTTAGACACAGAAAAGAGGAATTATAGCACTCACTGGCATGTATGATATTGCAGGACAAATATTTACAGAAATACTATATTTTGCACTGGATCAATTTTATGCCCTCATAGTCCAAAAGAGCAGTAATAGAACAAATAAAGTTTAATTCTATTCAAATCTAATATATTTCAAAATAAATAGACTTCCCTATATGAGGGAAAGTGAATTTAGCAAATTTGTCGGTTTTAAGAAGAACAATGAATGTAAGCAATTAAACAAATCTATTAAATGGATAAGGAAAATGTCAGTTTTAAAGACTGCAGGACAAAATGAAGAAGCAAAATAAATTGATTTCTTTTCTTTTGTTTCTTTTTTAAAATGCATGTATTAAGTGAAGAATTCTATACAAATTACTTGCTACCAGAATCTAGTTTTGGAAGGTGGCATGCCTAGAGTAATAAAGTAACTTACTCAGAACAAAATTTGCAGGGAGATAGGTACTTCTGAGGCTAAAAATTTGCAAAGGAGATAGGTACTTCTGAGGCCAAAGAGGCCAATTTTAACACTTTCTAACATGAAACCTAAAAGAGTGTGCAATATGACTCCAGTTTTAATTCACTAAGACATGTAGCTTTAGATATCAGATGTCTAGGAAATACAGAATAAGTGAAAAGGCACATCCAACCAACAACCTAGGATTCTTAAATAAGCTTGAAACAGCCTTAGGTGATAGACAAAAATGATCCTGGAGGCAGACTGGCTATTGAGATGTTAGTGCATTTCTCATCAAGGAGTCCCAAGATATACTGTGAGAACTAAGGAGGCAGAAGAGAAAAGGAAAGCAAAGCTCCACAAGAATGAGATCAAAGCTTTTCCCCTCTGCCCATCGTTCACTCTTTGTTCAATGATCCACTGAACACTGACAGATGTACATCCCACTGGTGCATGTATTAACATTTTTGGCAGTAAGACACAATGTGTAGTAAAGCTGGAGTCAGGGTGAACAAGGGTTTTGAAATCTGTTAAGCAAGGCTGTGAAGCATGCAACTGAAGATGACTATGCTTAAGGCAATGGATTCTTCTCTTCACCCAGAGTTCTTGTCAAACGAAGCTAACAACAAATACTACTCTGGACTCATTGATTCTTGCAAGGAGGCAGAACTGGGTGGGCAGGGGAAACACTTTGAAAGGAATTTTCCTATTTTGTTTCACAGCAACCAAAAAGTCAAAACAGAAAACAAAATCCAAACAGCAAATTAGCACCCATTGTTTTGTATTTCCTTGTTTACAGATAATAAAAAATAAGACTTTTTCTCATATCATCACTATCTACCAATACAGAGATATAGCCGTGTTAATCTGTAGAATCAGTACATAAAGTGATCTTGTAACACCTTTGAGACTAACTGATAGAAGGAAATTGGCAGCATAAGCTTTTGTAGACTTCAGTCTACTTTCTCAGATGCTGGGGTCTGGTCTGCAACCGGGACGTACTCACCCAGTCGCTGACATGTGCAATAACATTTGGTTTTAAATTTTCAATCCTGCATCTATTTCAGGATTTTTGTCCATACGATAATCTACCCAGATGAGTGGATATAGGATCATGTCTGAGGAAATAACTGGTCACCTTGTAAGGAAAGACCTACAGAGTTAACAAACAGATCCACGTTCAGTGCAAAATGCTGCTGGAGCGCCAAAAAGCTACTGCCATATAAACGGCCAGATGGCTTCACGGTGGCTTTCTGTTGACTTGGGGGTGTTCGTCGTGCATATGCAACACCCGCAAGCCACCAGGAAGCCAGGATTTTTTTGCTAGTCTGTTCTGGCCCATGCTTAGTCTTGGACAAACACAATGGGAAATCCCTCATGAACAAATCTTGCCAAGAAAACTCCATGATAGATTTACCTTAGGATTGCCATAAGACAAAAGTAACTTGAAAGCGCATAACAACAACAACAACAACAACAACAAATGTATCAAAAGCAGTTGTAAATGAAGATATACAGTTACATTAATATATGGTACATCAGAGTTGGAATCCCTGCTCAGCCAGGGAAATCTATTTGGTAATCTTGGGTGCATTACAAACCGCCTGTTTGGGGCTGCCTGTAACTGGCCCTTTCCCCGCTGGATCGGGGCCTCAGCTGCCACAATGGCAGCCTCCGAGGCCCCGATCTACCGCTTTCCAGGCTGCGGGGAAGCTGCAAAAGGCCGCTTCCCTGCGGCCTGGAAAGGGGTGTCCCCGGGGCTTCAAGCCCCGAGGACACCTGATGGCGGCGGGGAGGAGGAAAAAGGGGCCGCTTGGCCCCTTTCTCTTCTGGAAGGAGCTCTGAAACGGAGCTCCTTCCGGGGTCGCAAAAAGGGCACTCTAGGTGCCCTCGTGCGGCCCCACTACGTCACAACTGCACCGCCCCGTTTAGAGGTGGCGCGGTCGTGATGTCGTAATGGCAGCCCCTGTGTGGAACGGGCGCCGCCACTTTGTACGGACTGGGTCCGTACTAGGGTTAGGGGCCTCAGGAAGTGATGCCCCTTTCTAACCATAATACGGACCCAGTCCGTACTTTTATGCCCATCTGTAACGGGCCTTGGATAAGTCACACTCTCTCATCCTAAGAGGAAGACAAACCTGTTTTGAATAAATCTTGCCAAGAATATTCTATGATAGAATATCCCTCGGAGTGTAGTGGAGTCTCCTTCCTTGGAGGTCTTTAAGCAGAGGCTAGACAGCCATCTGCTGGGGATGCTTTGATTGGGATTTCCTGCATGGCAGGGGGTTGGACTGGATGGCCCTTACGGTCTCTTCCAACTCTATGATTCTATGATTATATAGGGTCACTATAAATTGGATTCAACTTGAAGGCATGGGGTAACAACAGCAACAAAACATTTATTATGGTTGGCATCATCTTAGGTATTTATATCATTTAAAACTGACTTACAATCATGGATAGATGAGCTATGATGTTGCATGATGCTCATATTCTCAGTCAAGCAGGTAAATAGTCACATATCTGGGACCACTGCATAAATAAAGCCAGTAGCATGATCATTGTGGACTATGCCCAAATTCAAATGCCTTCATGCATAATGGGGCATGTGGCATATTGTGACACATTTCACAACTGGAAGACTCATTGTATGCACTATCATGCACCATTCTAATACATTAGGATGGCTGCATACTATATCAGTGGCGTAACTCCACCAATGTAAAGATGCACATTGTAGATTCAGAAACAAGATTGTGAGCCTTATTGTGTGTCAGGACATGTTGTGAATTGGGACCACTGAACAGTGGCTATGCTGGTGGTTCCATTTGCACAATGCTCCTGGAGATGTAGCTACATCTCTCCTCCCCTCCTAGGAATTAGAGAATTGAACAACATCACAGTTTACATTTATGATGACATAAATACCTAAACAGAATGCCAGTCGTTGTGTTTATTTTGTCCTACAGCTATGTCTACCCACCTGAGGCACAAATAGTGGTTATTTGGGGGTGGCAGAAATAGATATTTTGAAGGTTGTCAAGTACTGGGAAAGGTCTATATAAAAGTTGGTACCCCACATGTGTCATTTGCTGTTCTACATCAGGTGAACAATATATGCCTGGCATTGCAAGCACTCACTTCTTGCATATACTGAGATTAGTAAATGACCTTTTTAAAAGAATTTTATATGACTGGGACAATGGATATTCTTATAATATTCCTGGGAGAATGGGGGGGGGGGCGATCAACACCATGGCACAGAGTTGTCATGTATTATAGAAGGACAGAGCAAAATTTAGATCAAAATCAAAGCCAGAGTAAATGGCTGATACCTCTTACATTCCTGGTAAATATTATGAGAAATCTTTTCTTCACTTTTCGTGGAGTATGGTAAGACAAACAAAACCCTGGAAGAAATAGAGGTCTGGTGAGGGTTGGTCCCCTAAATTTAATTCACTTGGACTAGCTGGAGGTGAAAGTTGGTGCAAGTTACAGTGGAGAGCTGCCCTGTCTCATACGTGAAAATCAAAGCTTTCCTCCACATGTTCAGCTTTGCTGGAAGGCCTCAGTCCCCAAACACAGAAAAAAAGAAGGGAAGAAGTTGTCAGAGAGAATCTCAGCTCAGAACACAGTGGGAGATTTGCTCTTTCCCCCCATTCGCCCTTTAAAATTCTCTTTATGCGAAACAGCTCAGCCAACCTGCTATAGCTGTAAGGGAGCAATATTGAAACCTGCCGCAATTGCAATTTAGTGAAGTTACTCATTTTTCCACTCCCCCCCCCCCTTTACCTTGTTTTTGAACAGATAGTTATTAGTTCCAGAAGTCAGAGGTAAATAGAAGCAATAACTGGAGAGGTCATTAGAGAAGCACATGGAAAATGGTGAATTTAGAAGGGATGTTTAGTGTTCATATCAAGAAGGGAAACCTGGGATGACACACAATATAAATAAAATAAAAATCATTTGGAAGATTTTAAGCAAGAATGCCGTCTGCTGGCTTTTTCATGTAACTGCTGGTGAAAGGAATTTTATAGATTTCTTTCACAGAAACCGTTTCCTCTGCAGTGAAATAATAATTAATAATATTGCTGAATTAGAACATGGCATTGATTATTAATTTAAATTATGTTTACTTTGCTGTTCATTTGAAAAGAGACAGTCTTTACAAGCAGGCTTATAACCTAAGCCAAGGAAAACAGGGATGAGGAGAGATGAGGAACATGAGCAAATTATACACACAGTCAGTAGAAGAGATAGTATGAAACGGGATCTTGCTGGACCTTTAAGACTAACTGAAAGATAGAAGTTGGTATTGTGAGCTTTTGTAGACTTGAACCTACTTCCTCATTTGCATCCGAGGAAGGAACCTCAGGTCTACAAAAGTTCATGGTACCAACTTCTACCTTTCAGTTAGTTTCAATGGTGCTGTAAGATCCCTTTGCACACTGAAATGCAAAAGAAAAAGTAAACAGAACCATGCCTTAGCATGCACCACAGTATACAGTCCTGATGCAAATCAAGTTAAATAGTTCATCAAGTGGCCTTTTGCTTTATCCATAGATTTGTGTTTCTGTCTCTCCTTCAAACTCATAGCTGTGTTAAGATATTAGCGCACAGCTAAAAAAAGTGACTTATGACTGTCACATTCAATTCCAATTTGAGATGTATCCTGATATCATTGCATGTATTTTGCTGCCGACGCCACTGGCTGTGTGCAGCCTGGGTAACTTCCAGCTAGAATCCAGGCCCAGCCAGCCTCTTTTCAAAACTGGGAAGCTCCCAGCGTTGTAAATCAGCTGCCCGAGTTTGGATTATAGCAGGAAGTTACCTGGGCTGCACCCGGCTAGTGGCCTCAGCAACAAAATGCATACAATGATACCAGGATACATCCCAAACTAGAATTGAATTTGGCAGCAGCAAGTTGATGAAGTATTTAACTTAATCTGCATCAGGATTGTATACTGTGGTGCATGCTAAGGCATGGTTCTATTTATTTTTAATTTTGCATTTCAAGTGTGAGCATCCACAAACTCTAAGCCAATAAATTTAACTTGCCTCTCATCATTTCAGGAAGGCTGAACATATTGACCACTCCCCCAGGAGAAAAGAGAAAGCCAGACAACTCTAGTCTTAAAGGCTGTTCTCATTCCTATCCCCAAGACTTGGGAAGTTTGGAGAAAGCCCTTTCACAAAATGTATATGTGTACCTTCAGTTTGCCTGTCAACTTATGGTAACCCCATGAATTTCATAGGGTTTTCTTAGGCAAGGAATAACCAGAGATGCACCTATAATGCCTAACCTTCCACATTAACTTTCCAAAGTGACTAATATGCCAATTGAATTTTGATACTAGTTCTTAAGGTTACATGAGTTGTTCTGTGATGACCTCCTATACTTTCTCAAACTTGGCTAAAGGCATCTACCCACTTCTCAAGTGGACTAGTGGACTAGTGAGGGTATGGACTAGTGAGGTCCTCTTGACATTTAGGATTACCATCCATTTATTTAACACCTCCCATTTCTACCTACTGAAAGAAAATACGGGCAGTTTTTAAAGACTTTTACAGTATGAGTCTTATTCTGTGCAAAATTTGCCCTTCTTCTTCTTCATGGAAGGGGGCTGGACTAGGTGGCCCTTGTGGTCTCTTCCAACTCTACGATTCTATGATGATGATGATGATGATGATGATGATGATTCTTTGCACAGAAAACATTTTCTGTACAATCAAGCAACATATTTTTCAAATATTTTCCGAATATTTTTTAAATATTGTCTCCATCCCATTCCATTCATTTAAGATATAGATTCCTTTCTATGTTCATTGGAGATCATGTCTCCCATTCTTTACCCCATGATTTAGACTTTACACAAGTCCTTCTGGCACTCAAATGATGGAGGTAAGGTGGGATTCAACTCTATATTTTGAAACATAATATTATTATCCTCAATCATATATTGATTTATGACTATAAATCAGGGGGCATTACCTGTCTGAAGAGATGAAAAGGAAAATGGGATGAGTTCAGGAGTTCTCTTTATGTCTCTAGTTCAACCTGCATTGATGGGGATCTGGACAGCCATCGCTGTACATACCTCATCCACTGGAATTAAAAGTTTCACAGTAAATTTTGATAATTAACAATGACAACTATGACTGTTTGGGATCCAGCATTCAAACTGCAATGAGTGTTAGTTGTCACTATTTATTGCCAGGAACTACCAAAATAGCCATAATGATGATGGACAAAGGATATCAAGGGAGGACTCTGCACCCTCCCCCCTTATCTATGCCACTTTGAGTTGCCAGGTAAAGTATGCAACATCTGCCAAATGACAGCAACTCTAATCCCCTCTTCTACACAACCATTCAAGGATCAGGAACCCTCTCCCTTATTTCACCAGCCAATCCTAATGTCACTATCTTTTTCATTACAACTCAGTATTTCTGGAAAATGAATGGAAAATGAAATAAATTATTGCAACAGATTTATACTACAAAGTGCTCTCTGTTTCTGTATCTCTCTGCGTGCGCGCGCGCACACACACACACGCCACCTTAATTTCATTACTTTCTGAAATGATGCAATTTGCAGGGTGTAGTTTGTTGACTGATCATGATGAGAATTTTCTGTAAAAATTGTTAGTGCTTCTTGTCAAACAAGAGTTTCCAAGTTTTCCTAAGAATCACTATTAAATCAGTTGAACCATTTGACTAAGGCACTGTGGAAATAATCCAGGCTGACACCAGTTTAACTGCCATGGCTCAGTGCTATGAAATTCAGTGCTATGAAATTCTGAAAACCATAGTTTTGTGAGACATTTAGCCTTCTCTGTCAGAGAGCTCTGGTGCCACAACAAACAACAGTTCCCATAATTTCCTAGCACTGAGGCATAGCAGTTAAAGTGGTGTCAATCTGGATTATTTCTGCAGTGCAGATTCAGCCTTAGATACAGCTTTGTTTCTTGGTGCTACTGCTTATCTCCTTTAGGAAGCTGGCATTTCCCCTGAAAATTCCCCAAGAGTGTAAGGACTTTAGATTCTATTTTTGCTTAGCTCCCTGACATTATGATGGATGTGATGTGAATGTTCACTGCAACATATGGTCTTTCAAGTGTCTGGAAATATGCTTTTCTCATTCAGGTCATAAGAAGTAAGTCCCAATAATGATTGATAAGTCTGGGTTAAAAGCCAATGAACAAGATATATAGCATGTGAAACACTTCCATGGCTTTCTTTAATAAATATCAGTCTCAATTCTATCAAAATATTTTGTAAAAAAATTATTGCAAGTTCAAGAATGCTGCGGGTGCTAATTGTTAAGCAAGTCCAGAATTTGGCAAGAGAACTTAATTTGATTAAATGATACTTCACATATTCATTATATATTCTCATTAATAGCTTCTAAATAATTGTTCTCTCAGACTACAAGTGGCAAACAATTACAGTCGCCTCTTTAATCAGCCTAGAAATTGTAACTGAAAGTGACAAGGCATTTACTTATAAGTTGCTTGTTTAAAATGGTTCCTAACAATCCCAGAGATTTGGCTATAAAAATCCATAAAACACACACACATTCTCTGAAAAGCATGTGATGGAGATGAACATGGAAATGAAATAAAGATTTCCATCACTACCCACACTTAAGGGCAGAGAAGATTATTTTTTTCCTATCAACTTGATTGCTTGCTCAAGGCTCTTGAGAAAGACATTACTGTATAAATATCTCCCCTCTTCTTTTCATGAAGAGTCTAGTCAAATGAAGACTTATTTACAAAGGATCATCAAAGGCAGAGGCTGAAACTAGCTTGCAAATCTGTTAAGTGGAGGACTCTCTTAAAGTCAGATGAGTGTTAACATCTACAGATAAAATAAGTTTCCTGGATGTTGTCAGTATCTAGTGTGATGAAACAAACAAACAAATACTGAAACAAGGCTGTAAAAAACAAAACAAAGCAACAAATACAGACCTTGTAGATGAAGAGGTTTGGCTTTGTAAATAAAGGCAATTTTAGTTTGCAGTGTTTCCAAGTCTCCATGATTTCCTTCTACTGGACAATCCATTTGTCCTCCAAATGAAAAGACCAATCGAGAAGCCGAAAACTTGCCATCAGTTAGGGGCATGTAAAACTTTCCTTTTCAACTCTGCTGTGTTTTTTCTGAACCCCACCTGTATTCTTATCCAGCTCTTTGTATTAAATTGTGAGGTCTTGTTTTTTATTCTTGCATTGAAATTTCTGCACATTTTGCACACAATTTCTGACTCACAATGGGAATGAAGGGATCATATACAAGAACTTGAGTTGAATAAGGGCCACTTTATCGGCCTCTTAAACTATTTTACTTAAACTATTCACTACTGTGATAAGCAGTAGAGAGAGGCAGTAGGTCTCCACCAAACCCCATCCTCAGCACCACAACCGCAAGGAGAACCCAAATACCTGGGCTGCTAACAGCCCTAATGGAAGGCAAACTCAGGGAATTCTGACCCCAAGATGCAAGACTTAAAGTGAGGGTGCAGCCTCTAGGATAGCTCTAAGGGTAGTCTCCTTCCCCACCCCTTGGCCCCATGATGTAAAGAGGCAGCCCTAGAAGCCATCTCTTCACCACAATGGGTGCCATAGGTGTTCACCACAATCTTACTTTTCTCCCTCTGCTACCTACCACAGACAAAGGACAAATATTGGAGTAATCCCTTTCCCCACCTGACCAGCCAACAAGGTTTTCACCCTCTGCTGAAAAATTTCAGAGTGGTGAACACTATCAGCATTGTAAAGCTCAGGGCTCTGAAATTCTGTTTGGGAATATGGTAAAAAAAAAAACCAAAAAAAAAACCATAGTCCAATCCTTTCATCAAGGCATTCCTAATTTCCCTATTGACCTGTCTGCAGACCCTATCCAGACAAAGTGGATCACCTCATTCCCACCAAACCTTGTGCAAAAGAATGCAACAAACCAAGGCTATCTTCCACAGCCACTCCACTGTTGTCTGGTCAGTCAGATCCAAAATAGCACACCCATGCTATGTCTGCAGAGCAAAACATGGAACCTCTCTAAGCAGAACTTCAAATTGGAAACACATCAGCATTAGTGAATAAACAACTTTAACACCTGAAAGTGAAAATATATATCTTATAAGCCAAAAACCTCTATCACCCCAGCTTCTAAATGGAATCTGTGTCCTTGTCCATGGCAAATGCTACTGGGGCAGTTGCAATTCTAAAACAATGAGTCCTGAATCAAACCCCACTCAGGCCCTCAATAGCAACTGCCCCAAACTGATCTCTGGTGAGAGGAGAATTATTGGCATGGCAGAATATGGAATCAGCCTGAGAGTCCCTAACCTGCAAAATTCAGGAAATGCCAATATGATGCCCCATTACTGCAGGGACCCAACTGAAGGGTTGTGCTAGCTTTCTTCTGTCTTAAAGGAGTGAATAGTAAGGACCACTTGCTCTTTAAGCAGATGAACATTCCATCTTACAAGAGTGTCAAAGCAAAGGAGCAAAAAAACAAAACAAAAGTGTAAGGGAAGCATCATGAAAGAGCAAAACTTCATAACGTGAGGAGCAGACACTGCCCCAAAAGCCACCCATGCCCCTCAATACAGACAAAGAGAGGGATGCAACCCTATTGACCACTGATCCCCTTTCCCTAGACTACCATTCCAGCCTTTTATGAACCATAAAATCACCTGTGCTATCTGAAAATCCCAGTCTTGGCATAAAAGGCCAGGGCTGTCAACCTGCCTCTAATGGACCGTGATGACAACTATTTCCCCTTGGGATCAATACAAAACTCTAAAATGTGCATCAGCAGGAAAGACCAACCCACTCAAAGATCCTGCTATTGCCTGTAATGGGTAAATTTCCTCCACTGCCTTAAGACAACTTTCTAGTGCCTGGGGCAAGTGAAAGACCAATGAACCTCACTATCTCACCCAGTTATGCTTCCAGAGGCCAGAGTAGGTCTGTATGCACCAGGAGTCTCCTTGGTCGAATACCCAATGGAGAACTTTAACACTAGGGACCAGGGGAACAAGAAAGTGATTTACCATTCTTCCCTCATGAACTTCATCAATCTGCTATCTAACTATGGATTCCAGATGCTTAACTAATTTTGAATTACTATAGACAAAAAAGGGATGATGTGGGAAATCTGAAAAGGAATACTAAAGCTAAAGTTAAAACCATAACATATATTATAGACATCCGAAACTTTCTGAAAGACATGCAGCACGGAACCAAAATGTCTAAACAGATTGGTTAGAAAGTGGCTGTCAAACATCTTGCTTCTTGCATCCTAAATACTTGTCTCTACTGTTAGCTCACTCGACCTTTCTTTGTTGGCAACTACAAAAGGAATGAGGACTGATGCAAGAAACAAGATGTTTGACAGCTGGAGCACTCATGCTTGTTTTGTATGGGTGATGCAAACAGAAGCCCTTGCCAGTGGTGTCCTGCCCCTGGTGCCACCTGGTGGGGGTGGGGCTTCTGCACAGCAGGGGTGGGGCTTCTGTATGGAAGTGTGGGGGCAGGTTCAGCCAGGCAGAGTGCACGTGTCTCCCCACCTCCTTGCCACAGCCTGGTTTTCCTCAGGGGAGGATTGGGTGGTACCTGATGCCAGAGGCGGGACTTCCGGGGGAGTACTTCCACCCTCCAAGGTGGGACTTCTGGGGTGGGTGTTCTCCCCCCTGCCCTCCTGGGCCTTGAGCTGCCTTTGCAGTCCAGGATAGCTGGGAAGAGGAGGAACAGGCGTGCACCTAATCTTCCTCTTCCCTGCCCTCTGCATGCCCTGAAAAATGGCTTTGTGTGTCATTTCAGGCAAGCATACCATAGGCTCACCACCCTGGGTATAGACTTCCCAGCCTGGTCTCCTGCTATTGGGATCCTATTAACAATATGTCTGCTGTGAGATGCATCATCTTACATGTGCCTGGCTGGGTAACAGTCTGCTTATGTAACTGGCCTTGCAGCAGATCTCATATTATGGCCCTTTACTTAATAATTCATCATAAAAGGCCATGCATTTCCCATGAAGTCTACACTGGGTGGTAAATAATGTCAATGTACTAACTCAGTGAAAAAGTATGCCAGTTTTGCACTCTATGGTGACACCATAAATAAGAAAACCTGGGAGGCAAGTTTTGGCCCAGGTCTGATCCACTCACTCTTTCCTAAGTTTCTGTTCATTGAGCTCCTCCCCCATGTTTTTCTCTCATTCTCTACAAAGTATTTAAAAGACATTTGTTGACCAAACCAAAGCTATTTGCAGGCCTGTTGTTCTATGGATACATTCCAATAAACAGTTGTCCCCTTCCCTGATCAGGGAAGTCCCCAAATAACCCCATGGTTCCCTCAAGACCAGACTGCCACTGATGCTGGCATTGGAGAAGTATTATTGTCTCTAACCAGGACAATAGTCCTAGGGCTTGTCTACACTATTAAAAAAAATCCTTACTCACTTGATGGTGATCTTAACACACACAATTCTTGTCAATTTGGAGAGTTAATAGTTTTTTCAGCACCTGAGGGGTTTCTTCATATATAGTTGATGGGAAAAGAAGCACTTTTCACAGAGACTTTCCAGGAGGATCCTGGCCAGAAGATTTGCTTTGGCAATGGTGGAGGAACAGTAAGTGAAAAGTTCCCCAAGAGTGGGAGGTTCAAGCAGTGTAATTGCCAGTGTGATTGTAAAAAGACTGCTAAATTTATGAGTATATGTGCAAAGCCACATATAAGTATATTTGCTGTTACTTGATCTTCTCCACATGTGCACATCCTTCACAGATAGGTAAAAAAATAAGTCAAGTGTTGTGTGGCTGGAAATAATTTGTGGACGGTTGCCATTTTACACTGACACAACCTTCTGTTGCTGCGTAACCTGGATTTGATGTGAATAGCATTGGCATCCATTGATGGTAATGACACTTGAGGTGCCCCCCCCCTTTTTTTTGTATCTGTGTCTAGGACGGTCTGCAACTGAACACCCACTGACACAGAGGGCCAAGTGTATACATTTTCCTTAGTGATTAAAATGTTTGTATTCATTTTAAAGCTGTTTACATCATTTACATTTATTTTTTCCAAAAGGCATGTTTGAATTCCTAAGGCGAGTGCATTTTGTATCACAGTAAATGTCAGAAGGTGAAAAACATCTTCTTTTGTTGAGAATTTTGAGCTGAACATAATAATTATTCAAGTCTACCCTCAGTTGCTGAAACTGGGGTAGAGTCAACTCTCAGAAAATACTATCTTCAAGTGCAGCACATTCTGTACTATAGGGTTGGTCATAGCACTTCCCTCTAGGTGGTGCTGAACTTATGATTATTCATAACTTTATAATTAATATTTACTTATTAGGTTATTAATTAATCGCTTTGCCATGTTTTTGGCCCATGTTTTATAACCATGTGATACCACTTTTAAAACAGGATGTAAACTAAAAGTTGTCTTTTGGGTAACATCCTTTTTTTAAAGGCTTCTTCTGGGTCTAAAATGGCCAAGGCGCAAAATTGCCCAAACACCTTCTAGGAGGCTTTTGGGGGGCACTACACACACACACACACACACACACACACACACACACACACACACACACTAATGGAATGTGAAGTGTATGCATCTGTCCCTGATCCTTTAGGGAGGCAAATGTGATTCCTGAATGCCTGACAGTTGCTTACCAATGCTTTGCATGGTCTGATAATAGAACACCTGCTGACATGTAGAGAGTAATCTATTTCCTCTAGCTCACTAACCTTTTTAAATATCACTTAGAGGAAGCAATCAACCTCTGCTTCATGGATAAGGCGGATCGAGTTACGTGGTTTCTTGGTAAAGACAACAATAAACTGCAGGTGTGAGTGAAATACGTACATGGATCATCATTAATTTTAATAGCTCTGGCACAGACAATGTGAACTTCATTCTAGCGTGAACTGACTGTATGAAAAAAGATGAAAAATGGTTTCTAAATTAACATTTCCCT
This sequence comes from Sceloporus undulatus, assembly GCF_019175285.1. Lineage (NCBI taxonomy): Eukaryota > Metazoa > Chordata > Lepidosauria > Squamata > Phrynosomatidae > Sceloporus > Sceloporus undulatus. Next base: position 115,769,714 of record NC_056525.1, read on the forward strand.
CATGAATAAAAATGTCTGTATATCACTTCTCTTGAACAATGCTTAACCTGTTAACCCTCTTGCTCTAGGATTTCTTTTTTTTTAAGTTGTGTGGTGTGAGTTGTGGGTTGATTTTTGGCTCCAGTGAGAAATCTCCTATATTGTGCAGTATAAAAATGTTCCATGTCAAAAAAGATTATTTGTGAGTTTAGTTAACAGCCAGAGCCGGAAAATACAAGGTGGAGTAAAAGTAAAATAAAATCAGGTGAAACAACATAAAATGTGCACTGCTTCTTCCCCAGGGAAAAATAAAGGGGAACGCTTCCGTTTTTGTCATGGAAGCATTCTCGTAATTGCTTTAAAAAGAGCTCTTTGTTAATAATGGAATTGTTATTAAAGAATGCTTCCATGACAAAAACAGATGTGTTCCCCTTTAATAGTGCCATCCTCAATCCCAGCAGGAGGCTCCCATTGCAGATTGATGACACTGGAACGATGGGAGCAGAGCAGAACTGAAGGTGTGTGATAAACTCCAATGTCTACTTTTATTGCACCATGGTTCACTGGAAAAAAAGGCATAGGACATGTTTGTCTCCATATGCCATTATTGACTGGGACAAAAATTAATAATAATCCCAGTTTGGAAGGGGGCATATTTTAGGGAGTCTGTTGGTTAATCTTGGATGGTTTTCTTATACAAAAAAATAAAAATAAAAATAAATAGTACGTGGCAAGTGGCTGAAATTTCAGCATACTATTTGCTATTGTGCAAGTTACAATATTGTGGAATGCCTGTACTGTAGGTCTACCTCTGTGTGAACTCTGCATGACAATGTCACTCTGTTGGGACTAATTTTTCCAATTCTAGTGCAAGAATTTAAAAGATATTGAATACACAAAATTTACACACAGAGAGAACATTTAAATGAGAAAACAGCATCAGCTGGAACAGAATACAAGTACTGCAACAAAAAAAAAAATAAATGTGTCATTTTTCAATTTATATTTTGTCTTTGTTTATTTGGAGCATGTTGTTTTAGTAGTGGAATGAAGTCTTTTTCAGAGCTGAACCACCAGAGCAGGAGAGAATCAAATGTTGTTTTATTTTTCCTATCTGTACTCTTATTATCATGTGCATACAACTTTTTAGAGTTTACAATGGCCTGTTACAGACTGCCAAAATAAAGCTGCTTGGGGTCTCTTTGGATGTATGCTGTTTAAATTATGCATGCATCCGAAGAATCCGGAAGCTGCACCAGAGCTGCACTCCAGTGCTTAGGAATTGAGTGTGGCTTTGGTGCGACCTCTGGACTCTTAGGACCCATGCATCATTTAAATAGCATACCTCCAAAGAGACCCGAAGCAGCTTTATTTTGGCAGTCTGTAATAGGCCAATATGTGTTTTATGGTTTTATCATTCCTACCAGGTTCTGCAGCAGTGAATGGTGTCTTAGGCAAGTGCTGTCCTCTGGCCCTGCAAGAGGGCTGGGGAACCAGCAGCTGCTACTTTATTGCCCTTTCTCTCTTGCCAATGATATGGAATCCTGGGCATTTAATTCAGAAATATATGGAGGAATGCACTTTGCACATAATTTCAATCCAATTGCTGGTCATAACTAGATGGCTGCATATGGGAGCTGCTTGCCATGTAAATTTCCCATGGGGATCTTAATGTAACATTGTACAGCAAAGGTATTATGGGGAATCCAAATGGTTTCTTGAAGACCAACCCTGCCCCCAAAGATTTTAGGGTGATTTTGTTTGCCTCTACTTCCACTGTACATGACAAATGGTTCAAATTTCACTTTTCTTTTTAACCTCTGTGGAGGTGGCAATGCCATAGAAGGTAGTTGTAGGTTTACATCTGGGTGAGCTCTGCTAAAAAATGTCACAAGATTGTTACACATTATGCTCAATGAATATGAACATTAAATATTGATGCATAAGACAGGAAAGCTGTCTGTGGCCAGAATCTGAAGGATTCATAAAGGACAAGCTAGGGCTGATGGGGGATAGTGGAATTAGGACCTGTTAAACTGTCTCAGAATGGTAAACCCTATAGTGTGAGGAATTGTGAAGCTTGTAGAGCTCCAGCAAACCTATCTGGATTTAGAAGGGGTTAAATATTATATAGATTGACTTTTTCCTGTGTATGTAGCCTATTTCCTCTTCTACTCAGATCACTTAAGAGCCATTATCAGAATCTGAAGGGCACTTTGCCACTGCGCTTTTGCAAGCACATGTTTAGGTCATGTTTTACCTCACCCAGAGGTGTTCCCTTCACTCTTAGTTGATCACTTCCCAAGACATACAAAGACAATCTCCTCTTTGAGCTGTGTTTCTCTTGGACCTCTCTTTCTGACCTACTTCCCTCTCTGATAGATGGTACTCTGCTCTGCAATTCAATCATCCTAGACCAGGGGTAGGCAACCTGCGGCCCGCGGGCCGGATGCGGCCCAGCGAGGCCTTGGGACCGGCCCCAGCCTGGTCCTGCCGCAGATTGCCGCCGGGGCCTTTGGCGTCTCGCGCGAGGGGCATGGTGGGGCAATTGTCTATAGAAGCCTCAGAAACATGCATTTATCTTAACATTTTTTAAAAAAATCAGCAAATTTTTTCGTGTGTCCTCCATTTTTTATTTAAAAAGTGCCCTCCATTTGAAAATTTTGTCCTACATTTGTCCCGGTTTATTTATTTATTTAATTGTTTAAAAATTATTTAATTATTTATTTTTTGGTTTCGGCCCCCCAGTTGTCTGAGGGACAGCAACCTGGCCCCCGGCTCAAAAGGGTTGCCTACCCCTGTCCTAGACTCTTCTTCATGTCAGAGTGTGAGGAAATCCACGTGTGTATTTTAGCCTGTAGTCCCTTAAACTTAGTTCTAACCTTTATTTAGTTAGGAGAAGGGTTTTTAGTTTCCATGCTATTTCCCTGATCTTTTACATCAAAAAACAGCTTGCATTGAGTATAGAATGTTCTGTTGGTTTCTGCTGCTATCTTTTTAGTTAAAGAAATAATTGGGTTTGCTGCAAAATCAGCTTGTCCTTCTGCCTAATTTCCACTTGGAAACAATCAATTCTGGTTGCTTTATTTTGATACTCAATAAGAAAGACTGGTCACACTTTGCCTCACTGAACCAATGGATCAACACAGTCACTTGTCCAGAATGGCCTTTCCCGAGTAGAAAACCCGGCCACCAAATTGAATCCTCTACCCCTTTGAATTTGCTACAGTCTTGTTGCTTGGACCATTATGTTGAAATGGATATAAATAAAAGTTTTATTTATTTATTTATTATTTAATAGCAGTTACCTTGAGGCCCAAGGCCCAGACCTAGAGAGGGATCTTGAGGATAAAAGGGCAAGATGAGTGGTAGGACCCCAAGGGCTGGGACTGTGAGACTAACTGGAGAGTGGATCCATCATGAGACCTAAATCAGGAATAGTTGTAGTGTGTCCCTCGAGATGCTGCTGAAATGGGTATTCATCAGTTTATCTCAGCAAAAGGCAAGACAGCCAGTGGTGAGCAACAGTGAGAGTGGCAGTTCAGAGGTATCTAGCTAGAGTGGCACACTTTGACTACACCTGACCGAAATCTAGTTACTGACCCCAGCTTGAATAAACCACTGCATTCATTACTGGTAAATCATTATTTATGTAAATCCCATTGGTTCAATCAGCAAGTCTATTTGAGAATATCATTAAAGGTAATAATTTCTCAGTTCTGTGGATAGGGAAATATGCTAGATGGTTGTCCTGAAAGTAGACAGGATTCATAGATTAAAATGTGCATCATAGACATCTTTTACATGTGCTTGTTCACTTCAGTGGAAACAGAGACTGCCGCATGCCAAGCAAAGCTAGAACCACAAGATTGAGGGCAAGACCTTGAATTGACAATCAAGATGGCTGTGTGGAAAGATTATCCCCCCCCCCACACACACACACAAATGCTATGGATTGTGATTAATTGACACAGAAAGTCAACAAACTATCATAGGATTGCATTGCTGGCAGATCTGAGTGAATCTGCGAGATATTTTGGACTTACATTCTGCTTGGCCCATATCTGCAACAAAGCATTATTTTTTTAAAAGAACTCTGCAAGAAAAGTGGTGTGCATTTTTATGCACAGTTCTACTAATACAAGATCAACCCTGGCATGCTAAGAGGTGATAAACAGGTACTTAAATAAATATAAGAAACTCAAAATAATGTAAATGAATTCAAGCCCTCCAAAGTGCTATATAAATCCTAAAAATTATTAGCTTCATATAAATGCTAAATATTTCCAGGGACTTTTCCTCTTTCCCTGTGCATATGCTAAAATTATCCCTGCCTGAGTTACCTAAGCCTTTTCATTTGAGATACACATATGTTCAGAAGGATTTTGAAAATGTACTTTAAGTTCTATTTCCTTCAGCAAAACCTCTTGAAATGTTTTCAGCTATTTCTTATTTTCCCTATTGCAGGAGTATTAAAAGTACAATATAGTAATTTAAAGATAGCATTCAGTCTGCTTTCACTCTGAATTCCCTAGTATAATATTTTGACAGAATTGTTATGAATAAGTAATGCTATCAGACTGCTTCCTAATCAGAGAACTAATCTATGCTTTTTTTATGGGTTTTAACCAATGTAAATTTCCATCCCCGCCTTCTTGAGTGTACTGCTAGGAAACATAAATGAGAATTATGATGGCTAGAAATACTAAAGAGAATAAGAAAGCACCTTTCTTGCCACCTTTTCCAAGATAATTTCTACAACAAAAGTTTTCCATAATTATCTAGGGTATTATTTCATTACTAAGTTTTTTAAGAGCTGTGGGTTTCTCATCTGGAACAAGGACAAACTCTGCTTTATCTTTTATTGGTTGCATCTCAGGTTCATAATCCTCAGTATCAAGCCCATCTTCAGAGATGTGACATTAGGAAGACCAACACTTTTGGCAGTGATCAAATATGGGCAGGATCTAATCAAACGTAAGCATAAGTATATGCTTAATTTTTCTTTTGAAATAAAGGGGATAAAACTTCTTCCTGTTCTGTTTTTGTTGCATTTTAATATGTTGTAATCTTCTGAGCAAACCAAGTTTTCTTTTAACATTTGTAGTACTTTGTTTAATATAGCAACAGACATGGTGTATGTAATGAATCATAATGATGGCGATGATAATGATCACCTTAAGTAATATAATGACAGTTGTAAAAGGATAGTTTGAAAATTAAGGCTGGTTTTAAAAGGCTGTTATTTTAAAAGTAGGTTTAAATTAATTGCCATTTTAGTTTTGTTTAGGGAGTTGCAACTAGACTTTGGTGGTATCTGTATGGCCCAGAATACACCAAAGCTGCCCCAATGTCTTCTTATTATTTGGACCCTGTGGAGTGACACTCGGTGTCTACATGCACTGTGCTGCCCGGCAATGCTGGCATAGACTAACTGCATGTGAGGACAGAATGAGGTACCCAGTGTCAATCACATAGCTGAGCACCTTGTTCTGACCTCAGAGGGAGTGATTTGAACCAACAGAAGCAGGTGGGTGGCACAGTGTGGTACACTTGTAAACAGCCACCTGCCATCTCTCCATAGCAAAAGGTGAGTTTATTTAATCTGTATTAAGGAGAAAATCAGATGTGGCGGCTCAAGTGGTTAAGACACTGACTCTGTTGATTGCATGATTGGCAGATTGACAGTTTGAGGCCCAGGTGCTACATGATGGGGTGAGCTCCCAACACTAGCAGTTTGAAAGCATGTACAGTGCTACGTAAATCTACAGCGCTACACAAATAAAGCATATTATTATTATTATTATTATTATTATTATTATTATTGTAAGTAGATGAATAGGTGATTAAGACGTCAGTTATGATGATCTGAAGATCAGAAGGTTGGCAGTTAGAGGCCCGAGTACTTCATGATGGGGTCAGCTCCTGTCACTAGTCCCAGCTTCTGCCAACCTAGCAGTTCGAAAGCATGCAAATGCAAGTAGATAGACAGGTACCACTTCTCAATGGGAAGGTAATAGCATTTGGTGGAGTCATGCTGGCCACATGACCACCAGAGCAGTCCTTGGACTATGCTGGCTCTGCAGCTTAGAAACGGAGATGAGCACCACCCCCTACAGTCAGTTACGACTAGAAATTAATGTCAAAGGACTACCTTTACCTTTTTTACCTAAATAGGTACCACTCCAGTGGGAAGGTAACCAGTGTTCTGTGCAATAATACTGGCCACATGATCACAGAGTAGTCTCTGATAATGCTGGCTCTTCAGCTCAGCAACAGACACGACTTGACAATCTTGTCAATGGGGAATGCCTTTACTTTTTACTTTTAAGGGGAATATACTACTGGTTTGATACTGAACTGGCCATACATTATCTGGACAGTTTACAACAGAATGAGGGATTGGTCCTGGAATTGTCCAGACTGATTGCTGGGGGATGTGTGGAGGAAGGGTTATTTGGCCCATGTGCATATGGCCTTTATCATGCTCATAACAGTCCCACTGAAATCAAAGCTGAGACTCTGAATCATTAGACGTACTTATGATTAAAGAGTTACATCACTGTAACTAGATTTCTGGACTCACCACCATGCCAAACCTGCTCTGCAAGCCTGGCACTTCTGCCAATGAAGAGTTTTTCCAAAAACTAGGGAGAGGTGCAGTAATCAAAGAATCTCCTTGCCCTCTCCCAGCTGCAAAGTGTTTTCTGACAATGATGGCACCAAAGTGCCTCACTGTTGCAAAGCTCCTCATTGCTGGGAGAGGGCTGGACACATTTTTACTGTCTTCTTCACTCTCTAGAGCAGTGATAGCGAACCTATGGCACGCGTGCCAGAGGCGGCACTCCGAGCCCTCTCTGTGGGCACATGTGCCATCATCCCAGCACAGAGTTTGCCAGAGTTTGTGACTAGAAAGCCAGAGGGCCATTGGCACTTTGCAATAAATAATAGGTTTTGGGTTGCAGTTTGGGCACTCGGCCTCCAAAAGGTTCACCATCACTGCTCTAGAGATTTTATTACCATTGGGGCTTCTGGATCTGGTGGTAAGACAAGCTATGTGCACAACTGGCACCCAAAATGGGCTGATACCAGCAGTATTATACACTACACACGTTCCCATTCTCATTGTGATCCCAGTCCTATTAAAACACAGAATGCTCCAGAGGAACCATGCAAACCTGAAAGTGAAGATTGGTCCCGTGTTTCACCTGCTTTGGCTTGTCAGTGTGGGAACAGGGTGAGAAAAATTCATTTTCTCCATGACTAACATGACTAACATCTCTTTGTTTTAATACGTCTACTTTAATTATAAAGTGGCCCTATCACATTAAAAAAGTGAATTGATCCCTCCTGCATGGGCAGTCCATCTCTTCTCTGTGGCAGATGAATTATCTATAAGTAAGGCACGTTTATGCACCAATGTATGGATTTAACTTGTCAGTTAACTCACTATTAATTAGATGTTTCTAGTGATTTCTCCTCACTTTTTATGTTCATTAATTAATGCTGAAGTTTTTAAAAAAAGTACTTTACTAAATCAGGTGGCTAAGAATTCATTAAAATACATTAGAGTAAGTGACCCTCTCTCTATTGTATTAAGAAAAACAGGAAAGCCTGCTGCCACATGAGAAAACATATTAGAATTGGAGAAAAAAAATTATGACTCTCTTGTTTAGCAGCTGAATCTCAGAGATTTTAGGGGGAAGATGTGAGGGAGTGTTGTCTAGAGCCAGATCACAGCAAAAGAGCTGGGTTTGTGGAGCAAAAGAGCAGCTGTTTGGAAAAGGAAGGAGAGAAAGAATAAAATGGGGGGAGTGAGAGGCTATACAGGCCGGCACTTTGTGCCAGCCTGTGGGGAGGGTGAGAGCTGAGGATCTGCACACTCCAAGCCCTAACTAGGACACCCAGGTGCCATTTTGATGCGTGCCCTTCCAGATGGCGTGCGCCATGATCATGCACCTCTGGCACAGTGTCCAAATGGTGCAGCGCTGAAGGAGCATCATCATGGCACACCAGCCTATGATGTCCCTTCCAGGGAACAAGAAGAAGCTGCTTTTTGCAGCTTCTTTTTGCTCCCTCAAGGGACCAGATCAGTGCTGTTGCACATGGTTGCCACAGCACCGATCTGGGGTGAAAAGGGGCAGCTGCATGCCGCCCATCTGTATAGCCCGTGAGTCTTGGAACAGAATGGTTGTGGGAGGAGTGATTTATTTGCTTAGCAGGAGACTAAGAGCTTGTACAGACTGGCACTTTGTGCCGGCCTGCAGGCAAACTAGGGCTCAGGCAGGGCTGAGCGTTTACATGCTCAAAGCCCTACTATCGCCAACTGGGCACCATCTTGGAGCATGCCTGTGAACATGGGGCATACCATAATGATGTTCCTCAGGCATAGCACACAAAAGCTGCTGCACATGAGGAGTGTCATAACACCATGCCAGGGCACTTATGGCACCCCTCCTATGGAGCAAATAGGAGTCATGTTTCATGGCTCCTTTTTACACTGGGTTGGGAGTGTGGCATGTGGTTGCCACATCCCCAACCCAGCGCTTCCAGGGGTGGCATAGAGCCGCCACTATCAGGCTATCTGTACAGCTCTTAAGGCCCTCAAATAGTCAGAGCCCTCTCAAAATGTTAGGATTTTGAAGTCCCTACTGTGGGTCTACATGCTAAGAAAGCTTTTGGCATCTTGCTGGGGAATAAGGTACATTGTGACTCTGTTTATTAACTTCTGCCCCTGTATTGTTTTTATTCTCATACATCGGGTTCTCTTGTGTATTATTACATAATAGCCTAAATACCTTAAATAATCTGATCTTTGAAGCTAAGATGGGTCAGCTCTGGTTATTAATTGGATTAGCGACTACCAATGAATACCAGTTGCTGTAGACTATATTTCAGAGGAAGGAACTGGAAAATCCACCTCTAGGTACTCTTTGCTTAAGAATACCCTATGAAATTGATGAGATCACTATTGGTCAACAGAAGACTTGAAGGCATTCATACACACATTATTGTACAGTCAATCCTCCATATCCATAGATTTTTTTATCCATGGATTCAAGCATCCACAGCTAGAAAATATTTGTAATATATAGAAATTATCAAAAGCAAAACTTGATTTTGCCATTTTATGCAAGGGAAACCATCTTACTGTGCCATTATATTTAATGGGACTTGAGTATCCAAGGATTTTGTTATCCACAGGGGCTCCTGGAACCAAACTCCAGGAGATACCAAGCACCCACTCTGTAAGATACAATTGTTATACAATGTTATTTGGAAAGACCTGCAGTGAATTCCTTTGCAACTAATGTATCACTCAGATAATACAAGGCTCTTGGATAATTAAGTCAAAAGCTTTCCTCAAACCTGTGCCACATTCATTCATTCTTTTCTTCCCTCTTTCCTCCATTCTCCAGTTTTACTACTCTGCTTTTCACTTACCCCCCAATTGCTTAACCCAATACTCTTTAATTATGCAGTTAAGGTAAGATGCATGCAGACAAAAATTGTCTTGTTAGATACTGTTTCATTAACATTGCAGATGGCACATAGTGCAACTGGGCTCCATCCTGTATGCCAGACCTATGCTTTGCCATTGATATTAGAACTCACTGGACTTTATCACACAGGAGGCAAGTGTCTTCCTCCTGTGATTAAATCACCATTAAATCCTGTTAATAGCATGATCAGGGGAAAGATTATAACATATCCATGTCTTTCTCCTGTTCTTGTCCCATTTGTAAACAATAATGGAAGAGTCATTTGGTATTAAAGGAAACTGCAATTAAATCATTGGCAGGTTATTATGCAGGAAGAAGGCTATTGATAAAGCCTGGCTCCAGATTATTAGAAAATGTAAACCAGTCTAAGTCATATCCTGATTTAGCTATGACACTGCCATAGTGGGTTGCCACGACAAAGATTTTGTAGGGCAAATTGCATGGGGGGTTTCTACGCTATTCTTTTCATAATTAGGAATATTTTGCTAATAATTAATACATGATGTGGGGATGCTTGATAAGGAATACTTGAATTTAAATACAGTACAACAGTTTGCTTTCTTCCTTTAAAGAAAGTATTCAGATTAAAAGAGTTAAGTCATTGTAATTCTTTTGTAAATAACAGACTGAACTGGAGAACATCATCTTTCTATAAACAGTTGAAATAGCAACAGAATCAGTGAAGGAGAGAAAGTCAAAATGACCTAAGATAACAGTAAAAATACATAGTCTCTTGTTACTCTACAACTGGCTTTTTTATTGACCCAAGAGCTGTTTGTAGAGGTATGCTCGCATTTACTGTTATGTTTTTTCAATCATCTGGAATGTCTTTTCCTAAAAGCCAAATGGCACAGAAAACATCTTTTCTATAAATCCAATCCTATCTACCATATGAAACTATAATATACAAATTTGGAGTCCTGGGGGCTTTTCAGGATAACCTGTTGTTCTGTGAATAATAAGAATAAAACAACATTATATTTTGACAATTTTTAGTATTCTGTTTTTGGTGTCACCTAACTTTAAGACTTGAGTGCCCCAGTCATAATCTTTCCATCTCTGTTTCCTGTGGAGAACAAGAAAACAAATCATAGCAAACATACCTTACATAATCTATGATAAAGAGTTTTGAATGGAACAGCACAAATAGATCAAAACAAAACTTCAAATTCATGATGAACCAAATCATTGGTTAAGGGAAACTTCTGTACTTTCTGTACACTTTATTTATCAGAAAACACAGCCTGGGGCTGGAAGTCTAGTCAGCCTCACAACATGATCTACTTGTGGATGGCCAAGCTCTGTAATAATGAGGTTTCATCTAAGAATAATGGTGGATCTGAACTCAGGCATAGCCACAATGGTATATGCAAGCTTCAAACAGAGATGAAATGTGAACTCATTTCACTTCTTGAAACTTCACATCATTGTCTCCCCTTTACAAGATGTTCATCTATATTAAAATTTGGTCAAACCATTATGGATCATATGGATGTGATCTTGTGCAGTACCAGTTGATAATTTTTGAATTAACAATGTGAGAGGGGGTACAAACAAGCCTCTCCACCTACTGAATAAATGTGCAGACAGAGTTGTGTAGTTGTACAGGTTAACCATACCCCAGTAATTGTCACATATATACTGCCATGTTCTTTTGACCACTGATGATGTGTATCAGAAAGAAATTCTTGCATGTATACATATAAACGCAACTCCTCTACACAAGGGCCACTTTAATTTGTCATGGGCATTCCTTGATGAATGAGCTCTCTGTAAGTGTATCTGAAACACATGGAAAACTCTTTCTGATAATTGTGAAACTGATATTTATTAGGGGGAACATGGCTGAGTGTGCACCAACAGCACTGAGCAGAACTAGCCGGAGTGATCCCATGGTGTCCTTGACATGTTCATAGTGACCCGTATATGTCAACTTGAAGAGTTACATTATACTGGGTCAGGCTAGCAGAGTCTTTTACTTTCTTTTCTAACTGGCAGCATCTCTTTAGTAAATGTCTTCTCCAGCTCTTATAAGTATGATGAATAAAAAGTTTGTATGTGCCAGCAGTGCAATATTGTTGTGACATATATGTTAAGGATATAGCCAGAGGTGGGGTTGGTGCATGGCATATGTATTTTATTGTTACTTGCTTATGTTGTGACCTGCCTTGATCCACTGGGCTAGGTGGGCTAATAATAAACATTATTATTATGTTGGGCTACTACTGTAGAGTCTAGGTTCAATTCCCAGCTCAGCCATGAAATCCACTGGGTGACTTTGGGCAAGTTACATGTTCTCAGCCTCAGGGGAAGACAATAACAAACCTCTCTTGCCAAGAAAACCCCATGATAGATTCACCATAGGGTTGCCATAAATTGGAGGCAGACATCAGTAGCATATAACTGTGGTCCCTGTAAAACAATTGCTCCTGAAAATTGTTCTCTAGTGAGAGAGGATGGAGTTCACATTTGACTTTTGCTACCATGGAGCTGTTTCAATGATGAACATTTTTAAGTCAGGGGAACCAAGAAGGGGACAAATCCCTTTCTGCCTACAGTCCATTGTGTTACATCAAAACCTGCTCCCAAAAGCTGAGGGATCCTCTGAATGGCTCTGAGAGCTCGATGAAACACAGAAAGAAAATCCTCTCATGCCAACAGGTGTCTACTAGTGAGACATTGGATTTAAACCATGGTTTCAGATTTTAATTAGATTACATATAGCAAAAGTGCCATTTTCCTTGACAAAACTGACACCCACAGAGGACAGGATTAGATGTGCCATGTGGATATAGTTGTTGGCAGTCACTTGGTTTTAAGAATAGAAAAATATGCCTGCTGCATGTTGCCTTTTTCATAATAATTCTTTGTGGAAATTGTTGATAAAGAGCCATGAAAAGGCAAGAGTGACAAAGAAATGAGGGTAAGAATTTAAGCAAGGTCAAGAATACTGAAGGAAGACAATAGTGTCCTATTAATGTGATAGTATCTGTAATGGTTTATTACTGTGTCAGATTCTCTGAGGACCCTGTATAGGCATGAGCAGTCACTTATTCACAGTCTTTAGGCTAATGGAATCTTGGGACAAGTTTGTGTATAGTGAGAAGGTAAAACAAGCTTGAGCACAGTGTCAGAACAACTCACAAGTCATGAGAGTGTGGGGAAAAGATTGGGAAAGATTATGGCTGCAGTACAGATCAATCTAGGAAAGAGGATTAGCTTGTGGCTCTGTGTGAAAGATGTATGAATGAATTCAAGATTGGATACCTCTGCTATATGGAAGGAAAAGAAAGGGAAGGTGCCCCTCGACTTGTAGAAAGTATTGCTTTCTGGCTGATGAATAAAAAGAAAGTGAGCTGGGATTCCATAGAGCATTTGGCAGATGGTTACTCGAACCAAGCATTATGTAACTGGCCTATGCTGGACACTGTTGTCAAATTGTGCAGTCTGGTTTATTGTGTCAGTGTGCTGCAACAATCTAGTAGCCTTTCAACAATGTGATGTGTGCCCACAGCAAATACGTTGAGATAGTAATTGCATTTAGCTTCATCAGTGTTCTCTGTGTTGGGCCAACCAAAAATGCACAAAATGCATCATGACTTGTCCATGACTTCTTTATTTGGCTAAGGAGTTAAAAAAACATACTGGAGAAGAAGAAAAATGGCAGTGTTAGAGTCACAGGCCTACATTTTGTCAAGATGTTGTTTTTGTTATTGTCAGTTTAGATGGCCTGGAGGGATATCAATGCAGGCAGAGAACATTCCTCTATTGGACTGTGTGTGCTCTGGGAGCCAAAGGGTTTTCTTAAACAAACAAACAAACAAACAAAAAAACAGGCAATAATATTTCAATGCCATTTGCAACAGAAAAAATAACTTTGAGATCCAGAGTGTTTCAGTCCTGGGTGAGGCTCCCTGTCCTTTTCTTAGGCAGAGAACATTTAATTTCTCAAGAAACCTCTGCATTGTTGCATCTGGAAAAACTTTTAGATGTTGTATACCTATATACCAATGTAGTTCTAGAGGTGGTGGCTCTTTGTTTCAACATCATTGAGGTGAAGAATCCATTCCAGATTCTAGTCCAAACTTGAAAGGAATTATACCAAGGTGTTGAACCTATTTAGCTCTACGAAAATCACTGAATGAACAATTTGAATGTTTCATTTATGGTTTTTATATCAGATGGAGGTTTTCCATGTCTCTCTCTATCATCCCCAGTACATGGACTAAGAATAGAAACCTCTTATGAAGGTGTACAGAGAAGAAAAGGAAAAGAGCCCTTACAACAGAAGCTAAGATTTCTGCTGTTGGATAGTTCATGATCAAGAGTGGAGATTTTGATGCAGAAGATGTAGAGTAATAATATGAGCTGGAACAGACCAGCATAAAAAACTGATTTCCAGCCAGCTTGGGGTCATAGTGTACAGTGACACATGATTCCAACACACCCAGAAACCAGCTTCCAGCTGCCCAGTTGCCCAGACTTTTATATGCTGCATGCCGCCGGGGCACTTTAAAGCCAGCTTCCAGCCATTGCAGGAAGGAAAAGACAGCTTTTTGCTGGAGCAAAAAGGAGCAGCTCTTTGCTGCTTCTTTTTCAGCTGGCAAAAAGGCAGATTGGGGTCATGGCATGTGGGTGCCGTGGCCCCAATCTGCCTTTGGAAGGGGCAGCTTAAAGCTGACCCTCTGGGCAGTCTATTTCACCCCTATATCAACTTTGGTGTTTAGTCTAAATCTGAAATGAGCTATCCAAGATGCTGTGCCTATTTCAGGGAAAGTGTTAGCCACTCTGGAAACCACTTTTAAAGTTCAGAGGTGATTCATCTCTCTATTAACATGGAAGCCACTTGGTTTGCCATGTCAGGCCTGGAGACACCTGATACAGCTGCAGAAAAGCTCTGTCGACTCTGAATCAGCAATTCCACAGGTGGCAGGCGATAAAGCAGAGCTTGTAGAGGATGGGACAGTGGGATTCAAACCTTTATCACTCCCTGGGAAGACTGAGGACTACAAATTTCAGCTGACATAGTATTTCCAGAGCTTGGAAAAGTTTACTTTCAACCCACCACCACCACCACCCCCCAGTGACCATGCTGAATGGAGGATCATGGAAGTTGTAGTCCCCCCAGAGAAGAAAGAAATCCTTTCCCAAGATCTAGAACTTCCTATCAGCTCAACTTTGCTGTTAGCAAAGGACAGAATTCAAGATTCTTATTAGTTACAACAGGAAGGAAATAAAGCCACCACATATATGCTGGGAAATTATAAGGGACATATATGCTTCCCTACCACTACTACCTCCCATCCATGACAGCAAGAGCAGCCAGAGCTTTGGGAGTAGGGTTGCCCAGTAGATTGTAAGACAGGGCTTTCTGTACCTTTGATAGTTATGAACTATCACCTTAACAGCACCTTCTGAAATTCCCTCTTCTACATAACCATTAAATGGACAGAAACCTTGTGGATCATGAGTGAACCACAGTTTTGGATCATCAGCGAATCTTTACCAAACACTGAATGAAAAAAAAAAAAGAAGTCACATATCTTCTTATTCTAACTGTTGTAATAAAATAAAATAAAATAAATTATGGATAATTCACTAAGCTGGTAACGGATGATGAGGACTACTTCACTATCAAAGTCCACAACACTTTTCAGAGCTATATAGGTGACACAGGCATGTCCTTGTTAAACTTATAATATAAGATATAAGAAAGGGGAAGAGCAGAGTGAGGGAGGAAATAGATAAGGGAAAGATGTAAGAAAGGTAAGTATACCATTACTTCAACAAATACTTTCAGATGAAGGGAAGACAAGAAAATGAAAGTTATAAAAGATATGAAGCAATTTTATAACCACCACCACCACCACAACAACAATATGGTTTCAAAATCATGATCTGAAAGCATTTTTAAAAACAGAGCTTTGTACTAAGTATAAGGCTCACTGATAAGAAACCATGGCGGGATACACACCGCCATATAGTACGTATAGGATACGTACTAGGGTTAGGAAGGGGCGGTGCTTCCGCACCCCCCTAACCCTAGTACGTATTCTATACGTACAAGATGGCGGCACCCCTTCTACATGGGCGCCGCCATCTTTACGTACTGGACGCACAGCGTCCAGACGTGTCGCAGCACCTATGACGTCGCGAGTCCGCGCCAGGCGCCTCGCGACGTCATGGAGGCGCCGCAAAAAGAAGCTCCGAAATGGAGCTTCTTTTTTGCTCCGCGCGGGAGCCGCGCGGTTTGGCTGCTGCGGCTCCCGCGCGGAGCAAACAGCGCCGACGGGGGACCGCCGCAAAGCGGCGGTCTGTACCCCGCCCATGAAACATGAGCTTAACTGTTTTTAGAAACAAAAACAAAATACCCTGACCATAATTTAGTTTAGCCTTATCTGCACACTGATACGTACAAATTATCTGACTCTTTCTTGGGTTTCTTGATGCTTGCTTTCTGCACACAGCCAGGTCATGTTCCATAATCCATGCACACCTGACAATACTGAACACAGGAAGTTTGGCTCAGTCATGTTCCTTAATCAAAACAAAAATGTTCTTAGGATTCATCAGAATAACACAAGTTGCTCCAGCAAAGCCAGCCTGGCATTTGAAAAAAAAAAAAATGCTTGCTAGGAAAGGGGGACAAAATGTGTTCATACGTTTTTCTTCCCTGACAGTGAACTACGTGGTCCTTTTGTCTCAGAGATCCTGAGGAGGCAGCTGAATTTTATCCTTTGAATATCTTTGGCTTCTCATCTGACAGCAGCTCTGCATATAATGAAGTTTTATAGCTAGGAGGTAGAATAACCCCTTGGAATCTTTCTGTCCTTAGGCTGTCCTACATAGAGGGAAAGCAAGCAATATATAATGTTCTCCCATTCATTTCAAAAGTTGAAGGCAGTAGTCTGGTTTCCTTCAGGGTTGGAAGGGGAGAGGGTTGGGAGGTGGGGAGAGAGTTTCCTCTACAGAATGTAAAGCTTTCAATTTATCCTTATACCAATGGATTTGTTCTGTATAAATGTGATGCAGGTTGTATAGATAACATTTTAGACACAATGGGATTTGAAGAGTACAGAACAAAGGACTGTGTTACAAGAAAGGAGCTGGAGTTGTTTTTAAAGTGCAGGTAGGTTCCTTCCTGTGCTGGATGTACCTAAGTGCTTTATAAACATTTTTAAATGAGTGCAGTTCAGCCCCAGAGGTTAAGTATGTGTGTGATTGATTTCAGCATCAGCTACATGCAGTTCACATGTTTAGATTGGACTTTTGGCCCAAACCTTAGCCCCCATCTGCTTCATAGTAGTAATCCTGGAGATGCAAGCACACATAATGCCATTCTCACAGCCAGCCCCTATGAAAAATCCAAGCATGCAGGTTGCAGTATTGATCTACTTCGACAAACCATTTCTAGCAGTTTTTGACTGGAATCCTGTAGGTGAATCTACCTGTTGCTTAAAAATCTGGTAACAAACAGCAATGGAGTATTGGTTTGAGTGTTTTTCTATGACCCTGAAAACCAGGCACAATTCCCTTATCAGCCATGGAACCTCACTGGGTGACCCTGGGCGAGGCACACACTCTCAGCCCCAGAAAAAAACAACCCCATGATAGGTCATCTTAGGGTTGCCATAAGTTAGGAATGTCTTGAAAGCACACAGCAACAATATTAAACTCTATTATATTAGCTCAACTCACTATTTCAGGTAGGATGTAGTGGCAGCAAGTTAGAGGGAGAACTGTAAAAGTTATCTCCATCAGCTAACCAGATGCCTATGGAAACCCTTTAAGAAGGACATGATTACATTAGCAAGCTCCTACTTCTCTTCCTACAAACTGATATAGAGGCATGATGAATTACCTACCCTTATGAATTAGTCCAATCTCTATATCTACTCCCTTTCAAAAGCTATTCGAGTTGCTGTCTGTAACCACATTTTGGGTTCAGCAGAAATATGTTCTAGGCCTGAAGCTAGGATACTATTGTAACATTATGTTTGCCCAACTCCCAGCTGGGACAGTGGATGGCTCTTCTCTAACCTCATGTAAAGAGGAATCCTATGCTTCTTTGTGCAAGTGTAGTCCTGACATGCAGATAGCCAGGTTGAATGCAGGATGAGGGTCCTGTGATTTAATCCTGAACAGCATCCCAGGTTTGGACAGAGGGCAACTGTGATACAGGGCAAGTCTATGGAAGTACTTTTGCTCCAAAGTGCGCGCACACACACACACACACAGAAAGAGAGAGCGGGAGGCAGATAGCCTACCAGACATCTCACTACAGCTGCTGCCTCAGGGAGGGTTTGCTCCCTCTTTTTCTTTCCTATCCCTGTTGCTGGTGACCTGTTGCATTTACAGGATTCAGCATAAGTACACTGGTAAGGCTTCTAGTGGTACCAATGTTAGCAGAATTTTCCAAGTTCCATTATATGTGATGTACATGTTTGTGTGTGTGCGTAATGCATACAAATGCTACACATATAGCACCTCACTGAGCAGGACATTTTGAAACTTGTCCTTTATTTGTCTTTTTCACCTCGTCTGATACGATATGAGTTAAATTTGTTGTATTTGCTAATATTTCATGGGTTCCTCTTTACCATTACTCTGGAACTCTGGACAGATGAAGTGGATTGTTTCAAAAACATAACACACACAACATTCCAGTGATTATTCCAAGGCTAAAGAAACCCATTGAACACATTTGTTTGGTATGAAAGGGAAGCGTATCCTAACAGATATCACACAAAGGAAGGCTGTAGAAGATGCTGTTATTCAAAGAGTAGCTCACAAATGCAAAGCCAGCTATTCATATCAGAATGAATGTGTCACTGCCATAGATTGCTTTAACACTGCACAAGGTCATTGGGGGAAAGTTAGCTACTCTTATAAAAAGAGAGTGAGTATGTTCATTGCAAGAGCTCACAGATTGTCCAAGAACAACAAGCAGGCTTCAGTGATAAAAATAAAGGAGGAAAGTCTGAACAGATAATTATATCAAAGGTTGAACCTAACCATTCCAGAAGCTGCAAGCAGAAGAATAAAAAAAAGAGATATATTAAAAGATGGACTTGACCCCTGTCCTTGTTCAGTAGAACACAAGCAAACGCTGTAGACACTACAGTGAATTCAGAAGGGACCCATTCTTTCATTTCTCTTTCACAGATTAAATCCTTATGGGAATGTTGGGCTAAGTGGACTGGAATCCTGAACTAGGCTCCTAAGAATGACTTGAGATATATCCAGTGATACACACAGAATCCACACCCTTCTGAAGGAAGTTTCCCATGTGGCATAGTGGTCCACCCTGGTGGCACTGTGGTAAAATGTGTGTCTGCAGCCACTCACTCACAAACCATAAGGTGGTGAGTTCAGTACCAGCCAGGGCTCAGGCTCGATTCTGGCTTGCATCCTTCTGAGGTTGCTAAAATGAGTATTCAGCTTGGTGGGGGCAATCAGCTTACACTTTGTAAACCACTTAGAGACTCCTTAGGTGGTATGAAGCAGTACATAATGAAGCCGTTATTGCTATGTGGAGTGATGGAGCTGGTGGCTGAGAAATACCATTCCAAAATATCAGTCCAAAATACCAGTGCCTCTTGTTCCTTCTGTCTCCATCTTTTTTATATATTTGTTTGTTTATTTTTGCATACCAGAATCAGCCAGATTCTCAGGGCTATGTTTACCCCTTCTTTTCAAGATTGCATTATGTCCGGTTGCATGATCACTCACTGTAAGACCGAGATGGGCAACTGTGTTCTCCAGAAGTTTTTGGACTGCAACTCCTATAATCCACTCCTCATTGCTTGTTATACTGACAATGGCTAATTAGATTTATAGACCAATCCCACAGTCTACAAATTTTCCTGATGTAAGAGAAGAAGCTGTGGGAGGCAGAAATACTACAAATGATGGAAGCTGCAAAATCTTAAATTCTGTGATTCCTCCCAATTACCAAAAGATAAAGAAATGGGAATGACTGGAATGCAGATGTGCAATTGGAAGATTCTGGGAGATGACCCATGGCATTTGTGGGAAATAAATGGTCAGAAAAAGAAATAGAGCTTGTCTGTAAAAACTGGATTGCATTGCTAAATTCATCTTCTGCTCAGCTTCACGGCAAGTTGAAGGAAAAGGGCAAGGCTCAGTGGAATGTGAGTAAAGAGAGCATTCCACACAACCATGGAAGTCAGTGAGGTATTTGGATAAGAAGTTTGCACTTTAGAAAAGGAGCAGGCACATTGCCAGAAAATCTGGAATATTAATGTCCATAGTTAAATGAAATTTTGTTTTGAAATCCATAACTGAGAAAGAAATCTCGCAATGATCATATCCACATGCTGAATGTGCATAAGATGGTTGATAATATCAAGGGTGGGAATATTGTGGGGCTCAGGAAGGGAAATGATGGTAGATATATTTTGGCAAAGATTAGAAGGCTGTAAAAGTGGCAGTTGGGTCTCATGGCACATTCATTGCGAAAACTGTATGAAATCATTCAGGTTCAGAGACTGGAAATCTACTTTTAAAATTCTTTATGTACTTTGTTACAAAACTCTAGAAAGTAAAGCTAATTAGAACAGAAGTTACATTTGTAAAGTACAGTGCGCCCTTTGTTTACGTGGGGGATCCGTTCCAAACTCCCTTACATAAAACAAAAAAACGCCTATGCTTGAGCCCCATTTAAAATAATAAATAAAAATAAAAGTTTTATTTATATACCGCAGCCTTCCATAGATCAGGGCGGTTTACACACAATTAAAATATACATACATAAATCAAGCAAATCAAGCATAAACAATACATCAAAGAAACAATAAAAACAATAAAAAGATAAAAAGAAAAAAAACCCCAATTAGCCCTTCCTCATGGCCACGGAAAGAGGAGGGAGGCCCTAAATGATGTTCATGGGGGGAATGCTTGATGAAATAAGAAGGTCTTTAAATCCTTCTTGAATTGGGCCAGGGAGGTAGTCGAGCGGAGCTCAGCGGGCAGCGTATTCCAGAGGGCCGGGGCGGCGATGGAAAACGTCCGCTTGGTAACGGAGGAAAGCCTAGCCCCCGGCACCTTCAGGAGTTGCTGCCCAGATGTTCTGAGGGTGCGGGACGGAATGTATGGGGAGAGGCGGTCCTTCAGGTATCCCGGACCCAAGCCATTTAGGGCTTTATAGGTAATTACCAACGCCTTATATTGAGCTCGGAAGCGAATGGGCAGCCAGTGAAGATCTTTTAAAATCGGTGTTATATGGCTGGTCCTGGGAGCACCAGTGACCAGCCGGGCTGCCATATTCTGCACCAATTGTAGCTTCCGAGTTTGGTATAAGGGTTGCCCCATGTAGAGTACATTGCAGAAATCCAATCTTGAAGTTACCAGAGCATGTACAACCGTTTCAAGGTCCCTCTGGGCCAGGTATGGGCGCAGCTGGCGAATCAGCCGAAGCTGATAACAGGTGCTCTTGACCGTCGCATTCACCTGAGCAGTCAGGTGAAGCGACGAGTCAAGAAGCACGCCCAGACTGCGCACGGAGTCCTTCACAGGGAGCGTGACCCCGTTCAGGACAGGTGGAACCACCGCCATTCCTGGACCAGGAGAACCTATCACTAGTACCTCCGTTTTCTCTGGATTCAGCTTGAGTCGGTTTTCCCTCATCCAGCCCATTACTGACTCCAGACAGGCCACGAGAGGAGAGACGCCATCCCCAGTCACTGCATCAGTCGGAGACATAGAGAAAATAATTTGGGTGTCATCAGCGTACTGATAACCCCGCGCCCCATGTCTCCGGATGACCTCTCCCAGCGGTTTCATGTAAATGTTAAATAGCATGGGAGACAGAATGGCCCCTTGAGGGACCCCAGTTTTAAGGGGCCTCTCGTCGGAGCACACGTCTCCCAGCTGCACCATCTGGGACCTCCCAGAGAGGTAGGATCGGAACCACTGGAGCGCAGTGCCCCCAATTCCCACCTCAGCTAGGCGCCCCAGAAGGATACCATGGTCTATGGTATCGAAAGCCGCTGAGATGTCCAAGAGCACCAACAGGGACACGCTTCCCCTGTCGATACCCAGACGGAGATCATCGACCAAGGCGACCATGGCCGTCTCAACCCCGTAACCCACCCGGAAGCCAGTTTGAAATGGGTCTAGATAATCCGTTTCATCCAAGACCGCCTGAAGTTGGATTGCAACCGCCCTCTCGATCACCTTCCCCAAAAATGGCAGCAGCGAAACTGGCCGATAATTATTATATACCAGGGGGTCGAGGGAGGGCTTTTTCAGAATAGGTTTTACGATGGCCAATTTGAGTTCTGATGGAAATTGGCCCTCCCTCAAAGATGTATTAATAATCCGGCGTAACAACGAAGTTACCGCCGGACCCCCCCTGGGCCGCTAGCCACGAGGGACAGGGATCGAGAGAGCAGGTCGTCTTCCGAACTCTTCCGAGGATCTTGTCCACATCATCGGTACTCACCAACTCAAATCGATCCAGTACAATAGAGTCCACGGAGGCTCTGGACACCTCTACCCTAGTTTCTGCTTGAATGTCGGCGTTAAGACCTTCGC
Organism: Sceloporus undulatus; assembly: GCF_019175285.1. Taxonomy (NCBI): domain Eukaryota; kingdom Metazoa; phylum Chordata; class Lepidosauria; order Squamata; family Phrynosomatidae; genus Sceloporus; species Sceloporus undulatus. Next base: position 115,791,754 of record NC_056525.1, read on the forward strand.
TTATCCGAGAGGTTTTATCCGCAAAAAAGTCGTTGAATTGGTCGCAGCAGGCCTTAGAAGGTTCCAGGATCTGGTTCAGGGAGGGAGGGAGCTGAGTTAGCTCCCTGACCACCCTGAACAACTCTGCTGGACGCGACTCTGCGGACGCAATACGAGCACCATAGAACGAATTCTTTGTTGCTCGTATTGCCTCTCCATAGTCCTCTAACCGCTGGTCTAGGAGAGCCTTGTCGTCTAAGCAAAGGTATTTGCGCCAACGGTACTCTAGCCGTCGCAGTTCCCGCTTCCTTGCCCGGAGATCTTCTGTATACCAAGGCTTACATTTGGAAGCAGGCCTGAGAGGGCGCTTAGGAGCGATACTGTGTATAGCCCTTGAAAGACCGGTATTCCAGATACCGGTAAGGGCGTCAACAGAATCGCCGTCGCTACCAACCATGAGCCCCTCTAAGGCCTCTTGGAACCTTCCAGGTTCCATCAACCTTCGAGGGTGGACCATCCGAATAGGTCCGCCACCCCCGGGGGGGATCTGGGTAGAGACCTTGATTTTTGCCTCTACCAGGAAATGATCCGTCCATGACAAGGGGGAAATATTGACTATTTCCGCCCACGGATTTTCCACATCCGAACAGAAGACCAAATCGAGAGTATTACCTGCACAATGTGTGGGACCCTGTATTAGCTGGGACAGGCCCATGGCCGCCATGGTCTCCATGAATTCCCGAGCCGCACCGGATGGAACATAGCTGGCCGCTAGAGGAATGTTGAGGTCGCCCAGGACAAGAAGCCTGGGCGTCTCCAACATTAGCTCTGCGACCAGCTGTGTCAGCTCGTTAAGGGAGTCTGCTAATGGGGCTCATGCACATGGTGGTGTGGCAGCATGGCAGCACCATAGGCGCATGCCCCAATCATACCTTTATCCCCATGCGGCTTTCAGCATATGCTGAAAGCTGCATATGACGCGGGAGCACTGTAAGTGTGTTATTTTTCTTCATACATCTAAACTTGCATTTTAGTTTGCCCCCCCCCCCCCATAGTCTAAAAATAAGAAAAAATCCTAAGAATTGGTGGTGGTGGTGGTGGGGAAACTTAAAAAGAGTGCTCAGAAATATTTTTTTTCTCCCTAAAGTAACATGTAACGAGGAAACATTTCATTCATTTTGTTCCCAAAGGAAACAATGAGTAATTTTAGCAATTTTCTTCCTACTGAGGGAAATCGTCAAAAACTGTGATGTTTTCAAAGACTATTCACACTCTGGGATTTAGGGCCAGACAGCCCTAAAGGGGCAGCTTGATGCCACCCTTCTGAAGATAGATTGGGCCCATGGCAAACACAATATGCAGCACCAATCTGCCTTGAAACTGGCAGTAAAAGAGGCGGATAAGATCTACTCCTTCAGCCCTGCCATGGCTCCATGGTCACTTTATGACATTCTGGTGGTGTGTGGCATGTAAATGCTCTGCCATCATGAAGCTGCCTATGTCTGGACAGCCAGGCGGCTTCAAGCCAGCTTCCCAGTGTCATCAGCACACGCGACATCTAAACACCACACACCAATGATGCCCAGAAGCGGGCTTTTTTGGGCCATCAGTTCCATCCCTTAGTCTCTGCAACATTTGGAAATGTTTTTTAGTTATTGTTTTGTTTGTTTTTATGCACAGTTTTTATTCAGAATATAATATGCTATAGTTGAAGACTTATTCTGCACAAAATTTATACATGCTTTTTTGCAGAGAAAGCTGTATTTTCTTTGCAGAAAATAGCCTTCTCTGTGCAGAAAATAATATTTATGTGATTATTATTTTTCTATAGAGAAAACTATTTCTTGCACCCTCACCCCCCCCCCCCCCAAAAAACACATGTAAATTCTGTCTAGAAGTCCAAAATTTTGAAGATTCATGTCACTTCTGGATTCTTCTCATCAGGGGTGTCCACACTTGAGAAACACATTTTTTCCAGACATTTCCAAATATTTCCATTCCTAGTCACTGGTTACTCTAAACTAGGGTTAGCCACACTGATTATAACTGAAATGTCTTTGCCTTCATTGGTTGACCTAATGGAAGCATTAGCACATCATGCATACCCTGCATTATTTTGGGGTACAAATATTTTGTTATAACAACAGTTACAGAGAAGCTATGAGCATAAACTTGAATGGTCAGAAGACCTTTAAGTGAACTTCTTATTGGTTCACTGAGGGCATATGGAAAGGATCCCTGTAACTTTATGGTCATGAATATAAGACAGAAGTGGAGAAACCCAACGCCAACATGGGAAGGTTCTCTATTGTTCCAATCCACTCCTGCTGAGCTGGATGGGACCCCTTGAGACCAACTTAATCCCAAAAACAACTTGCTGACACCACCCAATGAGTAACCTGTTACACCCCAGCAATGCATTGGGACATTGCTGGAGCCTTCTACTGGTAACCTACAATCAGAAAAGCACTAGCTGAGCTAAGGCCATTAAAAGGAATGAAGAAAGAGGCAGAGTACTGGAGAAAAATGTTTTATTTTAAAGAAGGAACATTTAAAAAAAAAAAGAAACATGGAAAACAACTGGTCCCCCCAGGCACGAACTTAAAGTATCTGTTTCAAAATAGTAATCATATCAGCCAAACCTTAACATACTGCAAGCTTGACTTCCCTAACTAGTAGTGAGGCAAGCCCACAGGCTGAGGACTTCCTTTTCCTCAGGCCTTCGTCCTCTTAAGTGCCGTAACTGTCTTTTTCCAACCACCATCCAGAAGGTTCTTTTCTGATTGTCTGGTTGCCCTCAAACCACAAGTGATGTCCTCATATTACAGTACCCACTCCCCTGGGAAGAAGGTCCTGATAAATGGAGGGACTCCCATTTATCGCATATTGTATGAATCCTGATTTTTTTCCCTTTAGCTGTAAATCAATAAAACTAAGTTGTACTTTGCACTCTGAGAGTTCTGAATGAATGAATTTATTACGGCATACAGCCAGCATAAAATAATAAAATGTTTAGAAAAATTACCTTACATCCAGTTAGAAACATTTATATTCCAGCATATCATATAAACATTATATTTAATCATTTCATATAAATGCATGAGTACATACAAGTGTAAAGGATAAAACTTTGAACTCTGAGAGTTCTAGTTTTTGAACCAGTTATACATAGGCAAGATCTTGACTCTTTGAAGTTACCTGGAATCCTCTTGTTGCTATTAATTTGAGCTATTATAATTCCCCTATTATATGTTAATTTGTGGGTGCCATCTTGATAACCTAGCCATTTGAGAAACAGAGGTATTACCACAATAGGGATTTTGGAACTAATCATTTAGTAATTTTTTAAAGTGACTTGTGATCATGCCCAAAAGTAATCTGTTAAAGATAATGTTATTACTTGCATTATCTTACTTTCACGTTTTATGCAGGGCCACTTTGGAATTTATTACAGAAAAGTGAGGTACAGACTGAGCCAGAAATCAATTACTGAGACTAAGGAAACATCTATAGCTGTGTGACATCAGTTAAGCAATGGACCATAGGGATAAAGCAAAAATCTTTAGTAGCAGAGAACAGGAGGCACAATTATAAAAGGAATAATTTTGGAACTTAAGGAAGAAAAGAAGAGAGGAAAATAAAATTTGACTATTAGAAAACCTATATAAAAGATATCCAAGGAAGATAACAGTAATTAATTACTGTTTAGGGGTTGGAACACAAAGGAACCTGAATGGGAAAGTAGAAAAGCACCTGTGGTTACATAAAAACAATGTCTGAAGGTGAAAGAAATGTTCACAGCAGTGCCTGTGATCAACAAAGAGTGAGCTAAATGTTACATCATAAAGTAAAAGAATGGAAGAGAACAGAAGAGAGGTGTTCATATAATAATAATCCAAGCAACAGAGTGGCAACACAAATGAAAAACAACAAGGTTTTGTGTGTTTCTAAAGAAGCATTTATTTAAGTTACAGGAACTAATAACAGTTAAGACTGAGGACATAAAAGAATGCAAGGAAGAACAAACTTGGGCACACAGCAATTCAGTAGCATTTCTAAAATAGAATCAAACAGATAATAGAGACAGATACAAAAATGACTAGACTAGAAAACAGATAATGTCAAGGAACAGAGAAGAAAGCATTGTATAAATATAACACAAGGACATGTAGGAAATGCAGAAGCATTAACAAAAGCATAAAAGTTGTTCACAAGAACAACAATAGGGCAGGAATATTATTCAAAGATAGCTATAAGGAAGCAAAGCTCCACATAATTCAAAGACTATCACATTTAAAATAGTTTTTAAAAAGAGGATTGGGTGTGTAGGTAGGAGAAAAATACACAAACCTGAACATTTTTCATACTTTTTCTGCATAATTTCAAAAATCTGGTCAGTTTTCAACTTCTGAAATCAAAATCAAGAAATACAAATGAATTTATTTAGATGTAAATGCCACATATTAGAACAGACAATTTTTTTTCACTAAGTCTAAATTTGTTTGGATTCCTGTCTGACAATTGTATTTTGACTCCACTTCTGGGGGGGGGGTTATCATATTGCACAGCAAAACTTCTGGATTTTGGAAACCATGTCTTGAATCAGGTTGGGGAGTTACAAATGCATAACACACTCATTTGTGTGAGTTGAGTCTAGGACTATATTTATTTTGGTGTTGTATTATAGTAATAACATATCTACATAGACAAAGATAGTAATAACATGATACCAGGCATGTGTCAATCAATGAACCGAATAGACTTACAAAAATGCATTAAACTAAAAAGGATTGGAAATTAATTATCCATCCATCTACCCCTTTGTGCCTCCCACCTTTATCCTAATATTGAATCTTGGAATATAAATTGAAACAAATACAGCTAAAGACAATCATAAAGATTACAAAACAAAACAAAAAACTCCAGTTAAAACAAGTGAATAAACTGTCGTCTTAAAAACATCACTACTTTTTTAAAAGTTAAAGTATGTTTAAAAGTTAACAGTGAGAGTAAAATACAGCATTGTAATTCAACTGGAACTAGTTACTAGCTCAAAACGTTTCTAAATAAAATACTCTTTGCTTATGGGCAGGACAGCAGAAAAGGGACAGCCTAACCTCTATTGAAGGGACTCCCACAGCCTGGGAACAGTCATGAGAGGGCATTCTCATTGACTGTCCTCATCAAATATATCAGTGATGGTGATGCAACCAAGAGAAAGTTCCCTCTTGAGGGTCTCAAAACTCAGTTTTTCAGATAGTACAGATAGAAGACATACAGTGCTTTATAGGTCAAAGAGGCAGAAGTAGACTGATATATTCATCTTCATATGAAGTTCTGCAATCATGACATAACTTACTGGAACTGGGAGATGAACTATAACCAGGAGCAGGTGGAACAGATGGACAGCACAGATGTTTTAAATCCAAATACTTATAAAAGAAGATTCATACTGTTTGTCAATCCTATCCAGGGAAGGATGCTACACTCTCTCCATCTCTGCTAAGCCTAAAGAAGGCTCTGAGGCCCAAACGTATACAATCTTAGGTTTCCATTTCAAACATCAAGGCCCCTGACACAAAAAAGGATACACAGCTGGCAATGTGTGTTCAGGATCTCTAACAGCATAATCAATGTGCATTTTCATTCTGCTGATCTTCTATGAGGGAGAAAATAGATGTAATTACAGGTACATTTGCAGTCCTAACCATACTCTAGAATGATTTTCTTCTAATTCTCCAGCTGTGAAGCCATTCAACATGCTCAAGGGATCTAATTAGACTATGAAGTTTGCTTTCCTGGTGGGCCTTAATAAGCAGAGTTCATTCCAGAACTTTATCAACAGAAGTCAAAGGCCTACAACTGTGTACAACTGATGCTGTGGGCATGTAATGCATAGTTCAGTAATATAATTGCAACTTAACACTTATATCATTGCTGAGACATTGCTGGAACAGTAATGGTGGCTACAGTATTGGGGATAATCATTCCATTAACGCTGATCTGTAGGGGTCAGAAGAATAATGAAGAGGCTAAAGGGCTAATGTTCAGGCTGAGTGCAAACACTGGTTTTTATGGGAGTTATATAAAGCAAAGCTCTTTGTGTTGACTGTCTGCTTTTATACTGACACAGCTGGCAGGAGACTCCAACAATTGTTCATTTCATAACTAAGAGGAAAAAGAAGACGAAAACTTAACAGTTGTTTTGGGACATGGTGGAGATGTTTCTTTCTAGCCCTTGAACTAGAATTTGAATAACTTTCCAACTGACTTTTTGAAATTCATTAAGGGCTTTTCTTATTTATCAATTTATTGGCCACAAACAGGTCATATCACTTGTCACCATCTCATAAAAGCACAAAAGCATTATGCGGAGTCTTCTTTCTTACAATAGTTAGCTAAAAGGGCAATGTCTGTAGCTCACACATGCAGATACCATGGCTTTAATCCATCAACCCTCCACTAAGTGTCTGCCAGCTGATTTCTGAAGAAAATTTTACTGTAACTGGTTGACATCTGAAAATGCTGGCTAGCTTGAATGCTGCTGAATCTCTCAGCTTCCAAATGTACAGTTAGTTGGCATCCATCAACATTCTCCATTTTTTTGTTAGCCAAAATGAACCACCTTCAGGTTGTGGAAACTCACTTGTTTCAGACCACATACTGCCTCCCACTTCCATATGCAGGTCTCCCATGTTCATGAACTAACTTATATTCCACCCTATTGGCCTCTACTGAATTTCCCCCCTACAAATCAAGAAAAGACCTAGGGCTCTCCTACTCCTAGGGTGCCTTCCCAAAAAAGACAGAAGGAAAGAGGGAGAGATTTAATCCTTTAGTTTTAGCTGAAGGACTTGCATTTCCTTCCAGAACTTGAGTTTCCATTGGTAGTAACCACAGCCCTGTTCCACATTATAGAATCATAGGCGGGGTACAGACCGCCGCTTTGCAGCGGTCCGCCGCCGCCGCCATTTGCTCTGCGCGGGAGCCGCAGCAGCCAAACCGCGCGACTCCCGCGCGGAGCAAAAAAGAAGCTCCATTTCGGAGCTTCTTTTTGCGGCGCCTTTATGACGTCACGAGGCGCCTGGCGCGGACTCGCGATGTCATAGGCGCCGCGACACGTCTGGACGCTGTGCGTCCAGTACGTAAAGATGGCGGCGCCCATGTAGAAGGGGCACCGCAATCTTGTACGTATAGAATACGTACTAGGGTTAGGGGGGTGCGGAAGCACCGCCCCTTCCTAACCCTAGTACGTATCCTATATGTACTATTTGGCGGTCTGTAAACCGCCACAGAATCATAGAGTTGGAAGAGACCACAAGGGCCATCCAGTCCAACCCCCTGCCATGCAGGAAATCCAAATCAAAGCATCCCCAACAGATGGCCATCTAGTCTCTGCTTAAAGACCTCCAAGGAAGGAGACTCCACTACACTCCAAGGGAGTGTGTTCCACTTTCAAAAAGCCCTTACTGTCAGGAAGTTCTTCCTAATGTTGAGGTGGAATCTCTTTTCCTGTAGCTTGCATCCATTGTTCCGGGTCCTACTCTCTGGAGCAGCAGAAAACAAGCTTGCTCCCTCCTCAATATGACATCCTTTCAAATATTTAAACAGGGCTATCATATCACCTCTTAACCTTCTCTTCTCCAGGCTAAACATCCCCAGCTCCCTGAGTCGTTCCTCATAGGGCAAGGTTTCCAGACCTTTCACCATTTTAGTCGCCCTCCTTTGGACACGCTCCAGTTTCTCAATGACCTTTTTGAATTGTGGTGCCCAGAACTGGACACAATATTCTAGGTGGGGCCTGACCAGAGCAGAATACAGTGGCACTATTACTTCTCTTTATCCAGACACTATACTTTTATTGATGCAGCCTAGAATTGCATTGGCCTTTTTAGCTGCCGCATCACACTGTTGACTCATATTCAACTTATGGTCTACTTGGACTCCTAGATCTCTTTCACATGTACTTTCATTCAGCAATGTGTCTCCCATCCTATATTTGTGCATTTCATTTTTCTGCCCTAAGTGCAGTACCTTACATTTCTCTGTGTTGAATTTCATTTTGTTAGCTTTGGCCCAGCTTTCTAGTCTATTCAGATCATTTTGAATGTATTTTTGTTTTTTTTAAAAAAAGAATACATACACCCGAGTGGCTATTGCTGAATGTTGCAAACAACCATGATATATTACATAAGTATCAAATTCTTGGACACAGCTTGGATGATCATATCAAGAATACATTTGCAACCCCAGAGTTCTAAATATGAAAACAAACCCAGAAACGGAATCAGAAATAACTAAACATTTCCTTAAATATGATTGTAGATTCCCATTCCAGTTTTGCAGACAAGGGGATCTCCAGTCATTAAGCCCTTTAGCCATTCACAGTGAACCAGGCACACATCCTACTCTGTTGTATACCCAAGAACAAAGGGAAATAAATGGAGCTGTTTTCCAGTTTTAAAGTCCCAGGGTAATTCTGACTGATGTGCGAGGCTTACTGCCATGATCTTAACCCTTTACAGGCAGCAAGCTGATGCTAGCTAGTTGTTCATTACAGTTTCTAGCTAAAAGGTGTAATCCCTTTCCCACCTTTAAACAAAGGCACATTACAGACGTGCCAAAGGGGCGTATTAGGGTTAGGAAGGGGCGTGTTAGGGTTGAGAAGGGACGTCCCTTCCGGACGCCCCTCAACCCTAATACGGACCGAGTCCGTACAAAATGGTGGTGCCTGTCCACACAGGGGCCGACATTTTGATGTCATGGACACATAGCGTCCGGATGTCGCACGGCAGAAGTGATGCCACAAGTGTGCGGCTAGCACCTCGTGGCGCCACTTCTGGGTCGCAGAAAGAAGTGCCATTTTGGTGTTTCTTTCTTGCTGCACCCGGGAACCGCGCGGTTTGGCCACTGCAGTTCCCGGACGTAGCAAACGGTGGCAGCGGCAGAGCGCCCTTCTAGGGCGCTCTGTAATGCACCACAGATTCAGTCTCAGTATCTACAAATATGCCTTAGAATGAGTATATTTTAAACCCTGGAGAAGTGCAGAGAGTCCCTATAGACAATACTCAGCTGAATAGACAAACAGTCTGAATTGGAATAAGGCAGCTTCCCACATTTTGTGACCTGACATTTTTATGATGTCAGGCTCCTACCTGTCCTCTGCTTTAGTGGCTGCTTTTTGTGGGCCAGAAAATGTTGCATTGCAATGCTATATATAAATGCAATGGCACACTATAGGGGGTGAGAAGAAGATGAGGGAAATGGTTGCTTGCAGGACTGGAGTAGGAATCCCACATAATCTTTTTCTGCTTAACCATTCTTAATTCACGTTCAAACACACCAGATCTCAGGTTTAAGATGCTAGGCTATTTAAATATTGAAGGCGATAGAAACTATGTAATCCACAGAAAGACTTTTGTAGATTTCTGTAGAAATACAGCATGTTGATGTATTATTGACTTCAGTGGAACCACAACATTGGGAGATGGAAATAAAAAAAAGAAAACCATCACTTCATTGCTCTCCCAGTCACCCGTAAACTTCACTGTGCAAAGATTAAAGGCACACAGATGCAAGGAAGACTTTGAGATAGGAGACAAAAAGGTTAGGAACTTTTATTCCCTGTTGGGATGGTTCAGATCAATATACAGTACCTATGTTAATTGGGGATGAGAAGATGCTGGGCATTTGAGGATGGTGAAACTACATCCTCGTTTTCATTTAAAATGAATCAATAGTTTTAGCATATTGGGGATTTGTGTTCTGGGAGGCAGAAAGGGGGCAAAGAGTCACTATTTTTTCATACTTGCTGTATTGACAGAGCAGGAACCTCAAAGAAGCATCAGCAAGGGAATGGGGCTTATTTCAAAGTAGCACCAATTAACTTTAATTGAGCTCTCTTAAAGGCTACAGGTTTGGAGATAATTTTTCTTTCAGTTTCTTCACTAAGCAGCTTTCATGCTACATCTTATAATGTTTTGCTTCTATTCTTTCTTCTACTTCTTTTTTAAAAAAACACGATATAGGAATAAGCAAACTGGCTGTCTTTCAGAAATCATTGTGTGCCACCCCAATAGGGACAAAGACAAAAGATTAAGAATACAGTTATTAATCAAAATACAGTGGACCTGCCAAAGTGCAGAATTCAATTGAGGCAGTGGTCTTCTCTAGCCTCCTCAACTGCAAAGGGTGAACACCCATTCCTGAAGTTAGGATATTTGCCTACAATGCCTTTGGCTGGTTAGCTATCTCCTGGTCAGGAAAACCTTCCTAGAGCACATCCTCCAACCCCACAAATAAGGAAAAGCTCAGCTTTGTGTTGGCCTCTGACTCCTACATTACTGTGGAACACCTGAAACCCACATAACATGAGACACAAGTCAGAGAAATCACTTTCAGCTGCAAATTATGTCCACCTGGTGCTTCTCAAATTGTCCTACTTTTCTATTCTACACTACCCAACCAGGGTGGTTGCTATATTTGAACAGCACCATTCTGACCATTTACCTAGTGTTCCATTGGCTCCTTGTGCAAGGTAGTAACCCCCCCCCCCAAAAAAACCAACCCACACCACATGATTTGTGCTATCATGTCCATTTTGAGTTATGGTGACCCCATGACTAGAGACCACCAAGGCACCCTGTCATCAACAGCTCTATTCAGGTCCTGCAGAAGCATGACTGTGGCTTCCATTATTTTGTCTTTATATATGGAATGTGGTTGTTCCTATTTTCCTATTGCCTTCTACTTTACCAAGCATTATTGTCTTTTCTAGTGAGTCATGTTTTCTCATTATTCAGCAAAAAATACAATAGCCTATGTTTAATCATCTTGGCTTCTAGGGGAACATCAGGCTTGATTTGCTCTAGGAAACATTTATTAGGTTTTTTAGAAGTCCATAGTACCTGCAAAATTCTTCTCTAGACCAAATTTCAAACGAGTTGATTTTCTTCCTATCAGCTTTCTTCACTGTCCAGGTTCCACAGTTATACACATCAATTGGAAATATGAAGGCAAATATGAAAGAATTTTAAATTCTTCATGGTAGAATGTTATGTATAGGAAGGATGGTATGCGGTATAGAGCTACTCTATAGATGCATATTTCTAGGTAAAGCGAAGAATATTAACAATGAATTTTTTTTGGATTCAACACAACATGAGGACAGAGCCAGGTGAAGGAACTAAGAAGGAGAACACTTCAAGATAAAACAAGATGGAAGAAAACTTCAGAACAAGCCTCAAGTAGTATTAGGAAGCTCAATTTATGTTATATGTAGCTTTAATAATGACGTTTGGGTATGGGGGTGGTCTACTGTCATATTTGTAATGTGTGAAATGTTTTGTTTTATGTGGAAAAGTTAAAAATAACAACAATAATAAAAGGAAATATGAAGGCATGGACAATCCTAATGTTAGTATTCAGTGATATATCTTTACACTTCAGGATCTTGTCTAGTTCTTTCATAGTAGCTGTCCTTCCTAGTTTATATGCCAATTAGGCAATTAAGGCCACCTATAACATCTCCACTTAGAACTCAACTTCAGATCTATCAAATTTAAAAACAATTAAGTAATATGGAATGAATTTTAAAATTCATTAAAAGTGAATATAGAAATCAACAGAACAACACAGCATACCTTTAAAAACCCATCAGAGTCAATTCCTAAGTAACTGATGGAATCAGAAAGTTTTTACTTGTTGATGGAAGGAAAGCAAGGATGGAGCCATTCTAGCCTCCCTAGGGAGTGAGATCCAAGGCCTAGAGCAGAGAACAAGAAATTCCTTTCCTGTATACCTATCAAGCAAGTCTGACATAGTAGTGGGGCAGGGAGATCAGCCTCTCCCAGAGATCTTAGAGCTCTATCAGGTGTAGGTGTAGGTGTGTGTGTGTGTGTAGAGATATTGACACACAAATAGCCTGAACCTACCCTGTGTAGGACACCCAGCCAGGTGATCAGTGAGGAAGGGGTTGCTCTAACCTCTCCTCGTTGATAATGGTTGAGTGCCCTGTTCTGATCTCACCAGAAACAACTTCACCAGCAGGCCTATGTCAGAGAGCTGCTTGACCAGTGAGAAAGTGGCAGTGGTGGCTTCAGGAAGACTTTCCAGTGCTGATCAGTGAGGTGTACAGAAAATGGCAATGTTTGCCAGCACCAATCTGTTCCAGTGGGGTTTTGTGATGTGTGGACAATTGGATTGCATCAAATCTAACCTACTCCAGCTGTCTACTGTCCATACTTTAAAACCACTGAGGTCACATATGTGTTTCCTGGACATTCTGGAGTAACCTGCAAATTTTCTTAAGTAAAATTAAAGGCTAAAAGAAATGGTTTTGCAATGGAACTAGCCATATGCCATTTGAACTGATCGCACCAGGTTCAAAGTGAGTACAGGATTTTTTCCCTTGTATAGAGATGCCCTGTCTCTGTCTCCCCAATAAGGTATTGGGAAGCAGTGTCCCTATGTTGTCTCAAAAAGCATGATAAAGGTATAGAGGGCATAGTGGGGTGCAGGGAGGGAATGCAAGAGTGAGAAGGCAATCCCACTTGAGAAAAACCTAGTAGACCATTGAGTTACTTTTCAGCTCTATAAGATGGTTCAAATCTCATAGTCCAACTTCAGTGCTGAAAGTTCAAACATTTACTATCATGTCCCCAATGGAATTTAAATCTTGGATCATGCTACACTATTATTATGAACGAAACAGCTTGTTCTATTACTGTCTCAACAGCACCTGGAAAAATATCCCTGGCAGATTTGTTTTCCTCACCCTGAAATCTTTATTGTACAAATTTAAGTCTTCCTGGGTTTAATGCAGACCGAAATGAAAATGCCTTCCTGAAGCTGTAGGGGAGTTGAATGGAAATGGAAACTGACATAAAGTGTCCATATACACTGTTGATGTTGACACAGAATGAACTTGTTTGTAGACTTTACTGTTATTGTTCAGGTGCCCACAGTATGGAATTTAGTATTGTGCTCACTTTCTGCAGCTCTCATCAGGGAAATGAGCTACAAATGACTTTCTCTCCAGATTTTTCACAGCACAGTTAGGACACACATAGGAGATAAGAACTGTGTGCATCAAATAATCATTCACGAAGACCATCAATATGTAGTGACTGGGGAAGCTGCTCATGATTTACATTGGATTGACTCATAAATAAGTGATGCCATCTCAAAACAAAACAAAATTTAAAAAACCCAAATAATCAAGAAGTGGTTGCCTTACTTCCAAGCTAATTCAAATTCCCCATTGAAATCCATCTAGGCCAAAATTGCTGGCAAGAACAAACAACATCTCATTACTGAGCATCCTTATGATCAAAGCTGGAAAGTCTTCTCTGGTTTAGCTTTTAATTCAAGCCCACTACAAATTTGATGGCACCTAATGTTTTTCTCTTTTCCTAGTTCAGTTTTGGGCCTAACCCATTAAACATCACCAGTCTCTATGCATTTCATATATCACCATCACACACACCCCTCCATTTTCATCACCCTCACTCCCATATTTCTGCCAAATTTAGTTGTCAGCCTTGTTGGAAAATATATCCTTCCACCTCACTTCCAATTTAGCTTAGAAATACAACAGTATCCATCGTTATGAGAGCCAGCATGCTGTAGTGGTTTTGAGTGATAGATTATGACTCTGGAGATCAGAGTTCAATTTTCCACTCGGCCATGAAACCCACTGGATGACCTTGGGACAGTCACATGCTCTCAGCCTCAGAGGAAACTTCTTCTGAAAAAATCTTCCAAGAAGACCCATGATAGGTCTGCCTTAAGGTTGCCATAAGTTGGCAAAACATGAAGGCACACAACAACAACAAATAACCACCTATCATTATAAGTGATGCTGGTTTCAATATTCTAGTTCTCAGAATCAACTCTTATTACTTTTGTTAAAAAAAAATCTGTGATTTTGGATGATTTACCAACTCGCCTCTCAGTTTCAATTTCCTTTTACCTGTGCACAGAAACACAGGAAAGCTGCCTTATTTTCACCAAGATCATTTATCAGTCTAGCCCAGTATAGTCATCTCTGAATAGCAACAGCTCTGCAAGGTTTTAGGGATGATTCTTTCCTAAACCTCCCAGGAAATCCCTAGTATTACTTGGGTGGGATACAGACTGCCCAAAAAGGGCGGTCTGTTGCCACCTCCTTTTCTGCCGGTGGGAAGCCGCAGCAGATAAACCGCACGGCTTTCCACCGGCGGAAAAACAACCCACAAAAAGCAGGGGGGGTTCGTCATGATTGCAAATGGTGCACTCGTGACATCGCAAGCATGGTGTGACGTGCGGACGCTATGTGTCTGTCACGTCATAATGATGGCACCCATGTAGAGAGGGCGCCACCATTTTGAAGCCGCCGCAACATGCTAGGGTTGTGGGGCATGTGGTGGCACCACCCTGGCACAACCTTAGCAAGAATCCAGGCTGGCACAAAGCGCCGGTCTGGATAGCACCTTAATATTCTCCCATACAACCACTAACCAGGCCTGTCCTTGTTTGGAAATCAGACAAGGCTGGGATCTTCAGGATATTGTGGTGGTCATGATTGCTCTGCTGATCTCAGTGGGACTTTCTGATTTTCTCAGGAGACATCATGGAGCCCTGGTGGCGCAGTGGTTAAATGCCTGTACTGCAGCCATTCACTCAAGACCACAAGGTTGCGAGTTCAAGACTAGCAAAAGGGCCCAAGCTCGACTCAGGCTTGCATCCTTCCGAGGTCGCTAAAATGAGTACCCAGACTGTTGGGGGCAAATTAGCTTACTTGCTAATTAGCTTACTTGCTGTTCACCGCTATGATCTTTGGAATAGCGGTATATAAATAAAACAAATTATTATTATTATTATTATTATTATTATTATTATTATTATGCTGCAAAAGAGCTAGGTCTCACTATCAAATATTATTACTTCCTTGTCAGAGCCTTCTAGAAATTATATAGTAATTATTCTAGAAATCTCTCAAGCTGCCTTGCATCTTGCCTGATGAAGAGGTTGCTCTTGTGAAATTTGTAATGAAGGGGGGAAATGGGTAGTAACTTCTTCCCACTGGGAACATGGTATTGAGAGGAAAGAGGAATATAAGTATTGGTTTATTATTTATTAATTTAGTATATTCCTCTTTCCCCCATGCTATGGGCTATGCATTGTGGTCTATGCCTCTCTACTATATTATCATAACATTTCTGTGAGAAAGCAAATCACCCCAACTGGCCTCTAAAGGGAATTTCTAAAAGGTTGTATGGAAAAGTACCACATTACTTAAAATTACAGTGAAATAGCAAGAAAGGTGGGGATGGGATAACAGATAACAATCATGGAAAATAGTTTTTCCTGTCAGTGAGTTCAGACCTGGCCAACATATTCAGCAGAATCTGAGATGCAGCTAGAATCATATTAAGCACTAAGTGCAGGATACAGTTTTTGAATGCTTACCCACAGAAAAGCTTGTCGGTAAGTAAAATCTTGCCTTGCAAGTTACATCTTGACAGACCATTTCATGGTATCTTTCAGTTTTCTGTTAGCAGGGATATTTTAAAAAAAACATAGGAGAGAAAAGGTTATCATTCATTAGAAATTGAAATAGTACAGTCCATTCTACTCTCTGAAGACAGTGCCATCTCATTTTGATATATCATTGACCTTGATTTATTTCATCTCTGGTTCTAGGCTAGCTGTTTTGATCTATATTCTCCCTTAAGACACAACATCTATGTACACCAATTTGCAAGTGAGTTTTAGCTGGACAGAACGGAGCTTACTTCCAAGTAGCTATGCATATAATGATGCTGTTGACATTACAAAGTAATTACTTTAGACGACCCAGTGCATGGTCACTTTGATGGTTAGGCTCCATTGATTCAACAGGGTTTATTTAATCTCACCAAAGGAGTACCTAGGATTGCAGCTATAGATGGTTTGCATATGTTGTTAATACAGTGATCATCACCATCATATTTTTTCATGGATTCATCAACCTTCCTCCCAAACCCATAAACCATGAAAGAAAATAAATACTTTGATAGTCCCAGTAGCCATTCACTGGGAAGAGAATTCAGAGAGATGTTGTTTTTGTTGTTTTTGCACAACATAAAGTTACCTTAGCATTTGAAGGAAACTAAAAAGCAAATAGATATAGGCACCCAAGCAAGATTTTTTCCTTCTTCTCCCTCAATGCAAGAAGAAAATATGCATGGCCATAGGGCTGACCCTGAGTAGCAGACTACAAATGTTATATCTGGAGGTGGAACAGATGAGACCAAGGTTGAATTATCAATAGTGCAATAGGAGCAAATTCCCATAGTGGCCACTACTTCTTATGCTCTCCTTCTTGTACTGTACTGTGTACTGTGAAGTTGTACTGTGAAGTTGATAAAGAGTGATATCATCCCAGGGAGAGGGGAGGTTGGAGACTTCTCTCACTCTACCTTCCTCATTGGTTCATACGATTTACTGTACTACTAGTACAATTTTATTACCCGCAGACTGGGTGAAGAGGTGAGTAGTGCACTGAGGCCACTGACTCTGAGATTGGCCTCAGTCATGTTGGCTGAAACAAAGTCCCTCCCTCTAAGTAATGCATGTGTCTGGCTTTGGCCCTAGCAGAGCTGCCAAGCTTAATTTGTTACAACAAAAAAGCAGTGGCTGCTGGTGGCTTCAGTGCCAATGGGATGAATCCACTCTAGGTTTAAATCTAGACTTGAAAAGAACTATATGAAGTGCAGAACTGAGCTGAAGTGATTTTACCCTAATCCAAACTTGAAGTTATAGTCCCACTCCAGAAATTTATTTACACAGTCATACATTTGTGAAGTCAAAGGCTTTCATGGCCGGCATCCATAGTTATTTTGTGGATTTTTCGGGCTATGTGCCAGCCACAGATGCTGGTGAAACATCAGGAAGAAACTCTTCTAGAACATGGCCACATAGCCTGAAAAACCCACAAAAAACTATAGTTGTGCATTTGACTACTAGAATAGTAGAATTTGACTACTACCATGTTTTTTGTGGGGCTTTCCTTGAAAAGTGTTTGGTAGCTACTGTGAGTTCACAATGAAGTAGCTAGACTATTATATAATGTTCACTTTAAAGACAATATATCACCAGTCTTCAACCAACATCCAAGCCCAATTAAAGATGTAGAGTTTTGATCTACAAAGATTAAATGCTTTGGAATCAGAGTAGCTGAAATATTGCATCCTTCCTTATCATCCTGGCTGGAATCTGCCTAAATCCTCATTGGATGCCTTCTGTGTTCCTCTGTGAGAGGCTAGACTGGTGAGTGTACAGCACCTCAGAAGAGAAGTCAAGAGATGTCAAGTTGGTTCCATCAGTTCTAAGCTTCTGGCAGGCAGTCAAGACAGTATTGTTGCACACAGCCTTTGGTCCTTGAAAAAAGTTTTAGGATTGGCTTTTGTCTTGTTTCAGTCTGTTCTTACTAAATATTGGCTGTTAAAAGTATTTTAATCTTGTTTTTCATCTGTTATGCATTGTTTTGGGAACCCTCATGGGCAAAGAATCAACAAATAATAAATTTTAATAAAAACATAAAGCTGAGATATGGTATAGCCCAACAGTGAATAATAACTCCAGATTTCAGAAGTTTTGGACTGGCAAGTTATTTCCTCCTGCAGGCAAAGTGTCCAGAATACAAAATATTTCAAAAGTCAATTGGTTTTTGTTCCCACCAGTATAATGTAAAAGTAATGGAGTAATGTGCCTCAAGCCTCAAGTCATCTTTCTTCTTATATAAGAAATATTCAGAGGTGGTTTGTCATTGCCTTCCTCTGACATATAGCCCTACACCATCTGGTATTCCCTAGTGATCTTCCTTCCAAGTACTTCCAAGCCCTGACCCTGCTTAGCTTCTAAGATCAGACAGAATCTGGTGCCTTCAAAGCATTTAGGCAGCAATATAATACAGTACATGTCCCAATCAAATGAATGTCACTTTGTTTATAACATGTTAGGATTTTCTTTTAAAAAATATATCTTGGTCAAAGTGACCTTTTATTGTCACGCCCTCTGTTTTGTTTTGAGACATTTTATTGCCCCAAGAAATACTAGAATTTGGCTTCAGGTAATAAACTATATGATTTTCTGAAGGTGTGTATTTATTTAAAAACACTGAAGATTTCTGAAACAAGTGTATTTACTGTGAGAGTCAGAAAATGAGAAAACCCACTATTTCTAGGTCAATTAGCACTAATTAGCAATTCTGAATCAACAGTGAGCATAAAACTGGAGTTCTTGATATGGAATGGGTGTTGCACACATTTGTTTGAATTTGCAGTTGACACAGCACAAACATTTGCTTCCTTTGTTATTTTGTTGTTATACTAAATGTTGGATTATTTAGAATGGCATCTGATAATTCAGCAGTTAACACGCTTTACAGCTAGGCACTAGGTGGCTACAAACCTGAAAATGGAAATTGAAATGACAACCAATGGAAGCTGCATTTGTAGCTCCCAAAAACATCTCTTAAGGGACCGCATGTGCGATGAATTAGTCTTGGAAATAAATAATAATAATAATAATAAATTTTTTATTTATATCCCGCCCTTCTTATAATCAGGGCGGCGTACAACAAGGATTAAAATACAATCGAAACACAAAGACAAAAAAGATTAAAATACGTATACAGTACTACAATCATAAAAAATAACAAACAAAAAGCCCCATAGCCCAACCTCTTGGCCACGGAAGAGGAGGGAGGCCCACAGGATTTTATTCGGGGAATGCCTGTTGGAACAGGAAGGTTTTCAAATCCTTCCTGAATTGGGCCAGGGTGGTGGACGAGAATGGATTCTTAATGGCTTTGAAAGAGGTCTCAAGAAAACATCAGTTTCTAGAATTTCATTTTTCCTCCTTTTGGATCCAGGGCAGATGGGGGTGGTGCGGTCATCAAGGATTATGGCTCTAGTTTCAAGGTAGAATGACAAATTTGTCAATCAGGGTGGAAAAAATATCTGGGGCCTGGTACAGACCACCCCAAAAGGGCAGCCTGCCGGTGCCTGGCTTTCCGCTGGAGGGAAGCCCCAACTGCCAAACGGCGAGGCTTCCCGCCAGCGGAAAAAGAACCTGCAAAAAGCAGGTTCTTTCTACACCACGGTGGCAGTGTAACAATTGCACTGCAGTGTGCCACTGGCGCACTCATTATGCAAGTGCTGTGCGGCGCCATGTGGATGCCTTGTGGCACTTGTGTGACAATGGCGGTGCTCATGTGTACAGGCCACCGCCATTTTGATGCCCTCGTCATGTGCTAGGGTTGCGGGGCATGTGGAAGCCCCGCCCCGAGGCAACCCTAGCATGTCATCAGGATGTGCCAAAGGGCCCGTCTGTTCCAGGCCAAAGTGACTCAAGTTATCTGGGAAGTCAGCTAAATCTCCCAAATGAATTTTAACTGGCTGAAAAATTAATCATTTGCTGCATCCAATTTCACAGTACATGTAAGAGACGCTTACTTGGAAGTATACTCCCACTGTGAAATCAATTGTGCATACTAGTTAATGTTGTGCTGGGCAAACACTTTCACCCTCCCCACTTGTTTTTGGCTAGAACAAGCTAATTGATTCTCTCATGCTGTGGTTTTGAAGGGCAGGGAGATTTCTTTCACTGGCAAGGTTAATACATATAAAGAGTTTCAAGTAAACCTCTTCTGTTTTCAAGATAGACTTGACATGCCAAACATCTGTGCATTGGGATGCTCCTAAAAGCAGTTTGAAAGGACTTCAATTGAACTATCCAAAGGGTTGAATTTTATCCCTGAAATAAATTTGGCACCTTCAATAGCTCCTTTAAACATTCAAATAAATTTCAGCATGGATTAGCTGCCTTATTGAAGTGACCCATCAGCTGCCATTTTATATTTACTCCAAAAATTGCCAGTTGGCAACCTCGTATCACCACATGATAATGGTACCTGATAATCATTAATGATTTGTGAAGTCATTCTTTTACACTAATGTTGATGGTGAATTTTAATATATATATAAATGCACACCTAATGCACATGCACACACAGAGGCATACAAAATTGAATTTATATTTATTGTTAGTATTAGAAACCACAGGACTAACACAGAAAATGCCACATAATGCTTTGGTTGACATCATTGCCCTGCACGTGGCATATTTTATAACTGACTCCTTCAAAATCAGTCTTGCAGGAGTTGCATTTCATAATGCAGCACTTTCAAGACATCTACAAATCCATCTGGTACTAGGAGAAGTACTTTCTAGTCCAGTACATCTGGAAAGTGTCAAGGAATACTGCTAAAGCATGATATCCTACAAACTATGTAGTCCATCTGATGCATCTCATCTTTCCATTCTCACTCAACCAGTTCAGCAACTTTATTTTTGACCTACCCTTCTATGAACTCTTTCAGACAGGATGACATAAAACCTGAAAAAATCCCATCAAAATGTCCTTTTAAGCATGTTTTAAAATCAATCAGACTTCATAACTTGATACCAAAATAATCACATTACCACTCATAATGATGCTTTTGAAAGGCATCACCATTATACTTTAATTACCAAAAAAAGGGAGAAAAGAAGAAAAAAGTGGCATTGCAGATAAGTACGGCCCGGTACATACCTCTTTGAAGGTCTGGGGTGGCGGCGATGGAGGGAAGCCGCTGCCACCAAACTGCATGGCTTCCCACCGGCGGAAAAAGAACCTGCAAAAAGCAGGTTCTTTCTATACCACAGTGGTGGTGTAACGAGTGTGCCACAGTGCACCACTGGCACACTCATTATGCAAGCGCCACGTGGCAACAATAGAGGCGACTGTGTGTACATTTTGACACCCGCGTCATGTGCTAGTGTTGAGGGGTGTGTGGAAGCACCACCCCGAGGCAACCCTAGCACGTGACGAAGGCATCTTAAAGGGCTGGTATATACTGGGCCTATATTACTTTAATTTGTTACATTTGATCTCTAATCAGAATAGCAATGAAATGGGACTATGTACAAACATGGTATAGTACTATCACTAAAATGTACTTATGATGATGTAACACAGTCAAGAGAGACAGTTTGGTATAGTAGTTTAATGGCTGACCAAGGTTTGAATTCCTGCTCATCCATTAAAACCCATTGGGTAGCCTTGAACAAGTCACGCTGTATCAGCCCAAGAGAAAGGTAAAGGCAAACTTCCTATGAATAAATTTTGCCAGGAAAGTCTATGATAGGATTGTCACAAGTCCAGAGTAGTGAAGAAGTAGTTAAAAGGTGGCTGGATTACCCAGAAGAATTGGAAATAGAGAAAATGTGGGAGGCTCAAACGAACTGGTGGATTTCTCCCTACTAATATCTGGTTAGAATGATTTTGGTGAGACATTACTGGAATGGGAACTATGGGGCTTTACAGACCGGCACTTTGTGCCGGCCTGTAGGTACGGTGAGACCTGAGAGTCCGGACACTCCGAGCCCTTACCGTACCACCCGGGCACCATCTTGGCACACTCCCAGGTGCATGTATGATGATGCTATGGTGCCCCTTCTGGGATGCAAAAAGAACCCCCTTTTCAGGGCTTTTTGCTCCTTCTGGGGGCCACAGCATGCAGTTGCTGTGGCCTCCATCCAGGGCAAAAAGGGGCAGCTGCAGACCACCCCAAAGTTTTATTGTGGTCAGTGATGATATTCAAGAACCATAGCATTTGTTTCTATAATGTTCAGTGTGGTGAAGGTGGAAGCAGTGACAGCTGGTAGGTCTCATGTTAGTGAGATAATCAATCCATTCTGACAGTCACTCTGTCAGATCTTGCTCAGGTGCTGAGTTCAGAACCTTGGATAATGCCTCTAAAGTCCATATTCAGATCCAGATCTCATTCATCACCCCAGTCACAAGGAAGCCAACATCCACCACTCAGCACTCATAACTAAAAAAGTAACCTTACAGTTATTGTTACATTACAAAATGAGTGAATTATCATTTGTTATATTGTCAACTTTAGGAGTGGCTCACTTTTCATCTGCATCCACATCCTCAAACATTTCACAACGGAATGTAAACACCAAGGCCACAACAATGTCACATTCCCCATCGCACTCCACAAACTATTTTACTATCTTTGTCTGGTGGAGAAGCTGCTGAAGCTATGAAAATTAGTTTGATCTATTTTGGACCTTTTGGCTGGCCCGATAAAGGTATTGCCACAAGATGGATTTCAGTTATATCTTTGCTACTATCAAAAGGAATTAATTAGAAGTGCCTTACTGCTTATACCTAGTTACTTCCAACCTCTCGTAAAAGTGAATATAGGACATTTGTGCTATTCGTGGTGAAAATTAGGGAAAATTTAGGATTAGGATTAGATTGGGAAGCCTGTCATTTATCCCACCAGAATCATAACTGTTTTGTATGGCTTGTTCATTTCCCCCTTTCATGGTCCCTCAACTGATCCTTAAATAACAACAGCATTGCAAAATTATTGTTTGGGTTCAAACTCTTGAGTCACTCAAAGAATGATAAAGAAGTGCAAAGTTTATTATTAGGAAGTTATTCCAGATCTTGCCTATGCCCCACAAGCTAATCGGTAAATGTTACAAACAAGTATCTGGGGGAAAAAATTCATATTAGAACATTTTGTTCCTTTTATTTATTTATTTTTCCTGCCAGTTTTATAACCACATATGTATGTCTTGAGCTCTGTTCAATCCAGTCTTACAGCTTCTATGATTTAAGTGGTTGCAGATAAAGGGCAGCACTCAGGATGGAGAAGAAAGCTTTAATACATTCTAAAATCATCATTACTGTAGTGTAAACAGTTATGTCGGGGGGTTTAAGCTGAAACAATAGGAAGGAGAAAGGTTGATAAAGGCATCACTCAGAGCCAGGTTAACTTATTGATAGGCTGTTTTAGAACTACAGATGGCGTATAATCTGAAAGTGTGCTTGATCCATGATTTATCAGCTGTGGGAGTTGATAGATTAGAAGTAGCTTTTCTGGTGATACATAAGAGCTTACACTCTGTGACTGGATCAAAGGCAAAGCACACACAATCACAGAGCAGAAATGAACTGGTTGCCTGGATAGCTTTAAAAAACCCACTGTGAAATCCTTTGTTTGGATATACTAATATCAAGAGAAGGAGCTTGTTATCAGAGAATTTATATATCCAGCGAGAAGAAAGCTCAGTTCCAGGACATATGGCATAGCTCAGGTACACTATTTTCTATGTCCTACTGGGCAAAGAGTACAGCCACAACTTCCATTTACTATCTGAAGCCATGCCAATGAGCTATTCATTTATAGCATGGTGTGCTAAAACCAGCTTCCTCATGGCATGGACAGAATTAGCAACTAGGCACAGAATTGCAAAATCAAAGGACAATCACCTTTTGTATGCGTGTTTTAGGGGTCAGTGTATTTTTCACACAGTAGTCCAGAAACCAGATCAAGCTATTACCACCATGATGCTCTGGATTTATATCAATATCAGCAACTCTTAGCTGTAAGGATTAACATCTTCATTCCACATGAGAGTAGGAATACTTCAGCACACTGATATCTCTGATCCGATCTGCATCTTTTGGGCCAAGATGCATACTGGAACTTAGTTTAGCTATCTGTGAAATTCTCCTGTGACCTTTGTGGAACTACATCACCTCTATGCAGTTTCCAAAGGCATGTATGCACTGCCTTCTGTGTGCATATGCCTTTTCCTGACCAGGGAAAGAAAATCTTCATAAGATCATTAGTTGAACTAGGATGATATATGGACATGATATATAGAGACCATGGTGGTATAGCCTGAGTGTGGAGAGATTTTTAGGTGATAGAATAGAAAATTGCTGATTGTGACTCCAGTGTCTCTATGTGAAAATGAGGCTGCACATTTTACATCATTGTGATTGTCCTTTGTTTGAGCTGTCATTTCTATTTATCCTAATTGCCACTATCCTGGCAGAAGGACAAAAAAAGAAGTGGGCACAGTAGCATCACGACTAAGGCCAGAAGCAGATGAAAGGTCATCCTTCCATCCCAAGTGTCAATGCCCTCACCTTGGAGGGAGAGAAGGACTTGCAGTACCTTGTGGACTTAGAGGCTGAACAGACCGCCTCTAAGGGGTGCACTGCCGCTGCCCCTTTCAACACCAGATTGGGGTTGTGTCAACTAATGTCACGACCCTGATCTGGCCTTTCTGTGGTGCAAAAAGGAGCTGCAAAAAACATCTCCTTTTTGAGCTTCAGAAAGGACACCTTAGCTGTCAGCGCCGCAGCTTCTTGGCACTCCTTTGGCACTATGTAATCTGTACGCAGCACCGCAGGAGCACTGCGATGCCACCCATCATGCAGTGGGGCATGCAGCATCATGCCAGCATGGGGGCAGAGTCAGACTGTGTGTCATGCAGATGCCATACCCCCACTCCGCCCCCATACTGGCCTTTATGGCTAGTCTGTCGAGGCTGTTAATCCCCTTCCCCACTGCTATTCCCCTTTCCTTGTGTATTCTCTCTCTTTTTAGATTGTAAGCCTGAGGACAGGGAACTGTCAAGCATTTGTAAACTGCTTTTGGGGTCTTTGTGGCTGAAGAGCAGGGTATAAATATTATAAATAAATAAACAATACATAATATTTAGGGAGTTTTTAAGAAGAAGTAAAAAAATACTAAGGAAGCAGTGTGGCATAGGGTAAAACTTAAACTCTATTAGTAACACACACAAAAACCTTCCTTTTATATCCAGGTTACTTTGCACTAAAAACACACATGTTGTTTTATACATTTGTAGCATTTTCTGCATTTTGGGGATGGGGGGAATCCTTAACTGTGAAAATTTTCACCCATCCAGGATACTCCTTCCTAGTTTCCCAGCACTGAAACCTATTAATTGTAAGTTGTAAACTGGGGCTATGCAGACTGGCACTTTGTGCCGGCCTGTGGGTGGGGTGAGGGCTGAGCATCCATATGCTCCAAGCCCTAACCATGCTGCCCGGGTGCCATTTTGGCTCTCACCCTTCTAGAGGGCATGTACCATGATGACGACCTCTAGCACAGTGCCCAAATGGCACAGTGCTGAAAGGGCATCATCATGGTACACTGGTGCACCTATGATGCCCCTTCCTGGGGGCAAGAAGAAGCTGCTTTTCACGGCTCCCTTTTGCTCCCTCCAGGGACCAGATCGGTGCTGCTGCATACAGTTGCTCCAGCACCGATCTAGAGTGAAAAGGGGGAGCTGGATGCCACCCATCTGTATAGCCCCATAGTCTTCAAAAACTCTACAGCTTTCAAAGCCTTTCTTACAATGAGGAGGAAAATGGTAAAATTATTTGTTTTTTTCTGTTAGAATGAAATATATAAAGATTACATTTAACTTCTCTCTGTCTTTCCATATGAATGGCTGGTGGGACACAATATAGGGCCTTTTCAGTGTCCCTAAACTCTGGAACCTCCTTAAATAGAGAGGCCAGAATAGCCCCCCCCACACACACACTGCCCTTCAATAGCCCCCCCACACACACACACTGCCCTTCTATCAACAAGCAAACACTACTTTATTCTAACAATCTTTTAGAATTGATAGCTTTTCCTAGTAGCTGTGTTTCAACAGGTTTTCTGCCTACAATTACAGTGTAAAGAAACCTGTGCAGCTTTCACAATGAAAAAAGACAAACTGAACATCATGGATTCTGAGTACTCCATCTCCAGTGGGCAAATGTTTAAAGTGTGTTTGCACAAAAAAGGCAGCCTAAGTGGTTCCCTGCTGGGCCAGCACTGGTCTTACTACCTTTGAGCCAACCAGGTTCATCTAATCATTTATTGAACTGATTTCCAAGGAAACCACACTCCAGAGAAATGAAGGACATGCTTCTGAACATTATGATTGAGAATAGTGATAGTTTAGTTCTCAGATGACTGCTAGAATAATGATTATTCTCTTTTAGATGATGATGTGGGACTAGTTAGTATTGATTTGTTTAATGAGAGGTAAATAGGAGAGTTAGCAATAATATGCTTTCCTTATATTATGAACACAGTTATACACATAAACACTTTTAGTTGTTTCATTATCTACCTGTGATTTACAACTCACGTAGCTTCTGATTGAAATTACTCAGAGATGGGAGAACTCTGTTGCTTTTACTTAGAACCATTTAAAAAATTAACTGTTAATAACAAGTAAAAGCAGGTTTCCTTTCAAGGGTTTACCTCCCAACTCATAATGGAGATACAGATCTAATCTGCACTGCAGAAATAATGCAATTTGATACTGCTGTACCTGTTATGGCTTAATATTATGGAATCCTGGGATTTGTAGTTTGCTGTGGCACCAGAGCTCTCTGACAGAAAAGCCTAAATATCTCACCAAACTATAAATCCCAGAATTACATAGCACTGAGCCATGGCAGTTAAAATGATGTGGAACTACATTATTTCTGTAGTGCAGATTAGACTACAAACTTTTCAAACAAACTACAAACTCATGAATTGCTACCAATATTCTTGCCATCCTGATAGTCCCCTTTGTGCGATAATAACATATTTTTTTTTGCCTGAAGATAAAGAGCCTTCCCTCCATGATATCTGTCATTCTTCAACCTGTGAGGGAGTGAACAGGCAGGCCCAGCTCCTTCAGGGCTAGCCTGAAGAAGAAGAGCCCTCCCTCCAGTCCGTCTGCCTTGGTCCAGGCCTGAGAGGGAGAGAATAACCACTGGACCTCATCCCCTTTCCCACCACCATTCCCTTCTCCTTTTGTGTTGTGTCTTTTAGATTGTAAGCCTGAGGACAGGGAACTGTCTAATTAAAAATAATAATTGTAAGCCACTCTGATAGCCTTTAGGGCTGAAGGGCGAGCTATAAATACCATAAACAAACAAACAAACAAACAAACAAACTCTTCAAATAAAGTTTCAGGATTGGCCAGTCATGTGGTTCCAGTCTCCTTCTTTTCCCTCCCTCCTATTTATCCCCAAGCAACCCCTTGACTTTCTTTCTTTTTTCCCTCTTTTCTTCTTATCATTCCCACCCATATCCTCTTCGCCCATGCATTTTACCATGCACCCACCCACTTTGCCTGATCTGTCAAAGTCAAACTCAGAAGTGGATTTTAGTTGACTAAAAACAATAGGACATTCATCTACAGCTGGCCGGACAGGGCCATACTCAAACACAGGAGGAAGTTATGAGAGTCATAGATACCACTGTTAAATACTATAGTTTAAAGAGGAAGCCTATCCAGTTTGGGGTTCAAGAATGAAGACATAGCAAATTGGAAGATAGCAGTTTATTCAGTTCAACACCAAACAAATATACACTTTTCTGTTTGGAAAAATTTGGCAAAATTTATCTAGCAACAGCACACAACAGCATGCAGCAAATCATAGGGAAATATTGGATGTGGAGAGGGGGTGATCAGGCAGACCCAGCTCCACCAGGGTTAGCCTGTAGGAAGAGACTCCTCCCTACTTAACTGTCATCTTCCGGCCTCCTATTCCCCTCCAGCTATGCTCTGACTGTGTGGGGGAGAGGCTTGCGTACCCTAATGAAGTTGTGAGCTATGCTGGCGGTGGTATAATAGCCACCGGTAGGGCCTCCCATGCCAGACAGATCAGAACCGAAGGGTCTGACCAAGAGCGCCAAAGGGCAGGATGGGCTCTGTAGCCTTATGGCAATCATCCTAGGAGAAGGAAAACTCTAATCCCAAACCTGGGCAGGTGGTGCTCGTCTAACCCTGTAAGGTCAACCATCTAAGAGAAGGAAACTCTAATCAAACCTACGACCCGAGGACCTCGCTGCCACCGTCCATGCTTGTCAAGGCCTCAGCAGTCGAACCTCTGGTTTAAAGGGTGAGGCCATTTCTGTGCACGCTGGGCTCCACCAGAAAAATCCATTGCACAGGCTTGAAGGATACATCCAACGTCATCATCGTGCTTGTAGAAATCACGTACGAGTCCTTCCTGAATCTTCGTTCGCGAAGTAAAGCCAAGAAGATTAGCTAATCATGAAACAGCTGTGATTTAGCCACAACAGAAAAGTACCAAAGAAGAACCAATTTAAAAATATTTGTTTTGAGTCCTTTCCTTACATTTCATAATGTTGTTATAAACAGTCAAAAGTGACAGTCAGTCAATGATAGGATCAGAATATTCTAGTACTGGTTAATTATTCTTCCTTGAAATTCCTAAAAGCTTAATAGTTCTCTGCAGCTTCTAATTTTTCCCTTGATGCAGAATACTTTACCTTTTCCATGTGTCTACTTTACTTATGGTCCATCTTTGACCTTTTCATTCACATTCTTTACATTTATTTTTAAGAACAGGAGGAAGGGAAAGAGAGGGAGGGCAACACAAGTTACAAAACAGTTTGGGCTGTGATTAAAGACTTCTGTCAGATAGAAGGTCCTCCTGCAAGTTTATTAACCTTGTCCCATGCTGAGTGAAGTTGTTGGAAATGTGTGTACTTTTTTAAAGATTCAGCAAAGGAGTTGTGTAAGACAGAGATTGATTAACCAGGTATTTGGTTCCTTAAGAGATGACAAAGAGAGCTAAGGGAAGAACTCTTTATCCAGTCTGGCAACAACCTTTACTGCAAATCTGGCACACAGAAAGCTGAAGAAACATTAATGGATGCATAATGTTCGGAGACTCCTGGAAACAGCAAAGGTTGAAAGAAAAAACAGTTTGCTACTCTAAAATCAAACAACATAGTTTTTAAAACAACATTATTTTTTAAAAAACAAAAACAAAAAAACAGAGCTTATTACAAAAGGTATGTGAATAGATTATCCAGAATTCACTTAGGGACATATGCACGCAAGTCCCTTTACATGTGGAGTCAGAAATTCACTTTTGTGAAACAGATATATTTTGCTGATTACAGAAGAAGCAAAATTGTGCAAAAAATGTTTTCTGTGCCTTGTGTTTTCAAGTTGCACATTATGCATTGTGGTTGTGCATCCTATACTTTGCAATGTGATTTTTGCATCCTACACTTTGCATTGTGATTACTCATTGCAGTTGTGCATCCTTTGTGTAACAGTGTGGTTGTGAAGCCTATAATTTGCACTGTGATTATGCTTTGCAGTTGTGTGTCCTATATTTTCCATTGTGGTTGCATATCCTAAATTTTCCATTGTAATTTTTGCATCCTACACTTTGTGTTGTGATTATCCATTGCAGCTGTGTATCCTATATGTAACACTGTGGTTGTGCGGCTTATAATTTGCATTGTGATTGTGCATTTCAATTGTGTATCCAATATTTTCTATTGTGATTATGCACTGCAGTTGCATGCTGTATACTTTCCATTGTGATTTTGCATCCTACACTTTGCAATGTGATTATGCATTGCAGTTGTGCATCCTGTATGCTTTGCTGTGGATGTGCATTATGTAATTTGCACTGTGAGTACACACTGTGGTTGGGCATCCTATACTTTGCATTGTAGTTGCACATGATGTATTATGCATTATGCAGTGACACCCACTACCATGTGTTGTTTTCCTTTGGGGTTGCATAGAGCTGTCATGGCCAATATTATAATATTTCTATATAAAACTATACATTCCTATACAGTTGAATATACAGATAGAATATGGTGTACAGACCTTTTCTAGCTGGTCAGGGCAGCTTATTTCTGGCCTGTGCCATTTTGGCATGTTTACCAGTCATATTCCAGCCTATATTTAACATCTACAAATGCATGAAAATTTTCAGATTTAAAATTGTTTCTCCATAAAATGCACATTTTTTACACAGTTTTGAGTTGACTATTTGAAAATCAGGGTAGTATACAGTCTGAAAGATAGTTCCATTCTGATCTATATGTCTGTCCAGAATGTATTTTTGCTTTTCATCTCTAGACAGTTAAAATTTGGGCAACTGAAGCACACTCTATATGGGGCTGCCTCTGGAAACAGTTTGAAAACATCAGCGGGTTCAAAATGCTGTAGCCATGATGATGATGGGGGTCAATTATAGGGAGCATATAATTTCCATGTTAAAATGTCCTGACTAGCTACTCGTTCATTTCTGGACACAACTCAAAGTATGACCTTTGAAGCCCTATATGACATGGGTCCAGACTATCTGAAAGATCGTATCTTCCTATATGAACCTGCCAGACCTTTAATATCATAATATCATAAGACTTTCTCTCAGTCCCTCCACCATCACAGACCTGCTTGCTGAGGCCACAAGAGAGAGACTTCTTGGTGGCTGCTCCCATCTTCTGGAACTCCCTTCCGTGGAAGACTAGGCTGGTCCCCCTCCCTGCTTTCCCTTTTCTGGCAGGCAAAGACATTTTGTTCAAGCAGGCTCTTGATATGCAATATGCTTCTTAATGGGGTGTGGACTGTATTTATTTGCATTTTTAACACAGTATTATTCTGTTTAAATTAAATGATTTCAATTATTTTTAAAACTATACTGGTAAATGTTTAATTTTATCTGTGAGCTGTCTTGGGTCTCATCCTGGAAGAAAGGCAACATAAGTAAGTAAGTAAGTAAGTTAAGTAATTAAATAAAATGGATCCTCCACTTTAAAAGGAAGAATAATGGGAAAGGGTTAATACCTTCATCACCCTAAATCACAAATTTGAAAAGTAACTTTTTTGCATTGTAGTCTCTAGGATCCTGCAATGAGCATGGATATCTAGGGGATTCTGGGAGCTGTAGTCCAAAAAGTAGCATTGTCAAGCTTAATCTTTATCATGGATCATGCTGTGTTAAACACTTTACAAAAATAAATGATTTCAGTTATTTTTAAAACTATACTGGTTTTGTTTGTTTGCTTGTTTGCTTTACACATCTTAATATTCAGATCCTTCTGAATGCAGGGAGATCTTCCATACCAATCATCTGGTTTGTAATTCTGTATCTGGCCTTTGAATGTTTTGAAAATTCAGATTAAGCACATATTTTTCACAAAATGGATACAGCTGTTCTTGGGTCAGTTTAATTCCTGTTGTATGTAAAAACAAACACACTATCATAAATACTAAAGAATACAAATGGAAAGTGATACAAATTGTATATATTTCATTACCCATGTGGCAGAAAAACCTTGACACAAAATATCAAGAAAGAAAGAAAGAAAGAAAGAAAGAACGAACAAGAGAGGATACAAAGTAAGCCCCTTTGGTGGTATATGCATTTGTGTCCTTTTCCAAATCTCTATGAACTATGTTCTCTTCCACAGTATTGCCAGCCGGTAATGAAGGTTGATGGGAATATTGGTATGTTCTCTCCCCACTATGGAAATTTGCCCTCAATTCACAAAATATTTATACCATTTTCTGAAATGTTATTGAAATTGCCACCATTTTTTTGACCTGTAAAGAGGCATCCAAGTGATTTGGCTATTTTTTACCTGGCCTGCAAAATACATAAAACATAAAGATGGGGCAGTGCGAGTTTTCAAAGTGGACTAAACCCTGGTTTTGATATGGAAAGGAAACTGTAATCAGAGATTCTGGCAAATGCCAAGGAAGAGGTTATATCTTCACCTGAGAGAGTGTATTCTTCCTACTGTTTCCAACACCCCCTTGCATGAATCTCAGAACTTCATTACCCTGTGGCTGATGATGATCTGACAGCAGCTGGGGGAATGAGTTTTCTCTTGTTTCCTATTATTCTTTGTAAACAGCATTGCTACAACAGCATCTTGAGAGATGGGAACCTGAGAAAATATCATTTCCCCAGAACATCTGTTGTTGTAGTAATGTCTAGCAGGTAGCTTGTGAAAATGGCTGGCATAGCACCCAGGCCAGGAGACAAAAGGGGTACCTGACTTTCTTCCCCCTGTGCTGTGATTTTCTATGCCAAACTTTGATAGGCCCTTCAAAAGAAGCATTCACTGCTCCCCCAATAAGCATTTCCAATTTGCCATGGATAAATGACACATTAGAGGTACATTAGTATGGGTCTCCAGGTTTAGGTGGTATGCCAGGTACAATTCCCAGAACTCAGGCTCTGGCTGAGTCTCAAGACCTTAACCTTCTTCCTTGGTTCTCAGGGCTAGGGGAAGAATCTCAGAGCAAGAGCATTGCCTTGAAAATAGGTGTATACTCTTTTCCCCACTTCATTTTGTTGGATTTGGTTTTTATTTTATTTTAATGAATGGCATATGAATACAACTGTGCTTGAAACATCATATATTGTGCTTAATGACACTATCAAAGATTGCTCTTTGCAACATCACTTTTGTAACATCCCCCAATGCTATCATATCTAGACCTCAGGTTTGGGCTCTAAAATCTCAGGAGCTGGAATGATCCTTACCTGGCAGTGTTAACACTGTGGATAGCGTTGATCTCAGACCTGCCAAATTTCCCATTCCTGTGCAAAAACCTAAATCGTTCCCAAAATCTTATCTTTAACTTTGACTGTGATCTCAAGATGACAGTACATTTCCTTAAAGTATTTTGGAGTCTTAAGGATATACTGCCTTCAAACTGGAGTGGGTGGGGGGAAATCACAATTTGTAGCCTCTCTCAATATGCCCTCTCTCAAACTATTTGCCTTCCAAAGTTGGAAATAACACAATCATATCTTTAGAAATAGCTTTGGGAAAGGCCATGACCATGTTATTTCTTGATAATGTAAGTGCAGGGCCTGACATTTCTGAGAGATTTTGGAGAGAGAAAGGAATTCAGAGGATGCTTAAAATAGTTTGGCTTCAAAAAAAGAAAGAAAGCGAGGAGTTATATAAAGTCAAAATGTAGGATGGGGCAGTGGTCGTGGTGGTGAAAAGTGATTTTTCAAAAAAACGAAAACAAAAACCAAGAGCCTGGCCACTTTCAGAAGCCTGTATCACCTTACTCATGTTGTCAATATCTCACTTCTCATGTCTTTGTCCCTTTACAGTTTACTCTTCTCTGATGGTACTCTTTTACTGTCTGCAGTCATAAGTTTTTTTTATCTGTTTCCTTTCTCTCGCCTTTATATTTTCTGTTTCATTCTTGTGGAATAGTCAGAACTTGGAAAAGTTACTCTTTTGGAATACAACTTTCAATTGTTATGAACTGGGGAATTCTGGGGGGTTGTTGTCCTAAAAAGTAACTTTTCCAAGTTCTTTTAAAAAAAAACTCCTACATTTTGACATACAGGCATCTTCATCAGACCTAGGAAGGAACCAAATCTGTAAAAGACTTTTATGAGGCCATTTATTCCACCCTCCCCACAAAAGTGGTGGACAAATATTATTCTGCAACTTTAGAGGTGCTGAAATTGGACAATGTGAGGATTGCAATATATTTTGGAGAAAAGAGATATGCACAATGCCATGCAGATATTGTTTTTTAAAACATCTCAATACCTTAAAACAGGGGTAGGCAACCTTTTTGAGTCGGGGGCCGGGTTGCTGTCCCTCAGACAACTGGGGGGCCGAAGCCAAAATATAATAATTAAATATTTTTTTTAAAAACTTAAATAAATAAATAAACCGGGACAAATGTGGGACAACATTTTCAAATGGAGGACACTTTTTTAAAAAAAATGGAGGACATGCAAAAAATTGTGCTGATTTTTAAAAAAATGTTAATATAAATGCATGTTTCAGAGGCTTCTATAGACAATTGCCCCCCTTGCCTGCCGCTTGCCTCCCCTTGTCCACCTCCTCCTGATAGGCCAAAGGCCCCATGCCCTCACGCGAGAGGCCAAAGGCTCCGGCGGCAATCGGTGGCAGGACCGGGCTGGGGCCGGTCCCAAGGCCTTGCCGGTCCGCATCCGGCCCGCGGGCCGCAGGTTGCCTACCCCTGCCTTAAAACATTATATGGTTGGAAAAAAGGAAGAAATGCACATCATTCAATTTGGGGGAGGGACTAGACAAAATGGTGCACATCAGAAAAATATGCTTATGAAAATATATACATCAGGGGAATTGCATTTGAAAACATGGATACAAATTTCTACACAAGAAGAAACAGCGAAGACTCACAACATGATACAAAGAATTGGAGAAAAAGGCAGGTGAAATTCAGGGAAGTGTACAAAATCAAGACTGGGAGTTTTTCAGATCCCTAGCCTCATCTTGCAATATAAGTATGTGTTTATGAGAGGAGGTGATGAGGTGGAAAGCACAGACTTGCCTAAGGCAACTTAGTACCTTTGTAACATAGGCCAGATGAAATCAATTGAAACATGCACCTCAATTTTATATGTGCAATTCAGTCCCATTTGTTACACACTGCAGTTGTTATGATTGTTTCTTTCATGTGCGGTTGTGAATTGTTCTAATAATTTTCTTGTGCAACCTCCAAATTAGTGGTTTAGCACTTTAGGTGAAATTTCCCTTTCATTTTATTATATAGTGTCGTCAGTTTAAAAGCTCTGTCAGCAAAGAGATATTGGATGCTTTAGCAAAAATTTACCATGCAAAGGGAGGGGGGGGGTGATGAAAAATTGAAGAGAAAAACTGTCAGTCACACAGAAAACATGTAGTGTACTGTAAATAATTTATTCCAAGACAAGGATGTTGTAAACATTACAATTTAAACTCTACCTTAGGAGCCGTAAATTAGTGGTAAAACACTTTTGTCCACTGAGTCATTAAGTTGACATTGGGGCTCTACAGACGGGCAGCATGTAGCCACCCCTTTTAGTCTCAGATCATTGCTGCAGCAACCACACGCCACGGCAACAATCCTCTCCCTTGGGGCTGAGGCAATCTCACACCGCAGCCTATATCCAGCCTCTGGAGAGCACAAAAAGGAGCTGCAAAAAAGCAGTTCCTTTTTATGCCCTCCAAGGGGCACCATAGCTGTGGCAATGTGGCTTTATGACACACCTCCGGTGCTGCATCATGTGGATGCAGCACCGGAGGTGTGTCATGATGGTGTGTGCTGTGTGGACTGTCGCACGCCAAAATGGTGCCATGGGGGTGGAGTTAGGGCATCTAGCATGAGGACACTGCTCCCTGACTCTGCCCACAGGCCAACCTTTTCTGCCAGTCTATATAGGGTCTCGGTCTGCAATTAGTCCATTTTGAAGTTTTCAGTTTCTCTCTTTCTCCTTTGTGTTTGAGGAACATGTGTTACAGAGCCTCTCACCAAGGGTTATTATGAAAGCTTTAGTATTTTCTTTATATGTTTATACAAAGAAGGCTAATCTTGTTTTACATCTTTGTTAGGCCCTCTGTTTGTGAGTCTGATGGTGCCCATTAGTTTCCGGTCGCAGTACAAGGTATTGGTTATTACCTTTAAAGCCCTAAATGGCTTGGGCCCAAAATATCTCCAGGACCACCTCCTTCCATATAATCCACCCCGCACATTTAGGTTCTCTGGGAGAAATCTACCACAACCAATAAAAACCAGGTTATCTACAACTGTCCAGAGGACTTTTCAGCTATTGCTCCCAGACTATGGAATGGCATGTTGGATGAGATCTGTCATATAACCACCTTAGACAGCTTTTAAAAAAGTTGTTAAGATGGATGTCTTCTGGCAGGTCTTTCCTAAATAGACGCCCGGCCACTAAAGAGAAAAAGTAATGGATTGATCCCATTTGCTGTTTGCTTGTCTATTGTTGTATTGTTGTTTGTTTGTCTTTATTTATTGTTTAAATTGTTATTTATCTTTTAGCATGTTTTAAAGTGTAAAATGTTTAATTCTATTTTAAGGGAGGGAGGGTTGGGGGATATGATTTATATAATTTTTAATGCTGTAAGCCACCCCGATTACCTGAGTGTGTCTATCTGTGCAAGTGGAGGGCTGCAGCTGTTCTGGGATGGAGTGTGTATAAAAATGTATTTGGAAAATGATTTCTAAAAAAGGGTCACAATAGATAAAACTGGGCAGGCCAGGAAAATGGACTGTTTTAGAGAGAGAAATAGGTCATGGGGAATAACTGCTAAATGGGGAGGAATACTGGAGAAAATTGGCAGAGAATGTCTGGGGGTGGTGGGTAAGGGAGAATAGGGAAGTAAAGGGATGGGGATATATTGGAAAGGAAGGAGATGTTGAAACACAGTAGTGTCACTAGGATTGGTGTCACCTGGTGCAGTAACTCACGGTGTCACCCCTACGCAATGGACCTCATGGACCACATACCAGACCATACAGCATCCTTAATAATTAGACAAAACCAGCTACTATAAAAACACAAAGAGACCTGTGTGCTTGTAGCATGCAGATGAAACCACACGATTCAAGGCATCATTGTAACTGAATGATAATGGCATCTCTGACTGGAGTGCACATTCATTAAAAGGTTCAAGAAATAAATTAGTATAGAGTTTTAGTTTTGTAGGTATATTAATACAGTAGAAGCTAGGCTTCCAAAAATGTTTTTGTGGTTAACTAACTGCAGGGATATTTTTATTAAGAAAAAATAAAATTCTGCTGAAAAACTGCAAAAAATGTTATATACAGTCATTTTATACTGTTATTGCATTTTAGAAATCATCTGATGTGTCTACTAAGCTTCAGTGACACAACAATCCTTACAATGACATGATAACTTTTTTTTTCTGTTTTAAAAACTCCAATACACTAACAGCATGCAGGAGACCAAAATCTACATAATTTACTTTGTGTTACAAGGACACATAGGCAACGCTCAGAAATTTAATTGAGAGGTAACATATATTCTGCTTATATTATGCAATTGCAATGTGTCAAAACACATGTGTCACTGCTTGAAGACTTTCTGTTCTCACAAGGGACATCTACTCTTTCCAGTCTACAAGAAGTCTTCTTATTTGAGCTTTTAGTAATAGCATTTACATTTCTTTACCACTTAATAGTGAACTCAGCTCTCTCTAAGCAGTTCAGCTTTAGAACAGGAGCTGATATAAGGTAGATCAGTATTAACTTACAAAAATTGGCAAGAGTTCTGGGATTCAAATACCTAAGAGCAATAATAGCAAATTATTTTTTTCCAATCCAACTTGATTCTGTAATAGGGAGAAAGTTTACAGTAACCAGGACTGCACTCCATTTGAAATCTGTTGTTGATGTTGTGTTGTGCATCTTCAAGTCATTTCAGACATATAAAGACCTTAAGACAAACCTATCACAGGGTTTTCTTGACAGAACTTGTTCACAAGCATTTGCCTTTGCCTTCCTCTGAGGCTGAGAAAGTTTGACTTGTACAAGTTCACCCAGTAGATTTCCATGGCCAAGCAGGGATTTGAAACCTAGGGGCTAAACAGACCAGTGTTTAATGCTGGCCTCAGGGCAGAGTGGGGGGCATGGTGTCCACACACCACATGCCCCGATGCCGGCATCAACTGCATGGCGCTCCAAAGCAGCACAGAAAAGCTACCACTGTGGCGGCAAGGGAACCTTTTTGCCATTTAGGAGGAGGAGGAGGAGGAGACAGTTGTTGATGCCAGGTAGTGGCTGCCATTCTGTGCCTCAAGAAAGGGAAGAAAGAAGCCCTGTGGAGGGGGGGGCATAACCCACCTCACTGAACTGTCCTTCTTGTTCCATTGAGAGCTGAGCAAACAGCCACAACTCAGCCCTTCCTGGCAGCTCTTCCTCCTCTTCCCAGCTGGCGAGAAAGCAGCACCCCTCTCCCACTTTTCCTCTTAGGCTGTTTAAATGTTGCATGTGTCCTAAGAGTCCGGAAGCCGTGCCAAAGCCACGATTCAGTCCTAAGCACTGGAGCGCAGCTTTGGCACAGCTTCTGGACTCTTAGGATGCATACATAATTTAAACAGCATACCTCCAAAGTGACCCGAAGCAGCTTTATTTTGGCAGTCTGTATGGGGCCTCTGTCATAGTAAAAAGACTGGGTGAGAACAGAAATGGGGTAGGAAGTCATATAACATCTGTCCCCTGTTACTACTGCTTTAAGCCGTCTCCTTTCTTTCAGACTTTTAAGTGGGTATCATTGCCTCCCCAAAGTTTCTGCCCTAGATCATTTCACACAAGTACACATGCATACACACATACATATCTCCACAGCTACTTTAAAATAAGTAGACAGGTGGGTGGGTGGGCACAGAGGAGCCCTGGCCATTGGAGGGGGATGGCCATCTGTGTGCATGTGTCATGAGAAGGACAGTGACCACCCTCCCATTGAGTGACACCCACTGGTGATGACACCTGATATGCACTGCACCCACACACCCCTGTAGCAATACCAGTGTCGAGATATATTATCTCCTTTATAAAAAGGACACAGCTTTGCCTGTGTTGGAAAACAGTTAATCCCATGGCAACCCTTTCTTTTCCTTGTTAGCTCATTCACTTCACTTCTATTTCTTTCACTCTGATCTCCTTAACTGGAATTAGAAATCCTTTTGTCAACATCACTCCAAAATTGTTTCTCTCCTATATCAATCTTCCTCTTCATTGTAGTTCTCCCCCTCTATCCCAATCTTCATTCAGCCTTTAATTCTCCTATCTCCTCTTTACCCATACACAACTGACAGGAATTTCTGTCTCTTTCAGGTTTTCCATACTCTTGTTACCCAAATCCAGGCAGCCACTTTTGTATATTACGTATTTTTTTGCTCATTACACAAATACTATGGATCATGAAAATGTGGACCATCAGAGAGAGGGGGGGGAATTGATTTTCTATTCAGAACTCCTTTCAACCCATATTTTTTGGATTTAAAAAAGCAAATGAAGTCTTGTAATAAAAACAATGTAATATATACACAGATCATCTGCAGGCCCATCATGTATCTCCATGTCACTTTTTCCCAAACACATTTTATTAATTTTTTTCTGTGCCTTTGACAATTTCAGGAAATACAGATATTCAACAAGTAAAGCTTTCCCAGAAATCGGGATTTTACTATGTTCAAGATCCTGTTCAAGGCAATTTAACTAAATTGTCCCTATGATCAATATTGTCATCCTCATCCTCATTGTCAATATTTTATTTGATTGATGGGCTTCCATGGTAAAACCATGCTCAAAGTGGCTTTATAGCAACATTGAAAAAGAGTTACATAATATACAATAGGCTTTTAAGATAATTCAGTAACAGTTATCATGAAAGATCTAAATACATCATACATCAAGCTAAACATCTAATAGTAAATCATCAGGTAGCTATGTTATACAGCAGTAGGAACAGAATTTTTTTTAATAGGACTTCAGTAGAAGGAATGCATTATCTGTGTGCAGGCATGTATTTAGGTTTGTTTGTGTGATAGAAAGAGAGATGCACACACAACACATCTATTATGTATACATACAGTCAGGCCTCCATATCCATGGATTCTGCATCCATGAATTCAAACAGCCATGACTTGAAAATATTTTTAAAAATAAATCCCCAAAAGCAAGCCTTGATTTTGCCATTTTATATAAGTGGCACAATTTTACTACACCATGGTATATAACAACACTTGGTTATCAACAGGTTTTTGTATCCACGAGTAGTCCTGGAACCAAACTCCAGCAGTTACCAAAGGTGAACTCTATTTGGAATTATGAACTGGCAAAATTCATCAGATAACTGAAATACACAGCAGTAGGCCTTCAGTTGTTCCAAGACTGTGAAAAGATCAGAAAGGACACTTTTCTAGCTTGGTCCTCCATAACTCCACCCATGAACACTTACACTGCACCAAATTGCAAAACTTTCTAGTCCCGAGATGACCTTTTATTGATGAGGACCCCCTACTTACAACTAGAGTTGTTACTCCTGGGGAAACTAGTGTCGTTCACCTGGTATTCTAGTGACCAGGTATCACCTGGTGGCTTAATTTGGTATCACATACAACAGATAGATTAATTGATCAATTGATTAATTTTAATTGATTAAAATTACCTAACCTCTTTTTAAAAGAAGACAATCCTGAGATGTGTCCCCTGGGGTCCATTTAATAAGCAAGTCAAATTTCAGACATCTAGATTTCATAGTTTTGGAGCTATGCCAGAGATAGACAGAAAACAATGTTTATTATATAAGTATAGATATAGATATAAATATAGCTATAGATATAAATATATTCTTTGGCAGACAAGGCTAAAGACCTTGTAAAACTGCCATTCCCAGGATTTCCCAGGATGGGTCTACAGCACTCAATGTGATGTCAAACTATAATTTCTGCAGTGTAGCTGCTCCTCTAGAAGCATTAGCATCCTCCCCCCTTTATGAGCAACCTTTATGAGTGATCCTTTTGTGCTTGCTTGTGTGTACAGCTTACAAAATAGACATATGGAGGCCACTAGATTGCTTCTCCCTATCTGACAGGCAGAGGCTTTCCAGGGTCAACAGAAGCCTCTCCCACCACACAGTTGCAGCTGAAGTGCTGAATCTGCTTCAGGTTTTAGTGTGAAGTTAAAATAGCAGCTCAGCACCCTGAATAGTTCATTTAAGTTCCTTAAGGGCCCATTCACATTCAGAAATAACCCAGTGTGGAAACTGGGTTATTTCATTCATTTGTTCCAATTGAATCTGTCTGTGGCATTGATTTGCCAAGATCAAATCTCTCCATGGTATTTTATCCCAGATTCACATCCACACTTGCAATGTGGTAAAATGCCATAGAGGATTCAATCCTGGCAGACAGCAGATGAGGAGGAGAAAGAGGAGATTGAGAGGGAGGAAAGCTCCAAGGCAGGGGCAGTGGGAGACAGGAAGAGGAGGGAGAGGAGATGGAGGGGTAGAAAGGCTCCAAGGAGGGGCAGATGAGGAGGAGGAAGAGGAGATTGAGAGTGAGGAAGGCTCCAAGGCAGAGGCAGATGAGGAGGAGGAGATTCAGGGGAAGGAAGGCTCCAAGACAGGTGCAGGGGGTACAGATGATGAGGAGGAAGAAGAGTATGCTGTTAAAGAAGGCTGATCCAGGGCAGGTGTGGGAGACTGAGGAAGAGGAGGGACAAGAGATGCCACAGTGAGGACAAGAGGAAGAGGAAAAGCATCAAGAGTAGGTGGAGAAGAGGAGGAGGAGAAAAGAGGAAGGAAGAAGAGCATGGCGAATGTGACTGATTTGTAAGTTCCCATTGGTGGCTCCCACAAAATCCCTGGTTCTTTTAAAAAGAACCTCCTTTTTCCCTGTCTTAAAAAAAACCAGGTTAAGGGGGATTTGCACTGCCCCCTCCAAATTTGGATCAGGCAAACCCAGTGCAAATGTGAACTACCCCCAGGAAAAACCAACACAAGTGTGAACTTCCCCAATTTAAACCAGTTTGGAAGCCAGTTTATTTTTCAGTGTGAATGGGCTCTAAGTAATCCTGGAGCAGATTCAGCACTTCACAGACCTTGGAGACAGCAGTCCCAACTGCTACACGATCCTTATTTTAAGTAGAAGTGTGAGAAACTGAACTGACTACATACATAACATGTATTCTTCCATTACATGTGGACAAATATGATCATTTTATGTTTCCCCCATTTTGCTTGAAAATATAGTGCGATCTTTCTGTGAAACGTATGAAGAATATTGAAAATCTGGGAAAGTTTTGGTGGGGAAAAGAAGAATCAAATGAAATCCTCACCCATCCCCTTCCTGTAACAGTGAGCTGTGGATGCCCTTCACACCACACAGTTATGTTACTATGATTTCACCTTAATCATCATGATTCCATTTTAGGTAATCCTGGAATTTGTAATTTAGAAATGGATATTTAGAACTCACAGGCAGAGAGTTCTAGTGCCATACCAAACTACATACCCCAAGGTCCCATAGGATGTAGCCATAACTGTTAAAGTGGAGTCATAGTGCTATCTGTACCAGGAAAGGGCCCCTTGATAGACCCTTCAAATATTTGTTCCACCTCTGGTAGCAGTTCACACTTGAGATTTCTTGTGGTATCTACAATAAACAGAAATCACTCAGTGGCTTTCGGAGGGAAAAGGTCGTGTATTTGTTGGCCCTGAAAAAGCCATATATTTGGCACAACACAAGGAGTGTTCCATGCCCCAAAGCATATAAATCACACTTCTTCCCTGCTTCATTTATTTCTTGCAGCACGTCTCCATTTTGCAACCTGTCACCCAGCAGAAGAAACAACAGCAGCGATGAATGTCAAGGTTGTGACACTTAGCAGTGAGACAGAGTAAGGGCTACGGAATAAGCAGACGGGTAGTCTGTCATGTATTTGTTGGCTTCAAGGTCCCAGTTTATATAAAGAGAGCAATGCTAAGGAATGTGGCTGTTATGTAGTCTCCACACTGTCAGTGATTTTAAGGCACAGACAGCAACTGAGCTACAGCTTTGCCCCAGGGGGCACTGCAGTGCTGCACTTAAACATAAGCTTCAAGGCTACAACAGTCACCCTCCTGCCTGGACGTATTCAATCTAAATAAGCTAACACTTACTTTTTGGAAGAATTACCTACCAGTTCAAAACTCAGAAAGCAGCCTCATTACTACTACTATCATTACTATTACTACAGGTATTGGAAAACAGTGTTGATACAGTGGGCTCTTGGTATCTGTTGGGATTTGGTTCCAAGACACACACACACACACACACACACACACACACACAAAACACACACGGATACCTAAATGTGTGGCTCAAGTCCCATTATATACAATGGGGTAATAAAATGGTGCCCCTTATATAAAATATTTGCTGTTCCTTTTTTAAAAAAATTTCAAGCTATGGTTGAGTCTGGATGCAGAATCCATGGCTATGGAGGCCAATTGTATATACAGTATGTTAGGACTACCAACCATTTAAAATGTTTGGCATTGCTTATTCAGCAGCCTTTTAAGCAATTAACTGTTGTGGGCAGAAAGAAATCTTATTAAGCAACTACACTAATATCATTTGGTACAGGCATGTGGCAATGTTGATGGGACAGTGAATCTACTGCAGATTTTGGTTTGAATTTGAAATGAGCTACCCAAGGTCCAGAAATCTTTTGGGGATAATCTTCAGCATCTTGGATAGATAGTTCATTTAAAGTCTCAATTAAAACCCAATGCAGATTCATTGACCAGTGATATCAGAGCCACTGACAACCACTACATATTAATATTTTCTTATTGGAACCTTTCAAAAGAACCCTCTCCAAAGCCTGTCCATGTTGAGTCTTCCACGTTCGAAATGCTTGGGACCAGAAGTGTTTATCTTGAAGATGAGACTCAAGTTTAAACATCAATTTATTTATGTTTCATACACACATTAGACACAAAGCCTGAAGGTAATTTTATAATAATATTTTTAGTAAATCTGTGTATGAAACAAAGCTTGTATACACTCTATGAGAAGAAAGCAAAGGTTTCACTATTTCAGCCACACATATGGACAATTTTGGAGTATTTCAGATTTCAGAATTCAGGATGAAAGATACTCAACCTGTAATTATCACTTGTCGTTTTTAATAAAGAAAGCAACAAGAAGCAGAAATAGTTTTAATCAGCTATGAGAAAATATATAGCAAGTACAGTATAGGCTGGAAAAAAGACCCAAAGCAAATATATTCTAATTTAAACAAGTTTATCCCTCAAGGTCTCAAGGGAATCATCAGTGCATCTAACAGAATAAGGATTTTTTTAGTTTTTGATGTGATTTGAGAACTTTACATGTATTAGATGTTAATAGAAGAAGGTTATTCTGTTAATGTGCCTTCAACTTGTTGATGCTCCTAACAGGCTTTTATTGATAAGATTTATTTTCTTGGGTTTGTCATTGCTTTTTTCTGTGGATGAGACAGTGTGTCTTGCCAAAATCAGCCAGTGGGTTTGAATCTTGAGTCTGCTGCCACACTGCACAGTTAATTCATTTTGACACAGTTTTGACGCAGTCCATCAGTGGAATCATGGGATTTGTAGTTTGTTGTGGCACCAGAGCGTTCTGGCATAGAAGGCTAGCTATCTCACAAAACTGCAAATCCTATCATTTCATAACATTGAG
Organism: Sceloporus undulatus; assembly: GCF_019175285.1. NCBI lineage: Eukaryota > Metazoa > Chordata > Lepidosauria > Squamata > Phrynosomatidae > Sceloporus > Sceloporus undulatus. The sequence continues at coordinate 115,835,472 of NC_056525.1, forward strand.
GCATGGCAATTAAAGCAGTGTTGAACTACATTAATTATGCAGTGTAGGTGCACCTCCAATCTCCCAGAGCTTTGGTCCAACATTCAACTACTACACTATTCTACTCTATAATCTGTTTAATTAATAGTTAATAGGCTAAAAAGATCTAATACAATTGTGTTTATGTTAGAAGAGGGAAATTTAACCAGTATGTTTGTGTTAAATTGTTAGTTAAATGTAAATTAAATACTTGTAATACATTTTATTCCCCCAGCCCCAGTCCCAGTTTTGAGCTTGGAAGAGAAGGAAACAGACACATCAGTTTCTGAAAATCCACCTCACTAAAAACTTTTTGCTTGGTTTTTATTTTCTTCCTCCTACATAATCATACTTTCTGATGTTCCCCCTTTCTTTAGCTTACTTATTCCCATGTTCATTCCAACTAAGGGGCTGTACAGACCAGCTTGAAGCACCAATGTGGGGACAGCTTGCACACCCCACGCTGTCCCCAAACCAGCATCACACCGCCTAACTGCACAGTGGGTGGCATCACAGTGCTCCTTTGGCATGGCATTGATACGATGCACACAGAGAGGAGCACTGAAAAATGCTACAGTGGCAGCAAGGGCAACTTTTTGCTGACTCTAAAAGGAGAGGCATTTTACCATTTCTTTTACAGCCAACAAAGCACCAGATTGTGGCAGCCGTGTGCAGTTGCCATGGCCCCGATCCTGTGTTGATAAGGGTGGGGGGATGCCATTCAATCAGGGTGGTCTGTTTAGTCCCTATGAGCCTAAACAGACCACCCTAATAGAGCGGCATCCTGCCATGCCTTTAAGCGCCAGATGGGGGCCACAGCCACCGCATGCAGTGGCTCCAATCTGATGTTTTTCAGCCCCAAAAGAAGCGATAAAATGCTGCTCCTTTTGGAGCCAGAAAAAGGAGTGCCTTTGCCACCACAGCAGCACTTTCCGGCTCTCCTTTTGGCATGTGTCATCTGAACACCATGCTAAAGGAGCGCTGTAATGCCTTCAGGTGGTGTGACAGTGGCTTGGGGGTGGAGTTGGAGCAGGCATTGTGTGGCCCCCATGTCCCCACTCCACCCCTATGCCAGCTCTTTTGGCTGGTTTGTTTAGCTCCAAAGATCCCAGAGTTTAGAGCTTCGCACTTCATTTTCCTGGAGCAGATGATAAGTCTCTATCAGGTGTTTGGTACAGAACACAGGATTATCTGGATGAAAAAAGGACCATCTTGCTTTTGAAACCTTCACACTGGAGATTATCACACTCAGATGGGACAAGTTTGAGATTGCTCTCCTGTCTTTATCCCATCCGTGTGTGTGTGGGGGGGGGGATCGTGCAAAATCCTTTCATATCTTATGCAATGATCCTGTCATTGTCTTGTCATTGATGTGGCATCACATTAAAGTGAACTCTCGTTAAGGCAAAATGCTGGAGCAATGCCACTTCAATGACAGGACAATGACAGAATCAGTGTGATGTCATTTGAAAAGATTTCATGCAATCACTGTCATTAGTGCTTTCTGGAAGGGACAATGTCCAGATAAGCACGACATATGAAAGTCCTTCCCAAGACTGCATGGGAAAGATGGGACAGGGATGGGGCAATGACGTCTTGTCCTCTATGTAATAATCTCCATTAAATAAACTATCTTCCTATCATCTTCCTGAACATACTGCAGTCTTGAGCAAAAAATAAAATAAATAAATGTTCCTATAGCTATTTGAATTTGTTATACCATATTACGATAAAATTAATCATTAGGCACAAATACATGTATGATATCTTAATTGGATCATTAGCTTAAAAAAATAATTTAAACTAGTTGGGATGTACTGCATTTCCCCTTATTACAACATTTAAATCCTCCATAAATTGTATTGTTGGAGAAAAATCCTTATTTGGAAGAAAATCCTTATTTTGTTACATATTATTTAAATGTATACACTACCTTTCTCTCAATAAATTCAACATGGTATATCTCGATGTCCTCCTCCCCACTTTATCCTCACAATGACCTTAGTAGATCAAAGAATAATAATTTAATGTCTCCTTATCATCCTGGATAGAAGTGACAAGTGGTGTGCTAAAGAGCTGTATCATGGGCTAAGTGTTCCTGAATGCCTTTATCCATCTCCATGAGGATATGCTCATCAGTTTTTCAGATGACCTCAGAAAGATAGCAGTAAGTGATACTGCAGAATCAAGATTCAAAAAGATCTTAAAAGATTGGGGAAATTAAGCAAAACTAACAAAGTGAATTGCAACTGGATAAATGAAAAGTATTACATTTAGTCAGGGAGAAAAACCCACAGATGAACAGGTAGTATGTGTCAAAAAAAATCTGAGGCTCTTGATAAACTACAATCCAAATATGAGTCAACATCTGATGCAAAATACCAGAAAAGAGATTCCAACCAAAAATTAGAAAAAGAAGAAAAAAAACTCTTGGTGGTAAGAGCTGTTTGATAGTGGAATAAACTTCCTGGGAGGAAAATGGCTTGTCATTCATTGTCAATCTTTTATACAGAAGTTGGATGGCCACCTCACAAGGATCCTTTAGCTGTGAATTCCTGCAATGGCAGGGTTTGGCCTAGATAGTCATTGGGACCCTTCCAATGAGATGAGTCTATATCCATTTACCTAAAATTCCATCCCATATTCTTCTTTTCACAATTTTTGTTTTGTGCTCCACTGTGAGACACACCATATATTTCTGCATGGCTAGATGGAATTTGTTGTTATTCACCCTGACCATCTACTATTTTTGACACAGTTGTTTGATGCCTGGAAAGAGAGTTTTTCCTCCAGTTTGAGGAAAGTAAGAAGCCTTTCTACAGTTTTCAAAGGCAAGTCTGGAACCCCAGGATGCTACTTCAACTCAAAACTTGGAAAAGTTACTATTTGGACCACAGCTTCTAGAAATCTTCAGTTAGCATGGCTGAAATTTTTAAAAGCTTTGACACAAAATCAGGAATAGGATTTTTTTTGATCCAAAGAAGAATAATTGTTCACCTACAAGGAGACTTCACTATCTCTTTTATACGTTCCCCTTTTTTCTCTCTTTTCTTTCTATTGATGAAAAAGCAACTCATTGTGTCTATTGGTAGTGGCTTTCAGACCATGAGATGAAGAATTTATAGTCCAAACTTTAAAGGAGCTATCCAAGATGCTGAACCTTACTTCCATAATAAGTTCACCATCTTGAATAACATACAGACCAAGGCCCTAAGCACACAGGCAGGATAGCATGGACCAAGCCCATGATATCCTGTCCCAGATCCTGACCTGAGTCAATCCGCGGGCCACTGTGGTGATGAGAGATTTCTTTTACATGTCTACCCACCAGCGCACTATGGATCTGCTACTACCAAATGTCCCACATCAGCCTCCTTTGTTGCTTTTCTATGCCAGAAGTTGTGGTAGGGGTCTTCTCACCAGACAAAATGGCAGAGACAGACACAGTACCATCAGATCTGCCAGCTGTTGTTGCAGAGTTTCCTAGGCGGGGTACAGACCGCCGCTTTGCGGTGGTCTGCCGCTGCCGCTGGCTAGTCCATGGGGGAGCCGGAGCCTCCACACGGCCCGACTCCCGTGCGGACCGAAAAAGAAGCTCCAAAATGGAGCTTCTTTTTCCGTCGCGTTTGCGACATAGCGAGGCGCCAGGTGCGCACTCGCTACGTCACAAGGGACGCGACTCGTACGGACGCTCAGCGTCCGATACGCAAAGATGGCGCCGGCCATGTAGAAGGGCCGGCGCCATCTTGTACGGACGGAGTCCGTACTAGGCCCAGGGGCGTCTATAAGAGACGCCCCTTTTTTAAAATGGGACGTCCTCTGGACGTCCCAAATGCCGGTGCAGAAAGCACCCTAGAAACTCAGTGGCAAACAGCTGGCCTTTTTAAATTGGGCTAAGACCAATTTAATTTGAATCACTCCAGATCCACCAGATCTGTACTTAATCTGCCTGGTTTCATTGAGAAGCTAATGTCCTGTGCTATGCGAAAAAAGATGGCATAAGGCTGGAGGGAGCACAGGCCTTTAGGCCTGTACATACAGGCTCTGAATCTCAGAATAGAGTCACCATCTCACAGACTGATTCCACCATCACCTCACTGAAAACTATACAAATAAGTACTATAGACCCCTTCACAGTGGTGTCCCTCTATACTTTACTAGGGAGAAATCCATGAGACATTTGAGAAATCCAGAGGCACACCAGAGCCCTTTCAACTTTTCCTCTTCCTCCATTTCATCCCTTCTTTTCCACTTCTACTTCCACTGCTTTTTCTCTCTGTGCTCAAAAACTTGGGTCTCTGACTAGCCTCATTCCCTTTCCTGGCCATCCTCCTCAAGCTTTTCCATCCTTCTTCTCTTGCTACCTGGTAGTAATTTGTGAATATTGCTGCTCAAAAATATTATTTTGGTTGTTGAAGAAACAATATATTATTCACAACATCAGAGATTCATACCTTTTCTCATTCTTTACTGTGACATATACTGTATCATCACTGGACACTACTCTAACTTGCATAGGATAAACAACTGGGCTTTAAACAGGAGAAAAGACTGACAAAATGAAATAATATCTGAAAACCAGAAGAACCTATTCAAATTTTACTTAAAGCCATAAGAGAACAGCTTGGTTTCCAAGGACACTCTTTCTCTCACATCAGGGTTACCATCTTTGAGCAAAGAACTTCAAAGACTGGTTCCAATGGGAAACAGTTGAATACGAATTCATCAAGAAGTTCAACTCTATCTCCTGAGGATGTAATAGGGACAAAGGCTTTTTATATGATGAATATGTTAATGTGTTAATCAGCTCATCTATGCAGAGACGTCTGCACAAAAAACTATTGTTCTTTCCTTTTTGTTTAACGGTGCCTATTGAGGTCTGTAACTTCTGGCCCTAGTGATTACAATCCTCATCTACAAGAGTGCCTCTAGAGCTAAATTCTGTCTGTTGTAACTAGAATTAAACAAAGATTTGCATTCCCAAACATGTCTTTCACCTTTTTATTTAGCTAGGATGACTGCATTACCTACTAACTACTTTCTATTAAATGAGCACTGTGATGATCAGCATCACTGTTTGTACTTTCTGCATTTCAACCCTCCTGATCCACTTCTCACTCAAGCATGCCTTTAAATAAATGCCAACATAGGCAACACACCATGTCTCTGATGAAATGGGATGTGGTCCATGAAAATTTAAGAAAAATACAATGTGTTAGTCATATTAGAGACAAATGTAGATAGACCCCTTCAAAAGTAGATTATAATAGTATAGTTTGAATGTACCTATTGTCCAAACCACACTGCAAACATTTGAGACCACTTTAACTGCCATGGCTCAATGCTAGGGAATTCTGGGAACTGTTGTTTTGTGAGATATTTAGCCTTTTCTGTCAGAGAGATCTGGTGCCACAATAAATTAAAATTCTCAGGACTTCCTACCACTGAGCCAAGGCAGTTAAAGTGGTGTCAAACGGGATTATTTCTGCAGTGTGTTTTGGATCTGACATACATATGAAACTATTTTCCCTAGAAAGGCTTGGAGCTGACATACCAATCACAATTTCCATAGACAGCACTGAATCTAGAAATAGCCTATGAATTTCGTACTTCAGGGAGGACTGTATTTCTGTCCAATACCAGCTGAGTCCTCCTGGTCCAATATATTTATCCTCTCACCCACAGTAGTTCTATCTTGACTGGAATAAGACAATAAAATGTTTGATCAATATAGCAAATTTCAATATAAAAGCTGAAATACATGAAAATCCATCCCGGTCGTAATATGTATCATACACCAACAATTGCTTCCCTAATATTAAAAGACAGAATTCAAAGATATAGCCATGTTAGTCAATAGAATCAGTACGTAGAGAGATCTTGTAGCACCTTTGAGACTAACTGAAAGAAATAAATTGCCAGCATGAGCTTTCGTAGACTTCAGTCTACTTCCTAAGATGCATTTGGTGGATTGGAAGCCTTAATATTCATTTGGTTTTCTGATGTTTATCATGTGGTATTGTTGATTGTTATCCAATGTTTAATTTGCTACTGACTTAATTTTGCAAAATCTTTGCATACATTTTCACCACATCACTTTGTGGTTAACTATCTTGCTTTACTTTTTAAAAAATTGGCCATCCTCAGATGTTGCCACTAGCTCTCTGTTTACTCTTTGCTAGATCATTAGCAAGCTCATTAACTACAGACCATGGGATATCCTGCTGTTTAGTTTGCACCATTGCAGAAAGCATTTGACTTAGCATGGGAATTAATTTTGTGTTGCACATCTCACTTTCAGTATCATCAGATAGTCCAATAAGGGAAATTGCTAATAAGTACCAGGCAGTTACCATGGCAACCTGTTAGGGAAGTATTCTAATAAACATGCTTTAAATCAAGACTAGAAGTGAATCATTCTATTTCCACACAGTTCTTGAAAGCCTTGACTTCAGTATGTACTAAGATAACAATTTCCCTGTCCTGCAGGGAACAAAGCTGTGCATTCCCCATAGCCTCTCCTGCATTCCCTAAACTAGTCAACTGATCTCATATATGGAACATTATCCAGTCCCATACCAGTCTAGTTAATACACACTGATGTACATGGCATGGAGCAGTGGATGTGCGAATTTAACCTTTGTTTCAGGAGACCAAATGTCTTGGCTCACTTCTGTATTTTAAAGGCAATGTGTTTTTTCATTTTTCATATATTTCCATATCTCTTACCTGACATGTTTTACAGGTAATTACTTCAGTAACAGAGAGTCATTGTGTTTTTGTGGTTCCAATGCTGGACTACAACTCTGGAGACCAGGGTTTGAGTCCTAGCTCAGCCATGGAAACCCACTGGGAGACTTCAGGCGGGTCACATGCTCTCAGGAGAAGACAATGACACACACACCCTGAAGAAACTTGCCAAGAAAACCCTGTGATAGGTTTGGCTTAGGTTTGCGTAAGTCAGAAACAACTTCAAGGCACACAAAAACACATCAGTAACATAGTGCTTGCTGGGATCACATCAGTACAGAAGAATAGAGACATCTGAAATTCAAAATTTAACTGTGGGAGCATCTACACTGTAGAAATAATGCAGTCTGATACCACTTTAACTGTCATAGTGCCATCCTACAAGCCAAAATAAAGCTGATTCGGGTCACTTTGGAGGTATGTTGTTTAAATGACACATACATCTTAAGAGGCTAGAAGCTGCACTAAAGCTATGCTACAGTCCTTAGGTCTAGAGAGTGGCTTTGGCACCACTTCTGGCATCATTTAAACAACATACCTCCAGAGTGACCCAAAGCAGCTTTATTTTGGCCTTTCTGTTCGGGTCCTTTGTGAAGCTCCAGCACACTTGGGCAGAGAAGGCTAAAACCTGGTAATACTACTAATCACAGGATTCTATAAGATGGAGCCACAGCACTTAAAGTGGCATCAAACTGCATTATTTCTACAGTATAGATGTACCCTGTGATAATAGCTAGCTGATATACATGAGCATACCTTTCCCTGTGGAAGCCCACTTCATTGGCACATGACAGAGGGATTTCTCCTGGGTCCCACTTCAATAATGAAATGGATTCCTATCAGAAGTGCCATAATTTCTTGCCCTCCCTACTTTTAGGGATTGTCTTTAAATTCAGTCTAGTCTTTGAATTGCTTTGATGACGATCCATTATTATAATTATTTTAATGGATTCTTCGTCTAATTTGCTTTTAGTGATATTTTCTAGTTGCCTTAAGCTGCCTTTTAATGAAAAGGTCAAAATGGCCACTTTCAGTTCCACTTGAGAGAAAAGCAGGCTATTAATGAAACAAACAAATAAATATATGTGATAAACTAATTAGTCTTGCACTGCAAATCTCTTACAAATCCAGTTAGCCTCATTTAATATCTGATATTTTATCTCTGAAATGGGCCTTCAGTCTTCTGATAATATTTCCAAACTATGGATCACAGTAATTGTGGTTCTGGGTTTGTTTGTTTTGTTTTGTTTTTTTGGTATGGTAGTATCATATTATAACAATAACAGTTATTCTTGCTTAATTATGATGCACTTTCAATTAAAATGCTCTAAGTTTTTCTGGAATAAATAAAAAGAAGTTGAAACAAAGTGATGCATAAAAACTGTGCCTGTCATCCTCCATCATAGGGTAAGTGCAAGGTGAACTTAAATCAACTGGCGATAAACTCTGGCTACATATAAGGAAATGCATCATTCTTTAACAGACTACTTGCCTGTGCTGATAAATAGCATTGTTTCTCTCTCCTGTTCCTTTTGCATTGCAGACCTTTTCACCGTGATAAACTCTTGGAAAGGCACCCATTTGTGTGATAAAGAGATTTCGGCAGGAGCGAGATGCAGTTGCCTAGTGAAAGTTCTGTGCTGTAGAACTTGATGAATGAAAAGGAAGTCAGTTGTGGCAGTGTGCCAGAAACCGGCAGCAGAAATGTGCTTGGCTGAAGCGGATGGCTGGCTAATCTGACATCCCGAAAACATTGTGTATTCTAATACAGTGAGCAAACCTTATGAAGTCTTTTACAAAGCCAGGGGTTTGTTTGCTTTTCACTTGTAGGTGTGCATACCCCTTGCACTAGATGTCAGTCTGAACAGCCAGATTGGAAATCCAATCAGTATGTTTAGAGTTTAAGAGAGGGAGGTGATCAACCTATCTTCCTTCTGCTTCAAATCGCCAGAACTACAGAAAATGGATTTAAAAGCACCTTGCCTATAGTCAGAGCTTTCAAAGCTACTTTTAGAAAAATGTTATTCTTTTCGACTACAGAATCTCCCAGCCAGCATGGTCAGAGAAGATGTTTACAATAGATAAATATGTAAATAGATAGATATAAAAATACACTCAAATCTTGCTCTATTGTGTATATAATTTCATCTATGGCTGCATCTACCCTGCAGAATTAATGCAATTTAAAACTGGTTTAATTGCCATGGATCAATGATATGGAATTATGGGATTTGTAGTTTTGTGAAATAGTTTTCCTTATGTTTCAACAAACTACAAATTCCAGGATTCCATAGGATGGAGCCAGGACAGTTAAAGCACTGTCAAACTGCATTAATTCTACAGTGTGGCAGCAGCTTGCATTTTCCTGGTCAATGTTTGAGGGGACCTCAGTGGTATGTGAGTTCTCACATAGGACTCATATTACAGTGGTTAGAAAACTTGCTCTTCGTTGCAATAACAATAATATTTCAACCATGGTTTGCACCTGCCACTGTCTTTTACCCAATACCATATCACTTCAGGGCAAAATGAGACTTTAACATGGGTGTTTGCAAGATTAACTAGCTGGCATTGGGAAGAGCCCATTGTCAGTACAGGTGAACCCTGCCATAGCCCTAGGACACGAGGCCTTGGCAGAGATACTAGTAAATGGAATATGACTTTCAGAACACAAAAAATTTAATCTCAAAGTGGATCTGATTCTACCTGAAGTATCATCATTACAGTTCAAACATAAACTCAGCAATATGTTTTTTGCCTGAGTAGCTTGCTGAGTAGCTTGCTGACAATTCAGAAGTGAGGTGTGAGAATGGGGACCGGTGAATGGGGAGTCATGGCTGCAGCCAACTGCCCATTTATATTTATTTAACCACTCATACTGCTGTATTTCAAGAACAGCTCACACAAAGGGAAGACATAAACACATATCTTTTTTAAAAAACTTCTTAACCATATAAAATATCCAAAATATCCAAAAAGAGAAGTTTTAAAAAAACCACAGCCAAGATCCTCTGTCAGGAGCTATAGCTATGATGTGAACGCTCCATCACTGTAGCTCCACTCAAATAGGATAGTGTAAAAGCACAGAGAAATCCCCCCACAAATAGTTTCTGAGAAGTTTGAGAAAGGGACAGTGTGTGAGATGCCTTCAGCCCTTTCCTAGCAGCAAGGCACAACTGCAATAGCAGCCTGATACAAAGAGCTATCATTGCATAGTGTCCTGCTTGCCAGTTCCTCTGTCATCCTTCTGTTAGGGGGCTATCTGTACTGCTGAAAAGCTAGGCTTTGGGGGACATTTTAAGTCAGTACAATGGTGCAATGACAATATATCTGAATGCCAAAATTTGCAACGCCATAAGTCAGGCTTATGGTATCATAAACACTGAACAGGGTGCCAGTCTAGGATTGCAAACATATACACACTTAGTTGAGAACAGGTCCTGTTGAATACAGTGGGACTTAATTTTGAGGTGACATACATGTTGGATAAAGACAAATAATAATAATAATATGAAAACTACCTTATACATACAGAGTGTAAAAGGATTTATCTGACTGGCAGATTTCCAGGGCCTCAGGCAGAATGTTTTCCAGCCTTACATAGAGATATCAACAACTGAACACAGGGCCTTCTGCATATAAAGCACTAATGCTGTGCCATGACCTTTTTGCAGATCCAATACAAGAGATCTGTAGAATCTAGGAAAATAACATAGTGCACTAGAAAGACATGTAAATAGGTGTCTGGTGATGTTTTCAGGACAAATTATGCAAGAGGCATGACATGTCCTCAGTTAAGAAGGCTCTTTAACCAAATACCACTTATCTTACTTTACTATGAAGAAGATTTGAAGGTTCACCTCTGTAGCTGAACAAAGGCAGGATGATGAAGGATCAAATATAGATATAGAATGTTAGAGTCACCATGGGGCCCTAAAACTCTCTGTTCTCTAACAAAAATACTTAATAACGTGAAAATTGAGAAAATTTACAGCTAACTTTGCAAGTGAAGTTTTCCTCTCCCCAGTAGTTAAGAAACAGATGGAATTAAACGCTTCTAAGGAGAAGACCCTCCTTGGTTTTCCATTGTTTCCTCTAGGGAGTTTGTTAGCAACATTGCTAAATATTTTTGCTCAGAACCATGTAAGGATGTAATTCTTCACTAAGTTTCTTCATAAAGGAAGCAATAAGTAATTTTGGCAACATTCTTCAGAAGTATTTGAAAAGTACACAGTTTTCAGAGACTATTTACAGATCAAGACTTATTCTGTCAAAAATTCACAAGTAGTTGTTTTGCACAGAAAATAGCATTTTGTGCATGGAAAATAGTTCAGAAAAATGAAGTATTGTACAGAAAATTCAGCTTTCTGTGGAGAAAATGCTGTTTTCAATGCAAAACAACCATATGAGAATTTTGCACAGAACATATTCCCAGTTACAGTTTTTTTTAAATCCATGATAAGCAACATTTTCTGCTCAGGAATAATATTTTTGCATTGAAATATTTTAAACACAAAAAATGTTTTTTGTTGCACATAAAGTGTTGTTTTCTATGCAAAGCAACCACAAGCAGATTTTGTGAACAATAAGTAAAGAATTGTGAAGATGTTCATCAGTACAGGATTTTTCTCATGAGCATTTCTCAGTGCCTCTTGGTGTTGAGACATTGGACAGGGCCTTGTCAGCTGTGGTATCCCAATTGTGGAATCCACTCCTCCTGGAGGCCTAACTGGAGCCAATACTCAAGTCATTTAGGTGTCAAGTTAAACCTTGGCTGGTAATCAAAGCCTTTGGGCCTCCTTAACTTATCCCAAATATGGTGTATATAGTTTTAGGTTTTGTTGTGTAAGACTACTATTTTCTGTGCAAGATTTTGATTTTGCAAGACTTTTTGTGCTTTGTTTTTTTACATAGAAAGTACCAATGTTGCACAGCAAAAAAATCCAGCAACTGTTCACATAAAATTGGCAGGTGGTTTTCTTGTGAAACACTGCTGTTTTTTTGCACGAGTTTTTGTTGTGTGAGATTTTTCTTGTGCAATATTGCTCCTTTTATATTTTCTATGTAAACAAGAGCAATGTTACACAAAATACACATGTGGATACATGGAAACAATGCTTTTTGTACAAAACGCACAACCTGAATGTTGCATAATGTCTTTTCCACACCAAAAGCTCACAATTTTCAGAAAAGACTACACAGTTCACAGAATTGAGTTCTGTCTGGTTAACTACATAGTTTACTGAGCAAGTTGTGCCATTTTCATGTAAAAGCTGCATGTGTCTTATCTCTGTTGTGGGAGAGGAAATTCCTTAAGGTCTTGAAGATGTGGGATGAAAAAAACTGTTTCATTGTCCTCAGCCTCCATTGGAATTCAGAAAAATCAACATTTATGTTCCCTAACATTTACCTAAGAATAGGTCCTATAGATCACATTAAGGCTAACTTCCGAATGAATATGTGCATAGTTTCACTGTTAACATAAAAAGAGGTAGATTCTAAATAAATATGAACAGCTCCCCCACAGTTTCTCACACACAACAACTCACACATCTACATCAATTGAGATGCTCCATCTAAATACTTAAAGATTACTAATCTGAGTGTAACTTTTGCTGGAGTTTGGTATTTATTTATTTATTACTTACTGACTTAATTGTTGCTTCATCATCTACTTATTTCTAAGCTGCTTATGTCCTCTACAGGGAGACAGCTGAAAAATCAAATAAATCAAATCAGTCAATTAATCAATAGTCTCTCCCTTCTCAATTGCTTATTAAACATCTGCCAGGAATGTGCTGTATGCCAAGAGCAACTGTAAGCAGCTCTGTGTTTTCTATGTTCTTCTTCTTATTATTTATTTATGGTGTTTATATCCTGCCTTTCTCCCAAAATGGAATTCAAGGTGGCTTACAAACTTTCCAGCCCTCCGGTAAGAGACGTGCCATATAATAAGAAAATCCTGGCAACACTAATTGCAAAGTTTCATTAACGTGTTAGATTTTAGATTACAGATTTGCCCAACTCTGTCTCTTATCATGGATGTCAGCATGAGAATATCTGCTAGCTGTCCTATGTGGGTAGATTTGGAGAACAGAAAGCATTATAAATTAAAGAGACTGAATTAACCATACCCTATGAGGAGAGATTTAGGGTATGTTTAGTCTGGAGAAGAGATGGTTAAGAGGTGATATGATAGCCCTGTTTAAATATTGCGGATGGAGCACCGAACAATGTATGCAAGCTAAAGGAAAAGAGATTACACCTAAACATTCAGAGGAACTTCCTGACAGTAAGAGCTGTCTGACAGTGGGTATCATTCCCTCAGAGTGGTAGGAATGTGGTGGAGTCTCCTTTGGAGATTTTTAAACGGAGGCTGGATGACCATCTATTGGAAGTGCTTTGATTGTGAGTTCCTGCATGGCAGTGGGTTGAACTGGATAACCCTTGTGGTCTCTTCCAACTCTAAGATTCTATGATTCTAGTAAGTTTAAGAAATCTTGCTTTAACCAAATCAAACTTTATTTGACATTCTGAAATTTAATAAAGCATTTGGAAAAAACTATAACTACACTACCTGGTAGGATAAGGTGACATATTGCTGTATGCTTCAGTGTGTTAGAAATGGTTCCTAAGCCTAAGCACATGGAGTTACAAAAATAATTATGATGTTTGGCATAACAAATTGTCTCTCACATTTGAATGAAGCCTGTTTGCACCATCTATTCTTGACTTTTTTTTCATTCAATATAAGAATTGCATATCAGTTTGAGGGACTGGCTGTTTTAGACTGTGTTCAAACCAAGAACACAACACAAATACTCCAGTCTATATATATATATATATATATATATATATATATGGGCAGTACAGATGGGAGGCTCCATGCTGCCTTTGTAAGTCCTGTGTCTGTGCTGCAGCATCCCCATGCTGCAGCAGAGACACGCCACAAAAAAAGAGCCACCTAGAATGTCTTCTTTTTTGTGATGCCAGAAGCAGGAAGGGGCGCTACCATAATGCCACTTCCTGCCAGTGACGTCTGATTGCTGTACGGTGGTGGTGGCATCATGGCAGCCCCCGTATGAATGGGAGGCCACCATGATGCTGGCGCCCATACATATTAGGGTTTGGGAGCATGCGGTTGCTGCACACTTCTGAACCCTAATATTGCCGCCACCACACCATAAAACGCCCGTGTATACCGGGCCATAATATGTATGTGTGTGTGCTGTCCTTTGTTTCTTTGGGGGTCCAAGGCAATAAGGGATTATACAGTGAAAATGATGATGTCAGAACACAGTGTAATCAGTTAGATTTGATGACATCCCTGTAGGGAAAAGACTATCCTGAAAAGTGTGTATGCATGCATTTCTAGCATTTGTTATCCATGGAATTATTTATTTAAATGACATACTCTGAACAAATGTGGTTAATGCTAAATGTACCATGTGTAATGAGAGCATCAGCTGCTATTCCTTGTAACATAACCCTTGTGACATCACCAGGGCTCTATGAAATCACAATTTCATAAGTCTCAGGCTTTGGTCATGAAACTTCAGGATCTGGGATAGATTCTGCCAACTCTAATGTGGGTGAACCATTTTACTCTGCTTCCACAGTGCCTTTTGAAAGACCACTGGGCAGGAAGTGCTAAAAGGAGTGAATGTGTTTACAAAAAGATACCATTTTAGATTAGCTGCAAATATTTATTTCTGATTTATTGTATTTATAGCCCTCTTCCCCACTACCACCAAAACAAACAAAAACAAAGCAAAGCAAAGCAAAACAAAACAAAAACCAAACACCTGGGTTGGATATATATTCAGCATCTGGAGATGGGATGGGGTTTGTTTTAAAATGCCCCCAGTTCTTCATTCAGTTTGTAATTATTCAGAAATAAATTTTAAGTCCTTTAAGTCTTAGCAAATTGGCAATTGGTTTTCTGGCTTCTAAAGAATGAACAGGTGAGTACACTAGTGTTGTGCTGACTTCAGCAGTGGAATGAAGTCCTCCTGATAATAAGACATTTTGTTCCTCAATTTTGCCTCTGTCTGCTATAAATCTCCATTACCTTGGTTTTTGTTGGTTTCCCTTTGACATGCATCACAGTGAATATTACAGCATTTCATGTCCTAAGCAGTCTTCTGCTGAAATAGTATTGCTTAGCTTTGGAACATTTGGTTCAAACTGGTTTGAAAGTCTATGCCTGTGGTGCTCCAAAATTTGCATGCCCAGAAATTGTTAATCATTTTTTGGCAGGGTGGTGGAGTCCCTTAATACAAAATACAACTGTTTTACAATTATAAAGCACTTCAAATAGGAATGGGTGAGAATTTCAGTTTGATTCATTCCCCAGTTTACTAATATTCAGTTTAAAAAAAAGTCATAACTTGAGAGAGGACAAAAATCACATGTGAGAGTGACAGAAACTCAGAGACTTGTCCATCCACACAGAGGGCTCTGAGACTTCACTCTTTTTGCCACAAATATTACTCCTCATCTTTGACTGTGTAATAGTCAGTCATTATTGTAATGGGAATAGTTGTACCTGTTAAACTGGACCCCTTCAAATGGGTGAGTGTTTTCTGATTCAGCAAAATGACCACATTTCTTCACAGCTGATATCTAAAACCACTGATATTTTTAGATTTTTTTTTTGTTTTAGATAGCTTTGAATGTTGGAGAAAGTAAAACGAATCCTTGCACTCCTAGTTATAAACATGTTGTTTTACAGGTCGATACAAAATGATTATGGAAATATAAAAATATTAAAAATATATAAAAAAATCCAATTCAGTACTTAGAAAACAGTCATGGCTGTACTTTTCAAAAAAGACTTTAAAACGAAAAAAAGGAGAAGAACATAAAATTCACACTCATCAACTTTGTGTTGAGACGAGGCGGGGGCAGCGAGACTAAATCCAGCACTTTATTCCCCTTCCTAGACAGTGAGTGCATGGGAATTCAGCTTTTTAAGAGGCCTACTCACACACAGTCCTTCCTGTTCTATCAGGATGGGGAATAACCAATGGAGCAGCTGTTTGCATGCATAATTATCCCTGCAGCTAGAGATATATAGAAAGAAGACAGCTTCCATGAAAATATAGTCCCTCACTGGGTTGCAGCAGTTGTGTGTGATGACTCAATTTCTATAGACATCTGGACCATTTTCTCTGTTAATTATTCACTTTTTCATTTTTTATTTATTGTATGTCTCTCCCTCTACTTTGAAAATTGGTTACAATTTGAAAGAATAAAGCAATCAATAATATATATACTTCCAAAACACGCTTCACACCAGCAGTATTTAGAGATCCATATAAACCTTCCCCAAATATTTTGTTTCTTTGATTGTTTGTTTGCAGCTGGAACCTCTTCAGTTTTGTTAGGAAATAGCCAAATGTGGGATCATGCATCTCCTGGAGATGGGAATTCTACAGTTCCAGTGATGTGATGGAAAGGAGGTTATCCTCTCCAGAAAATATGAAATGGCATGAAATTTCATATGGGAATATATTCTTTTTGTATGGTACGAAATATGGTATGAAATATATTGCCACTGAGAAGTTAGTGTAATTCAATTCATACATGAACTTAGCAACATCAAGAAATCAACAATGGTAAATTTCCTTGTATTTCATAGCTGCATGGAAAGAAATGTTGATGTATTTGTTCATCCAGACCCAGAATACTGATTGTTTATTCCTACATGGCAAGGGCTGGACTGGATAGACATTGTAGTCTCTTCCTTCTTTATGATTCTGTGATTCTACTTAGATCCTAAAGTCTGTTCTTAAATCCCTGTGTGTTCAATAATATTAGTACTGAATTAGGGTTGCCACCTTCAAACCTCTCCTCCCATTTTTTTTTGTTTTGTTTTTTTTTGTCTTGGGGGGGTCATTCACATGTTGGTTGTTGTTGTTGTTGTTGTTGTTGTTGTTTTTAGCATGACTATGAGAATACTCTCAGCTACACATTCCGGGTTTGTTAATCACACTATGGAACTGCATCTATCCACATCTTTGTGAGTTTGTTCACTCACACATGTCAGGACTTGAATAAAGATGGAGTCGATGATTCAATATATTCAAGGCACTTCGAGGCATGTTTTATCACGGTTTGTCCTGGATCTATTCACATCAGTTACTCACACAGCCGAGAATCCAAATCTTTCAGAAAAACTCAGAAAAAAAAATCTGACATCAATTATCCTGGGTTAAGTGGGCTTTTTTTGACAGCCCCCTGCCCCCAAAATTAATCAGATTCATTTGAAATGCATGTGAACAACAAATTTCTACCTAAATTATTTTCACTCTCTGAATACTAAGACACTGAACAGCTATGTGGCAGGCAGACACAAACTGATTCTCTCCCTGCCAGGAATAGTTGTACCTTTTGCATTTGGCCATTGCAAATGGTTGATCATTTTTAGCTCAGTTACAATAAGAAGTTACGAAAATATGAAAATGTCTTTATATTGACAGAAAGAGCTTGGGATTTGAAAAAATAATAATAAAAGAATATGGGAGAATATGAAACTGACAGATTTTTTCATTGGTATAGTGACTACCCAGTAATGCAGTCAGTGTAGCAAGAAGGAGACATTGAGAAGACCTAAAACATTCATTATATCCAAATATTATGCTTATGAAAATAATAGCAGTTTTCCTTCCATCTGGCACTTTTGCCCCTATGGAATCTTTTTTAAAACATAAATATTCATCAAAGACCTTACAATATGGGAAATATTTTTCATTTAACTGTGATATTTCTGAAGCTCATTTTTCTACAGAGCAGCTGAAGTCTTCAAAGACTTTTTTTCTTCTGTAGTTTGGTCAGCAGAAATTAGCCACAGGCCACTCACCATGTCTCTTGATGTTATAAACTTATTAGGCATTTCTTAACAACTCTGAGGCAAAGAGTTGAGATATAGAAATGGTTCCTTTTTTGTTTTGTTTTTGTCCATTCGAACGATAAATCATGGTCCAGAAGGCTGAGAAGGTTTTTGACTTTATTCCTTTCTGTTGTTCATGTTCGTTCTGAAATAGTACACTCTTTCTCTCTCTCTCTTCTCTCTCTCTCTCTCTCTTTAAAAACTAGACAGAAAAATCTTATTGCCAAGAATAAATAAACAAACACCCAGGGTGTATTTACAGTGAATTCTTGGTATCCACTGGGAGTTGGCTCCAGCATTCTCCATAGATGCACAAATCCCACTATAAATTTGTGTGTGTGTGTGTGTGTGTGTAATCAAGTTTTGCTTTCTGGATTCTTAAAATATTTTCAAGTCACTGATAGTTGAATCTGTGGATGCAGAATGCATGGATATAGTGGGCCAGCTGTATAGACAGTATAGTGAACCAAATGGAAACGTGACACAGCCTTTAAAGTTCACCCAGTGATCTTCAGTTAAGATCAGCCTGGATCCTGTCAAGTATATATATTACATGTTATTTTTTCAAATTTTTATTATAATTTTATTCACAACTGATGATCAATGCAATGCAATGTGTTGACCAATACAAAAATAGCATCTTCATTTGTGACATACAGTGCGCCCTTTATTTACATGGGGGATCCGTATGTTCAAGCCCCATTGAAAATAATGGGGCTCATGCATGGTGTGGCGGCGGTGCATGCACGCCCATGGGCGTGTGCCCCATTAGTCTTAATGGGACGCACCGCCCCTTGTGCCCCACACACTCCCGTGGGCTCCCTTATGGCTTTCAGCATATGCCGAAAGCCATGTATGGTGCATCCGCGTATGACACGGGCGCATTGTATATCCTTCTTTCTTCTTATTCCTGTAATATACAATTTGATATTAAAAAATGTTCGTAAGTATAATTGTGTATAAGTCTACAAGGACAACAAATTGCTCATTTAAAGAAAGCACATGGTCCAGAAGAAGTGGCCCAATGTCGCTCTGGTCCTGATCACAC
Source organism: Sceloporus undulatus (assembly GCF_019175285.1). Lineage (NCBI taxonomy): Eukaryota > Metazoa > Chordata > Lepidosauria > Squamata > Phrynosomatidae > Sceloporus > Sceloporus undulatus. Next base: position 115,854,182 of record NC_056525.1, read on the forward strand.
CAGGACTGTGGCAACTGTACAGCCCACTCATGAAGCAGGCCACTGCTGAAAACCCAAGCTGGCCACTGGCTGGTGGATTTAATCCACTCCTAAAATGGCCAGCTTTCCCTAGCTTGGTGAGGCTTCAGTGAAGCTTCCAGCTGTTTTGAAGGGGGCGGGTGGAGTTCCAGCTCTTACATCCATACATGGTAATAGGGAATAGAATACAATGGCTTGTATGATTCTAACTTTCACGCTCAGTTGTATGTCTTTACATTTTAGGATATTTTCTAGTTCTCTCAAAGCTGCCCTCCCCATTCTTAGTCTTCTTATGATTTCTTGACTGCAATCCTGACTCTGATCAGTATTTGATCCCTGGTATGAAAATTCTTTTATTATTTCTATTTTCTCATTGTCTAGGTTTAATCTGTGTAAATTGTCTGTGGTCATTATTTTTGTTCAGCAATAAGCCTGCCTTTGCACTTTCCTCCTTGATCTTCTTTAGTAGTTGTTCCAAGTCTGTGATGTTTTCAGCTAGTGGTATGGTGTTGTCTGCATATATTAGATTGTTGATATTCCTTCCTCCTATTTTCATTCCTTCTTCTGTGTCCAATCCTGCTTTTCATATAATATATGTTCAGCAAACAAATTGAACAGCTAGGGTGAGAGAATGCAGGCTTGTCTGATCTCTTTTCCAATTGGGAACCATTCTGTTTCTCTGCGTTCTGTCCTGAAAGTAGTCTCATGTCCTAAGTAAAGATTCCTCATTAGGACTATCAGATGTATTGGCACTCCCATGTCTTTAAGGGTGTTCCATAGTCTTTCGTGATCTATGCATTCAAAGGCCTGGCTACAGTCTATGATGCATATGTTGATCTTCTTTTGGAATTCTTTGTTGTGCTCCATTAGACACGTCTTTTGCAATGTGGTCCCTAGTGCCTCTTCCTTTCCTGAATCCTGCTTGCACTTCTGGGATTTCTCTCTCCATGTATGGTTGGAGTCTATGTTGCAGAATTTTGAACATGATTTTGCTTGCATGAGAGATTAGAGATTAGTTGCTGCAGTTTTTTGTATCACATATTTTCTGGATAAGGATGAATATTAATTGTTTCCAATCTGTTTGCCATCATTTTGTTTTCCATATCTGTTGACATATGTTGGTTAGCACTGGTGTTGATTAACAGCGTGGATTGAAGCAATTCAATTATAAATTTAATTGTAAATATCACTCCCTTAACTGCCAATCTCAGATTACCATATGAAAGAACTCTTCCAATTAAAGCGGAATCCTAGTGCTGAAATTCTGTAGTGTGAATGGCCCCCCAGACTAGAGTTTATATGTTTTCCTTTCCTCAGCATGTTTACTTTCATCTGGAAAGACCCTCTGCACAATTTGATCACAAGATCAAGCAAACTGGGTGGTTTAGTGAACCCCTTTTCCAAACCCTATAGAGGTATTAACAGAACACACAGAGTTCAAAGATAGAGAGAAAAGTGGATGTGCCCTACTAAGCCTATTTGACAGAGAACAAGATGAACTATATACAGAAGCCAAGGACACATTGAAAAAGAAATGCAGAAAGATGCTGTCTGTAGTCAAAAAGAAAAAGAAAAACCAATGGATTACAGACAAAACACTATAAGTAATAAAAGACAGACTAGAAGCAAAAGCAAATGGAGTCAGGAATAGAACCAGAATCATGAATGTAACCGTCCAACTATTAGTGTGTAAGGACAAAGAAAATTACTATATTAATCACTGTCAAGAAATAGAAGAGGACAACAACAAAGGAAGAACAAGAGATTTATTTCACAAGATCATTGTAATAAAAGGGAAATTTAGACCAAGAGTAGGGAGGCTCTATGATCAGCAGAGAAACATATTACTTGAAGAAGATGAAAGAAAAAGAGTTGGAAACAGTACTCAGAAGAGCTATACAAAAGAGATTATACATGGGAAGAAGAATCAAATGAAGATGAATATCAAATTTTGGAAAGTGAATGAAAGCTGCACTAAGATCAATTAAGAGGAATAAATCTCAGGGGCAAATGACCTAACAATACAGCTACTGCAATTTACTGAGATAGACTCTAGTTCTAACTAAAATCTCCCGTAAAATATGGGAAACAAAACATTGGCCCATAAACTAGCAATATATATCTTTATCCCTCCCAACCTCAAAAGGAGACACAAATAATTGCAGCAACTACAGGACCTTTGCATTTATTTCACATGCAAGATCATGTTCAAGATTCTACAGAAAAGACATCTGTCATATATTGAGAGAGAAATTTCAGAGGTACAGGCTGGGTTCAAAAAGAGAAGAGACACTAGGGATCATGTCACAAACATATGATGGATAATGGAATGCACCAGAGAATTATAGAAGAAAATCAGCATATGTTTTAGAGACTGTAGCAAAGTTTTTGACTACATAGATCACCAAGGCACTTACAGAGCTATGTGTGACAATCCATTTGATTGTCTTGATGCACAATCTATATTCAGGACAAGAGGCTACAGTTAGAACAGTATGAGGAGAAACAGAATGGTTCACAATTGGAAAGGGAGTTAGAAAAGGATGCATCTTATCACACTATTTGTTTAACTTGTATGCAGAAAATATCAAATGAAAAGCAGGCTTAAATTCAGAAAAAGGAAGACTGAAGATTGGAGAACTGAAGATTGGAGGAAGGAATATCAACAGCCTAAGCTATGCAGATGACTCTTTAATACTAGCAGAAAATAACAAAGATTGGAAACAACTACTAAAGAAGATCAAAGAAGAAAGTCAAAGGCAGGTTTAATATTCAACATTAAGAAAACTAAAATAATAACCATGGGGGATACTTAAAAAATCAGTATAGATCATGAAGAAGTTGAAATAGTTGAAGACTTCCCATATCTTAGATCACTCATTGATCAAATTGTGAATTGCAGTCAAGAAATCAGGACAATACTTGGACTAGGAAGGACAACTACCAAATTTCTATTGCAAGAAAGGAAATAAGCTTCTAAAAGTGTTAACTTCAACATTAAAAGTTATGGGGAAAAAAATCAAAATCAACATTTATTTTTCAAGCCAAACAGAGGGGGAAAAGCAGCTTCCCAAATATTCCATTTGTGCTGGACCCATAAATCATAAAGAAACTACTTACACAATAAAAGACTGGACATCAATATATATAGATTTTGATTCATACTTGTGCTGAGTTTGACAGATCAATGGTAGAATTTTAATTCATTTTCGCAAAGGTTTATTTTTTCCCTGTCTATTTCAAAAGGCGAAAGAGTTATATGATTTGAAGAGAATCCAGAGTATTTTTTTCCTATGTATTTCAGAGGTGAGTGGAAGAGGAAGATGAAAAAGAGAGAGAAGGAAGCATTATATATTTCACAATTTATGGGGAAAGTTCACTGTGATAGTGATACTGTTTTATCAAGAGGTCTATATTATATACATCTGGCTGATGGCCCACTAATAAAAAAACAACAAAATTTCTAAACACAGGATGACATCTAAGGCAAATGTTGCTCCAACACTGTGAAAATTTGTAAAGTAATATTATAACTGAGTTATTTATGTGAGAATGGAATAAAATGAATTTCTTTGGTGAAAACCCTTACTTTATGATGAAGTTCCATAAGACAGGCAACTGTCCTAACAGAAAAAATCCTATACGGAAAAAAAATGCAATTGGCTGAAGAAAATGGGGATGAGAACAGGGAAAGGGGGAAGGAAGAAAAATAAGTATAGGACATTGAGTAAGACAGGTATTCCTGGCTGCAATTAAAGCGTTTCTTTCTGTCTGACAACAGCAACAACAACATAGGTTTCATCACCACTACAATCATCTGGAAGAATATACCCACTAAGTGACCTTGGGCAAATTACACTCTCTCAGCCTCAGGGGAAGGCAATGGCAAACCTCCTCTGAACAAATCTTGCCAAGAAAGCCCCTTGACAGGTTTACCTTAGGGTCACCATAAGGTGGCAATGACCTGAAGTCACATAAACAAAAAAAGGGCTCATTCAATGAGCTTCTGGCTAAAATAGGTGTAATTATTCTGGTTGCTTCCAATATGATAAAAGGATTTCAGGAAACCCATCAAAGTTAGAAGAGAAATCCCTATCACAGACACTGGAAGAGAGGCATGAGTCCTACCAAAACATATGTGTGTGTGTATGAAATTATATAGCACAATTAACCACCAAGACTCCTATGTAGTCATGTCTGCTCTGGAAATTTGAATTAGAAGTGCATTAATCTTCAAGCATCATCAAGCATCGAGACCTTTTGAGAATTATAAAGGCTGTGTACAACTCATCCTATGCACACTTACTTAGAAGTGAGCTGCAGTGAACACAAGTACACATTGTGCTTGTAAGAGTCTTCATATTTAAAAACTGGCAACATACAAATAGGGGAAATTACTAACAACCTGCCTGCCAATGCTGAGCCAATCATCCTAAATTCCCCGGGCTTGCTAAGAGAAGCCCCTAACACTGGCTCCTATACAGAAAGAGGGATGCTGGCAGCTGTTATTGAGAAAGTGCTACATGTAAATAACTTTTAAAAAGAGAACACAAAGGACTGATTGGCTTCTTCAGAGAAGCAAGCTAAGAACTGCAATCTTAATATCAAACAAGTGTTTACAGTACTTAAATAGATCAAAAGAAGATTTGCTATCTGTGCACATGTAGTTACATCTTCACTGGCTACCTACAGCTACATAAGATGTTGTTGTTTTAATATCTCCAACAGCTGCAACATCCTTAGATTGGCAAAATCCAGTTCTGATGGATGAAAAGCCACCATCCCCTCCAAAAAGTTTACCCTGGATCAACAATAAATCTGATGAATTTTGGTAAGGTGGGTCCTTTCCTGTATGATTTAGAAATCTGGATTATCAAGATTCTGTTTTGAACAGGCAACCTACAGAGATCCAAAAGGCTTCCCATTGCAGATGTCTGCTCTTAAAAGATGGAGGATGATACGAATGATGATCCAGGGGTTTGTAGTTAGTATTCTTTGTCCCACTTTCTCTATTGTCATTAAATTCTTTGTATCCCTATGTCTGTGTGAGTTAAATTCTAAAACATGAATAGAAAGCTATTGATGCACCAAAATATGAAATCTGTCTCAGCCCTTTAAATAAGCTATTTTTGGACAATAGTGTCCAGAATCCCCATGTCATCATAGAAATATTGAAATAAATCCTCACATCCTTATCTCAAACAGATTCTCCAGACTCTCAAACAGAATATTAAATCATAACCTTCCCATTCTGTAAACCATTTGTGCTGGTTTACGAAATGTAAATACATTTTGAGGGATAAGAACAGTTTGCATGGCTGAAAATGAGAAAAGAGATTTGCTAATGTGGTATCCCATTGTGCAATTTATTACAAATTCAATTTCAGTCAGAGAGACAAGGCTTGTTAGTTCATTCTTACAATATGTTGCAAAAGCTTTTGGCAAATCCTCTGCTACACCTCACCCGTTAGCTATTCTCCATGGTTTTGCTCTTTAGCAAAAGTGCTTAGATCAGTCAAACTGGTGAGTCCTTAAAGTGCCACATGAGTGTGGCTTTTCCAGCAACAAACTAAGATGGCATACTCCTGGAATTAGGAATGTCACAGTTCTTTATTGATTGTAGCATATCAACCATGATCAGGGTGTTGCATGTTCAAATGCTTTCAGCTATATCATTCCTTGCACACATCAGTCTATCATGCTAGGGGAACCACAGAGCTAGAGCTCATCTTCCATATATGCTTGAGTTTCATAATGTGGCAGTTTTTGACATGACAGAACATCAAGGGGAAAAGCAGATGGGCAGCTTGGATCCAGCTGTAATCGGCCCCTGATCAGCTCAGAACCGGATGACTCACTTCTGAAGTAGGCCACCACAGTCCCAAACAAGCCACTGGCAAGGAGCACAATATAGAATTGTAAGTTAGCATTGGACAGAGAACAAGAGGCCTTGTGATGGTAATATTCATTTGTATGGTTATGGCAATGCTCCAGGGTCTGGATTCATGAAGACTCCACCGCACAAAGGGGAAGTGGGGGGGGAAGTGGCTAGAGGATTGGAACTATATCAGAATTCAGACAGATGTGGAGTCTACCTGGATTCTAACACAGAACACTGAACAAAAGATTTGAGTGCCCTTAATTAAGGCAAAACCTAGCCTCAAGCAGAAAATTGTTTATCCTACTACAAAGCAAAACCAAATCTACATATTAAAGATTGCTTGCTCTATAGACAGTCTCCAAAGTCCTATTGGAGGCCTACTGGCCTATTGGTCTATTGATCTATGAACTTTATTGCATTGGCCCTGGAACGTGCCATAGGTTCACCATCACTGATGTACACTATTGAAACATAGAACCTTATCGCATTGGCCCTGGAATGGGCCTGTAGGGTTCCCAAACAGAATGTTCTGGGGACGGGAGGTGGCGAGGAATGCATTTTATTGCACAGCAAGAATGCTGCCGCCGCTGCTGCATGTCCCCATCCCGTTCCGGGTATGTTCCCCAGGGGGCGATTTCCCGGAACACTTCTCAAGCGTTCCTGAAAATTGCCCCCTCTGGAATGGGATGGGGATGTTTGCCGGCGGCGGCAGCATTCTTGCTGTGCGATAAAATCCATTCCCCACCACCTCCCATCCCCAGAACGTTCCGTTTGGGAATGCTACAGGCCCATTCTAGGACCCATGTGATAAGGTTCTATGTTTCAATAGTATACATCAGTGATGGCGAACCTATGGCATGCATGCCAGAGGTGGCACTCAGGGCACTCTCTGTGGGCACACATGCTGTCACCCTAGCACAGAGTGTGCCAGAGTTTCTTACTAGAAAGCCAGAGAAACTTGGCACTTTGCAATAAATAAGTGGGGACTGGGTTGCAGTTTGGGCACTTGGTCTGTAAAAGGTTCACCATCACTGGTATACATTATGCCTTCCCATATCATAACATACAGAATCCTTAATAATATGTTTTGTTCTAATGTTACTCATAAATTATAATTCCTCTACATCACTGAATGTAATGGTAACAGCTGTGACATAAACAACTGGCAGAATTAAAGTTGTGGTTGCAATCCAGCTTCGATCGATCTTGGATGAAACGGATTATCTGGACCCATTTCAAACTGGCTTTCGGGCGGGTTATGGGGTTGAGACGGCCATGGTCGCCTTGGTCGATGATCTCCGTCTGGGCATCAACAGGGGAAGCGTGTCCCTGTTGGTGCTCTTGGACATCTCAGCGGCTTTCGATACCATAGACCATGGTATCCTTCTGGAGCGCCTGGCAGAGGTGGGAATCGGGGGCACTGCGCTCCAGTGGTTCCGATCCTACCTCTCTGGGAGGTTCCAGATGGTGCAGCTGGGAGACGTGTGCTCCGACAAGAGGACCCTTACAACTGGGGTCCCTCAAGGAGCCATTCTGTCTCCCATGCTTTTTAACATTTACATGAAACCGCTGGGAGAGATCATCCGGAGACATGGGACGCGGGGTTATCAGTACGCTGATGACACCCAAATAGTCTTCTCTATGTCTCCGACTGATGCAGTGACCGAGGATGGCGTCTCTCCTCTCGTGGCCTGTCTGGAGTCGGTAATGGGCTGGATGAGGGAAAACCGACTCAGTCTGAATCCAGAGAAAACGGAGGTACTTGTGATAGGTTCCTCTGGTCCAGGAATGGCGGTGGTTCCACCTGTCTTGAACGGGATCACGCTTCCTGTGAAGGACTCCGTGCGCAGTCTGGGGGTGCTTCTTGACTCGTCGCTCCACCTTACAGCTCATGTGGATGCGACGGTCAAGAGCACCTGTTATCAGCTTCAGCTTATTCGCCAGCTGCGCCCATACCTGGCCCAGAGGGACCTTGAAATGGTAGTACATGCTCTGGTAACCTCTCAATTGGATTTCTGCAACGCGCTCTACATGGGGCAACCCTTGTACCAAACCCGGAAGCTACAGATGGTACAGAATATGGCAGCCAGACTGGTCACTGGTACTTCCAGGGCCAGTCATATTACACCTGTACTTAAAGATCTACATTGGCTGCCCATTCGCTTCCGGGCACAATACAAGGTGTTGGTGATAACCTATAAAGCCCTACATGACTTGGGCCCAGGATACCTGGAGGACCGCCTCTCCCCATACATTCCGCCCCGCACCCTCAGAACATCTGGGCAGCAACTTTTGAGGGTCCCAGGGGCTAGACTAGCCTCCACAACAAGGAGGTCATATACCAACGTCGCCCCGACCCTCTGAAATACGCTGCCCTTAGAGCTCCGCTCAACTACCTCCCTGGCCCAGTTCAGGAGGGAGCTAAAAATCTTCCTGTTCCGGTTGGCGTTCCCTGAATCTAGTTCCAGTTAGTCTCCCCTTACCCTTCGACAGTGATGGCAGCTGGTTGATGGGGTTTTAATGTTGATGCTGGGTTGTAGTTTTGATTTTAACATTGTTGTTTGATATATGTATCTGTATTTTTATTGTATCGTAGTTTGCTGTTCACCGCCCTGATCATTGGAAGGGCGGTATACAAATAAAATTTTTATTATATTTATTATTTATTATATTTTTAAATTACAAGATCATATGCAGGGCCTAAATTTATTGACATATACAGAATTTCCTGTGCTTAATGAGATAATTTGGTAAAGTGTCATGTTTTTTTAAATAATAATAATAATAATTTTTAAACAAAATTTAAAAATTGTTTTTGAAATATGATTTTTTTAAAAAAAACTGGACTTCTCCTTTCTCCTTCCACTGAGCCTCACCCCATTCACCCCATGTCTTCAGCATTTTAAAGGGACACAGGGTAAATGCCACAGCTTGTTTCTGCCCAAAGGTAGATATTTGAGAGTAGTGCTATCACCTCCTCTTAGGGTGTCACCTGGTGCTGTTGCCACCCTCTGCACCCCCCCTCTCCTGCCAGTGATGCCACTGTGTAGACTCACATGATATATAAGATATCTTCCCCTCTTGAAGATGGAAAGAGAGATCTGTCCTCAGAGATGGAAATCTAATTTCAAAACCCCTCTCCCAATTATGAAAACCTCCATGGCTGGTTCTCCTCTCTGGTCTGCCCCCCACCCCACCCCCCAAAAAACAGAGCAAGTTTGGAAAAGTTATGGTTTTAGACTATATAACCTAGTCAGAAAAGTCACTGGCCATACTCGCTGGGATTTTCAGAGCCCCAGCGAGTATATATGTCTCCTCTTCCTGAAGAGCTTATTTGTCACTTAGCATGAACCTGGAAGGGCTTTAGATATCTCAAAGGTCTGACACCATACGTTTTTGAGATCTTCTCTAGAAGACCAGCTTAATTAACACCAAGAAGAAGATGAGTAAATTTTAGCATCAGAAGAAATTTGCTGTGTTGTTGCTGTTACTGTTGTTGTTTGCTGAATCTTAGGCTAAGTTTTGTTACTCCTGTCAGTTGAGGTGGTGCCGTTCACTGCTGCAAGAAACAGCAAGTAAACCGCTTTTTGTGTATCCTTTTTGCACCCAGACCATGGTCACTGTGTGCGGTTGCCACAACCCCAATCCAGGGCAGCTGCAGACAGATGCATGCCACCCCTTAGGGGTGGTTTGCACAGCCTCCTGGTTCACAAGAAAAAGTGAGACAGCTTCATTTTGCAGGCTTGCATTCTTTCTTGCTGCTCATTTACCAGCAGGGATGTTAGAACAGGAATCAGTTGGGGGTGACTTTGAAGTCTTTGAAAATCTTTCTTATGAAATACTTCTATAAGTATACATACTTCAAATTAAGCAATGGTGGGTTTTTTAAATGGATTGGATAATTTATTGTTGCCTTTCTGTTCTCTTAATTAAATTGATGCTGACTTCATAGACACAAAATCTTTATTTGCAGGACAAGTGTAAGTCTCACATTCACCTTTAAGGAATAGCCTGACATACAGGGTTGTTTTGGGACATTCTATTTTAATAGGTGGTTACTGGAAAGCATTAGGTCTAGCATCATAGAAGGCTTTAGTCAGTTTCTTAACTGATGACTGCCAATTAACAGTAGACGTGGAAAACATTTGACCTACAGATATTGGCCTGAAATGCCCATTAGCCCTAACTAGCAGAGACAATGTTAAGGAATGATGGAAGTTGTAATCCAATAAAAGCTCCATGTCTGCCAGTTACCCTCCTCAATTTACAGACCAATTTACAAAGATTCCATATCCTATCTGAATTAATCCATTAATTATTTGTAATACTACAGAATGCTGCACTTCCACACATTCAGAATCTCACTAGGGCTGTACATTCACATTTGGAATGGATATGAAGATCCCCACCTGAGTAACCTTCAAGGAGTTTAAAAATAAATTGATATACAGTCCGCCCTCTGTATCCACATACTTTCTGTCCATGGCTTTGAGCAGCCGTGGATGGCAAGGCTCTGTAAAGGGGTGGCAGAGGAGGAGGAGGCAGGGAAGATGAGGGATGGAGGAGGAGGGATGCAGTGGCAGTGGAGCAAAGACCAGGAAGAGGGAGAATGAGGGAGAAGGGAGGACTCAGCAGTGGCGGCGGAAGCAGCAGAGCAAAGAGGAGGAAGAGGAGGGAGGCAGTGGCAGTGGCAGTGGTGGAGGTGGCAGGACAAAGAGGAAGAAGAGGAGAAGGAGGAGTTGGAAGGAAGCAGCTGTGCAGGAAGAGGAGGAGGAAGGAGTGGAGGAAGAAAGTGAAGGAGGCAGGAGAAGGAAGGAAGAGGTGGAAGGAGGAGGAAGGGAGAAGCCACAGAGGCAGAAGAGCTGGCAAGAGGTAGGAGGAAGCTATGGAGGAGGAGGAAGATGAGGAGGAGGAGGAGGAGAAGGAAGAAGCAAGAGAAAGTGGTGGTGGTTGTGGTTCCTTGCTGCCTGCTGCCTCAGGTAGAAGCAGGGAGGGAGGGAGGATGCATGAGGTGAAGTACCATTGTCCCCAATGGTGGTATGGCCATGTAGCCATGCCACCATTGAGGACAATGGAATTTGAACATTCACGGGTTTTGGTATCCCCTGTCCTGAATGGCTCCTGTGCAGATACTAAGGGCCAACTGTAATAAATAATAAATAAGGAATAAATAATCACTGATACAACCACAGCCAATTTGCTGTATTCTATCTATTTAGGTGATAATCACGCAAACCAAAAGCACTTCTACACTTGTCCTGGATATCAGAAGGATGCAGTTAATCAGTATGTTTGCGCACACACAGACACAGACGCACACCAGTTCAGTACAAACATACACATATACAATCACACACACGCGTGTGTGTGTATGTTATATGTTTAAGAAACAGAACTAAAATATTCATTCATTCATTCATTCATTCTGTATTCTCCCTTTTCCCAAGATGGGATTCAAGAACATATAGAGAAAGAAAGAGAGAAAGAGAGAGAGAGAGCCCACAAACTTCCAGATCAGAGGAAAGCAACTTTTAAAAGATAACAATAAGAGCTGGTTGTTAAGAGCAGGAACAAAATGTGCTTTCTTGAGGTCTACAGTTGCAGCCTCCATAACATTGATTAAGTATTTGATTTAAAAGTCAATACTGCACCAGACTGTGGTCTGCACCAGTACTAACAAATAGTTAATTAATGGTAATGATGCCAGTTTAATTTGCTAGTGTTGATGGCAAATCATCATCATCCATTTTCTAATGTTTAACATGATTTAATTAATTGTTAAACTTAGCAATTCTCTAAGCTCTGAAAACAGCATAGTGGCTGGCAGTTTCTTTTGGAGGGGTATGTTTTGATGCATTTTCAATGAGAATGTGGGGAACATGTGATCATTTCTTAGTTACAGGTCTTGGGCAGATTCAGTGAATTTTATATATTTGTATAAAAAGGCAAACTGAACTGATTTCTCTACAAGTTCTAGTTTTGATGTAGTTAGGGGTATTTTGAGAGCCAGTGTGGTGTAGTGGTTTGAGCATTGGACTATTACTTGGAGACCAGGACTTGAATCCTGGATCAGTCATAGAAACCCATTGGGTGACCGTGGGCAAATCACACTCTCAGCTCAGAGGATGGCAATGGTAAACCTCCTCTGAAGAAACGTGTCAAGAAAACCCCATGATGTGTTTGCCTTCGGGTCACCATAAGTCAGAAACTACTTGAAGGCACATAACAAAGGAGTATTCTATAGGGAACTGCATCCAACATTATGTGACATAATTTCTGCTTGGTTTGTAGGATTTTCCATTCTGTTATCTGCTCTGGGGGCAAGCAATTACTGAAGCATGTTTCAATTGAGGGGTACACTGGGGAATCCAATCCACCAGCATGTTTTTCCACTGACAGTCAGACATGACTGTATACAAGCCATTGTATTTTGTGGATAGATCCCCTCCATTAAGAAATTGTTGGTTCAGCTCTAAAACTGAAAAGCCCTTCACATAAAACTTCTAGATCAATTAAATGCTTTAGTTGCAGATGATTAATCAATGAGTTAAAATTAATAACATTGTCTCAATAAGGAAGCTCAATAGAGAATAATTAAAAGGCTAATCATTTCCCACAGTTAGATGTTTAAAAATAACCGGTCAGGTATAGCCTATGAACAATTCATAAATGCCACTACTAAGCATTTCCATTGGTGTACCTATTTGCTTCACTAATGTGCTTTACTATCACCTTAATGATGTCATTTTTTTGGGGAAAAAGTTAGCATATTGCAAATAAAGTCCAAATGAGGAAATAATAGGAGAGTAGTCAACAACATCATAAACATTCAGCTTACATTCCATGCTTTGGGGTGATTTGACTGTAGTTCTATTGAGCTGGGAAGCAGACAGAGATAGCCAAGGGTGCAGACAAAAAATAAGTATGTAAAAAGAGTCATGTTGTATTAGATCAAGGATGTATTAAATGCAGTATTCAGCTCTCATGGTGCCCTGCTAGATGCCTATGGGATGACCACAAGCAGGACATAAATCAATAGCACCCTTGTAGTTGTTTCCCCTGGCAGCTAGAATCTAGAAATAATATCATGCTTAGAAGCTACTGATAGATTTTTTTTCCATTAATTTGTCTGTTCTCTTTTTAAAACTGCTCAGGTTGGTGCTACATTTTGTGTTAATTTTATGGGTCAAGGAAAATCTTTCAAGGGGAAAAGGACTTGCATAATTTGCTAGACTTCTTGTTTCCTGTTTTCTTTTTAATTCTTTATGTTTTGAACAGGTTTAATGTTTTTATATTTAATTACATTTTAAAATTTGTCTATGTTATTAATTTTTAATAATGTTTGTTATAGCTCTTACAACCTGCATTTGCAAGGAGTGTGAGACAACATCAATCTTAGGGATGTCCAGTGGGAGAAATGCATTTTTTCTTCCACTTTACAGATTTAAAATAATTTTTACGCTTGTGTTTGGAAAACATGTTTGTATCCTGTTAATTCAGTTTTTTGTTCAGGAATCCTTTGGCATTTCAGTTATAGAAGCAGTTGGTAATAGAGGGAAACCCTTTGCATTAGCAAGCACCATGCTGATTTAAGTGGTGAGTGACTTTTCACTCCCCACCAGCCATTTTTGAGTATGCAGCCTGAGTACACATACTGCTGGAGAATTCTTGCAGGATTGTAGATGAGACTGGGTCCAATACAGACTGACGCTTTGTGCCGGCCTGTGGGCAGAGCCACGGTGTAGTGTCTGCATGCTGGATGCCATGACTCCACCCCTTCTGTGCCATAATGCCGCATGCTCTTCTAGATGGCGTGCAGCATCATTGCATGACTCCAATGCAGTGCTCAAACGGCACAGCCTGGAAGGGGACTTTTCATGGCTTCATTTTGCTCCCTGCGGATACCACGGCATGCGGTTGCTGCAGCCCCAATCTGAGGTGAAAAGAAGTGGCGTCCTGGCACCCATGTCTACAGCCACTGAGAGGAAAAGCTATACCTCATCTCCCCAACTGTTTTAAAGAATGCAATTTCCTCCTCTTCTGTGGGCTGATGAAAACAGTACTGATTATGAAATGTAGGGGAGGTCTTTAAACTGGGAGGAGAAATACTACTCATATAGACTCCCAAAGAAATATAATTTAAATTTGTAACAAGTTGACCCAAGTTCAAATGTTTATTCAATTTGAATTAAATAACCGTATTTCTTATTTTGTGCCCCCTTTCTGATTAAAACAACACACAAGACTGCTTACTGTTCTTGCTTTCCCTTGCATATTGGGCAGTCACTGGGAGTAGTGGTGGTGACAGCAGTGGTTGTGACAGTGGCTGGTTTTTTCCATGTGACTGGGCGATGAATCTGCTCAGCATTTTAATCTGATAAGGAATTATCCAAGATGTGAACCCCAAAATAGGTTTCCCAAATATTCCCCAAAGTAGGTTCAGCACTTTAGATGGTTCTTTAAAGTTTAGTTAAAGACTTGGTATGGAAAATACCAGCTTCCACTGAGGGGCAGTAGACAAGTGCTTGCCAGCTGGTTGCCCTAAGAACAGACACTCTACATCCAACATCTCCATTCTGCCAAAACCACTGTGACACCGTGCATGTCACAGAAAGGAGTTGCTCTATGCAGAGTATTATTACGAGCAGCAGGCAGGAGGCAATAGAGCATGGCTTCCAGCAGTTCACTAAATATGTGGCCAGGAGACTAAAAGGACTAAAAAAGACAATTGACTATGTCAGTTTAGAAATTCTTGTGATTTCTACTGCAGATAATAAGTTGCCTAAAATCCTTTCTTTATACAATATTATTTTTGCTTTATTTTTATTGCTTTTCTTTATAACTGTATGTAAAGTGTAAATACTTTTACGTATGTACAATGATACTGTATGTAAAGAAGAAAGCAATAACTTATCTTAAAGTACCTCGCTGTCCACTGCAGCCTATAATCAAATTAAAAGACAAAACAACTAAAGCACTTGCGAAGTGATAAAAAGCATACAAATAGTTATTATTGTGATGCAATCAAATTACCTATAAAAATTAATTAAAAATGATAATCTGATTAATTCACTATGAATCAATTAAAATGAATCCATTAAACTCATTGAGATCCATTATGATCAGCAAAATAACGCACTATTAATATTCACGGAAGTCAATTTCTGAAAGCCTATTGGAACGGAAAAGGTTTCACTTGAAGATGGATGAACCACAAGAAGGGAGGGAGGCTCCAAAGTCTGAAACTCTTGCTGTAAATTTTCATTGGTCAAAGAGTAAATGTTTGTTTAATATTTCAGTCCCAGGCAATGCATACCTGGCCTGCATGGCAACAGCCACTGTGGTAGAAGATGTATTTTTGATGGCCTCCTCAAATAGATAGTGGAATTAATTTCCCTTGGTGTACAGCACCAGGCTGTTGATGTATAGCACCAGGCTCTTTTTTGATCATTGCCCTATGATCATTGCTCTATGATCACTGCACAGAGATTCACACCTTATTAAATACGTATACATAGATACATTTAATTTCATTTCTCCATTTTCTTTCCTACTTTGAAATCACTGAGGATAGTCTCTACAAAGCTTAGAGCCATGTATTGTGCAAACGTTACTCCACAAAACACCATGGACATCAGTCACAACAAGTGCTTCCAAGGTCAGTGGATCCATCTTACGGTTTTAGCCTACCGTTGAAGAGCTATTCAGTGTGCAAAAACACCTGCGGGGCTAAGTCACCGTCAGTCACCAGATGGTTGACATTAATTGAGCTTCAATTATCATCGTCATCTTAAGTGCTTAGAAACAGGATGGGGCAATACATTTTTTTAAAAAAAAATCTAAGGGAGAAATGAAAAGCTCAGTATACCAGTCACATAAATCCAACAATGTCCATTGTCTTGAGAACACCATACTCACTGTGAAATGTGGTGATGGCAGTATCAAGTTGTACTAAGGTATTTCCTGTACCTGTACAATTCTGAGCAGGGAAATCTCCCAATGTCTCACCAGATTAGAAATCCCAGGAATCCTTTTTTTTTAATTAAAAATATTTTACACGTTCCTTATAATTACATATACAAACTAATTCGCACCACCTACAAATTCCCCAATATACAAAATAAAGTTAAAATAAATAAATAGCTACTTTCTTATTCCAACGTGTTGAGGTGTTGTTACATCATTCTTGTTTTGTCCGTTTCTTTGTCTCTATTTTCCTTCTGTCACTCTTTCTAAGTATCTAGAAGGAGTGAAAGATTCTTACCTTTATTCAACTTTCTTTCTCTTTTTACTCTCACTATTTCTCTTCCATTATAAATTAATAATGCTCATTTTTCTGCTTTTATTCCCAAAGAGCGCCGATAATCTCTCAATTTCTTTGAAATGTTTTGCTATTTTATCACCTAGCTAAATTGTTAATTTTCCCATCTCATATATATCTATCGCTTTTATTTTTCATTCTTCTAGTGATGGTATTTCTTGATCCTTCCATTTCCTAGCATATACAATCCTTGCTGCAGTGATCATATATAATAAGACATTTCCATATTTTCTCTCAGATTGTCTATCTAATATATCTAAGATGTTTAATAAGTACATTTCTGGGGTACAAGGAAAGTTTATTTGTAATGTTTCTTTTCTTTTATTATGTTTCTTTTTCCAGTAATCCCAGTAATCTTTTGCCTTTTTGCATAGCCACCACATGAGATTGAAGGAGGCATTTCCAGCAATTATTTTTCAATTTTTGCTAATTTTGCTGGTGATAAATACCACCCGAAAAACATTTTATATATGTTATTTTTTTAACTCATTGCTGCTGGTGAATGTAATATTTTGGTTCCACATCTTTGCACATTGTTCTAATGATACTGTATGACCAATATTCTTAATATGCTTAATATTATCATATTATTTTTAATGTTTCTTCTTCTGTTTCATATGTCAGCAATATTTATAAATTTTAGTTATTAGTTGTTTATTTTCAGTTTGTAACACTTTGTCTAATTCATTGTCTTCCCTTTTGAATTCCTTCTAACATGGGCGGGTTACAGACTGCCCTCAAGCGGCCATTCTCCCACCGCCGTCATTCACTGCAGAGGGAAGCCCCAGCGGCCAGACCGCGAGGCTTCCTGGCGCAATGAAAAAGGATTGCCGAAATGACGCTCCTTTTCAAAACGCAGAAGTGGCGCTGCGAGGGGCGAATCGCGCCCTCGCGGCATCACTTCCACCGTGACACGTCTGGACGCTATGTGTCCAAGACATCAAAATGGTGGTGCCCATGTGGATGGGCACCGCCATTTACGACATGCTCTGTGTATGTTGGGACCGGGGCCGGTTAGGAAGGGGCGACTCTTCCTAACACGCCCCTTCCTAACCCTAGCACACATGGATGGGAATCTTCAACTATAGCAGGTTGGGTGGATATGCCCGCTGGAAGAGATCCGTCTTTAATGCCTTCTTAAAGGCTTCTAATGATGTAATAAGACGGATCTCTTCTGGCAAGTTGTTCCATAATTTTGGGACCATGGCTGTAAATGTTTTGGGAAGTAGTGACCAATCTGTTTTTTTTTTTTGTATTCCAGCAGTTTCTTCCCTGAGGTTCTGAGCATGCGGGGCGGATTGTGTAGGGAGAGGCGTTCCCTTAAGTAACTCGGGCCCAAGCCATGTAGGGCTTTAAAGGTGACGACCAACACTTTGTATTACGTCTGGAAGCTAATCGGTAGTCTGCTCTCTGTTAATTTTGAACCCTGATAGTTCTCTGAACTCTTCTAATATTGTCATCAATTTTTTAATAGTTAGGATCAAGTCATCTAGAAATATTGCTAAGTCATCTGCAAATGCTCTCAGTTGATAGGACTGGCCTTGTATTTCCAGACCCTTAATCAACGTATCTTTCCTGATCTTTCTCTTAAGGACTTCTAGCACTATTAGAAAGCATAGTGGGGAAAGTGGACAACCTTGTCTTGTCCTTTTATTTATTTTAACAGCTGTGAGCCCCCCCCCCCCCCATTTATCAGGATTTGAGCATTTTGTGTTTTATAAATGTTGTTAAACCAGTTAATATATTTTTCACTTCAATTTTATTAAAACTTCTTTCAAGAAAGCCCATTTGATATTATCAAATGCTTTCTTAGCATCTACCAATATTAAAGGCACCTTTTATTATGTTTCTCATAGAATTCGATGTTGTTTAGAACAGTTCTTACTGTATATTTTCTTTTATATGTGTATTTAGCAAAAAGCCTGACTGATCTTCGTAAATCCATTCTACTAGAACCTTTTTGAGCATTTCTGATAGGATTATTGCAAACATCTTGTAGTCAACATTCATGAGGGAAACTGGCCTATAATTCTTGATTTCTGTAGGGTCTCAATTTTCTTTTGGAATTACTGTGATCATGGCATTTTACCATGTTTCATGATATCTTCTTTGTTCTAGCTCTTCTATTGTTTTATATAGTGGAAGTGCTAATTCTATCTGAAAAGTTTTGTAGAATAATGCTGTAAGGCCATCAGGGCCTGGTGCCTTTTCATTTTTGTCCTTAGCAATTGCTTCCAATATATCTGTCATCATTATTGATTGTTTAGTTCCTGTCTTTGTATCTCTATCAATATTTTCTTTGAAATATAGTTGAATCCCTTTTCTGATCTTTTGGTGGTCTTTAAGTTTCCATGTATATTCTCATTTTCTCATATCTAAGGTTATCATTATAGGGCTATGGTCAGATATTGTTTCTGAGCAATATTTCTCTTTTTCGGATCATTTTACATATTGACTTGAATGCAAGAAACATGTCTATCCATGACCATGTTGAATATCTATCCAAGAAGTAGGTAAAATCTCTTTCTTTCATTTGTTTTAGTCTTCATATGTCAACTAAATTCAGTTCTATCATTTTGAAGGCTGCTCGTGATAATTTGTCTTGATTTTTCTTATTTGTCAAGTTTGCTGTCCTATTCAAGTCTGGGTCTATGACCTCATTCCAATCTCCTGTAAATATAGTTGCCTAATAATCCAATTCTGATATTTCATCAAGTAATTTCTTGTAAAAATTGTTTTATTTTCTATAGGTGAATAGATTCCTACTATTAATATTTTTGCTTCATTAGCTGATATTTCAACCAGGATATACTGTCCTCCCTTGTCTTTGGAAATCTCTTTCACCCTTAACACATATTGACACCTCTTTCTTTTTTATGTTTTTCATTTGCTGACACAGAAACTCTCCTAATTAGGAAAGCCCTCAAGAATCTTTTTATAGATTCCTTTTCTCTTTCCTTATTTTCCTATTCTCTTTCTCTTCCCTCTATTTCCTTGTTCTTTTCTTTAGAGTCTTAATTCATACAATAGCTAAATGAATTTCAACAGGGAGTCTTAGATCTCAACTCTCTAATGCGTTTTCTTGTTTTTCTTGTTATTCTTAATCTTTCTATCTTCCTTCCTATCTTTATTTTCTCTTTCTTGCTTTCTTTTCTTTCTTCTCTGTCTCCTCTTCTCCTTTTATTTACCTTCAGTTCTTAATATTCTTGTTCTCCTTTCTCTCCTTACATCACTGTTTCCTCCATTCCTTTCCTGTCCTTTTACTGTCACTTCCCCCCCTCCAGGAACTCTGGGAATTGTAGTCTGTGGCAATCTCTCACCAAATGATATTTCCACTGTGAGAAAGCAAAGGGCGGTCCTTAGTGTAACTGTGTTCTGCAGATTGTAAGATCTATTTACTCCTATCTTTTCCCATCAATTTTGTTAGTTTCATCAGTCCATCACTTTTTTCTTGATTTAGTTCTTTTTTTTTTTTTTTTGGTTTATGTCCTCATAAATTCCCCCTTCAAACTGGTAGTTCCTTGTTACTTAGTATCTTCTATTTGCTATCCTGCTCTCTTGTTTAATCCATTCTCTGCTCATTATCATCATCAGGTGATTTGTGCCGCAGATCCAAATCTCTCGGTCTGTTGGGTTGAATCATGCCTTTTGTATATATTTGCTTATTTCCTGGTTTAAAAAGTGGGTTGTGGAGCTTATGCTTCTAAGAGTTAAGGGACAGGATTGAGTCACAGCTTCACTAACCTTGCAGTTGCTTCTGCCCTGTTACTCTCCTCTCTCCTGAGGGCTTTAAGCTGCTGCTTTTGGTCTTTTCTTGGAGCACCTCTGAGTCCCCTTTACTCGGGGGGGGGGGGGGAGGATTTTGTCCAGTTTGGTATCACAAAAACTGGCACTATTCCCTGTTCTGCAGTGAGACACAGCCTCCTGCTCTGCCACTTCCACTGGAAGTCCAAATCCCAGGAATCCTTAGGATGCAACCATAACAGCTAAAGTGGAATCATAGTGCTATAATTTTGTAGGACAAAATCATATTATACTCTTATAGCACTATTATTACAGTGCTATGGCTGCCTCCTGTGGAATCCTGTGATTTTCAGTTAAGGGAGGGGCTTGTAGGGTCATCAGCCAGAGAGCTCTTAGGCTTCACTAAACTACATACCCCAGAATTCCACAGGAGGCAGCCACAGCAGTTAAAGTGGAATAATAGCACTATAACAGTGTAGTGTGATATAAGCTGTAGTGTTAAAAGGGTCCAGGCATGATCTTAGGTCCATCACAGAAACAGGTTCATGATTGGATGGTTGCAGCCATGTCTTAGAGATGGAACTTTCATGTCATCTAAAGATAATGATCTGAACCTATTGTTAATCTTGACTGGAGTAGTTCCACTGAATCAATAGGACTGACCTATGTGTTGTCTTACGATTTAACAATTGATTCAGTGGATCTACTCTAGTAGGAACAAACTAACAGGATTCAGGCCAATATGTTTTCACACACACACACACACACACACACACACGTGAGTTATTATGTTTTGTATCATCAACTTAAGGGTGTGCATGAACAAGTAAGTATTTAATTCTCATAGCAACAAATCTAAACAATCTAAGATGCTTTGTTCCTGCAATTTTCACAGGTGTCAAACAAAAAAGCTCTAAATGAGGTTCTAGTTTACCTTTTACCAAAATCCATAGAAGCATGGTTTCTCTTTTGTTTGATTATATGGCTTGCTTAAATAGCAGATTCCCACACCTGCATAAATCTGGCACTAGCCAGGCCTATGTGACTGGAAAGTTTCATAATGGTTAGGTTACTGCAATTGACTTTTCTTTCTTGATTAGGATTCACAGGGCAGAGAACAAGTGGACTGAGAATATGATATGGCATGACAACCTCTATCCTCTGGGAACTGCTATCAGATTTTCTACTAAATAAATCTGAAACCTGACAGCTAGGCAATGGAGTAAGAAAGCCATTAGTTCTGCAATCAAAGTGCTAAGCACAATCCAAGAAACCTGAGCCCTTGGCAAGGTTTCTCCTTTGAATGTTTGCAAGAAGCTTTGCAGTGGAACTGAAAGAATATGTGGACACTTCAATGAAAGTGGATTGGATCATTTGCAAATTTATTGGCTACAGAAATAGTTGTTATATCAGTGGAGCGGGGGAGTGTTAGGCACATTCCAGTCAAGCACCAATCCAATCCCATGCAGTTTAATGGAAGAAATTAAAGTTAAGACATTTTGAAAGGAATGGGGCTGAGCTGAAAGTTCCTTCTTTACATACAGTCTGATACAGGTCCAGATTCTCAATAATAAATAAATCCAAACTCTTGGATTTATCAACTGTTGGATGGTCATAATTTCTCAAACAAGCAAACATACTAACAAAAAACAAAAAAACAAAAAAACAACAACAACAACCAAACAGTTATACACCAGCAATAGGCAAAGGGTGACTCCCTCTATTGCTGTGGTCTACACTGATGAAATTGCCACCAAAAATAAAGTGGGGTTTTCCTTCCTGTGACTTCCATTAGCAATGGAAAGGAGGGAAATGCTCCAATGTGAGTTCTATGTTCATCATTGTTCTTGCCAAACTTTGGTTCCATGTTTTAATTAATAAAATGTCTTAATTAATAAAGTGAAGGGTTAATGCATGAACATTAATTGTGTCACCCTAGTAACTGTTCCCCAAGCTGAAAAGCTCTAGTCATTGTAGTCTATCCATGAAGTGGAGGTATTGCACAACTCTGAACATTTTGGTTTACTTTCTGTATATTTTTTCCCCAGCTTCACATTCTTCCTTTATAGGATATAGTGATCAGAACACAGTATTCATGTGACACCCAAACATGTATGCAGTGTATTTGTATAAGGAAATGCATTGGTTGGTACTTGTGCAGGGGTCACAACCAACATGCTGTCTGTCTCTAGTGTTACACTGAAGAAAGGATTTTTTTTTCTTCGTGGGCTATGTTAGTCACTCTCCAATTGCTATGAATGGGTTATTTTGCCTTATTTCTCCCTGTTGTTGTATTTGAATGGCTTTTACACACATTTTGTAAACAACAGATGGAAAATGAGCCACCTGTAGGCATTCTCCCTGTCTCTATCTCACCTGCAGGCAGGGCCACTCATGCCATGTTTATGTGGGTAGACGCTAATATTTATTCACCATCTCTCCTCACAGACCTGTGTAGCCATTTTCTGCGGTTATGAATTTTAATCATAGAATCATATATTTGGAAGAGACCACTATGGCAACCCAGTCCAATTTTGTAATGTTAGCTCACATAAGAATGTTTGTTCAGAACATTTTAGAATGTTAGTTCAGAAAGGCTGGTTGTGATTCTGGTTAAAATATTTATATGGAGCTAGAATCCATCCTGCAGAAATGTCTGCTTCTCATTGGAAACAGAATGGATCAAGAATGGATCTTTCGTCTTGGATCAAAAAAGTTGGCTATATCTTTAACATTTTTTTTATTAAGATGTGATTGACCCAAGAGAGCTCCCTTATTATACATTGGCAGAGTGATGTTGGACAGCAGCTTGTGAAGGACATTTCTATGACTCAGAATCATAGGAAAAGCATTCAACATTGTATGCATATCCTCCAACTGTTCCAATTTGTTAGGGTCTGTCTCAGTTAATGCTTTGTCCTCAGCAAATTGAATTCAGTGTGTCAAAGTAATTTGCACTCACTGAAGTCAACAAGGAGGAGAGGAGAGGATAGAATCTTGTCCTTTCTAGCAGGATTAGGCAAAAGCAAACTGATGCAGCCTCTCTTAGTGCGTGTGTTCTTCCTCATTAACATTTTTCCCCATTTTGACCACACACTAAGGTTGCTTGGCCATATGTGTCCTAACTTTCATCTGTGAAATATGGGAGGGGAGGTGAATATTGGCAACTACATTTGGTAATTATGCATTTTTTTAAATTAATAATGTCTTCTTTTATAGGGAGAGAGAAATGCATATATATGAAGAATAGTATTCTTAAAAATGCAGAGAGAAATTCTGGAGGTGCAAGTGGGGTTCAGAAAAGGCAGAGTCACTAAGTACCACATAGGAAACATACAATTGCTAATGGAGCTCAGCTAGGAATTCCAAAAGAAAATCAGTATGTGCTAAATAGACAATAGCAAAGCCTTTGACTGCATAGATGAAGAAAAGCTATGGAATGCTCTTAATGACAAATGGGAGTGACATTACACTTGACAGTCCTGATGAGAAATTGGTAGTCATGTCAAGAGGCCACTGTTAAAACATAATATAGAGAAACAGAATGGTTCCCAATTGACAGGAGAGTCAGGCAAGTCTGCATATTATCACTCTATTTGTTCAACTTGTATGCAGAAAATATTATACGAAGAGCAGGTTTAGATTTAAAAGAAGGAGTAAAGATAGGAGGAGGCAACATCAAGAATCTAAAGTGTACATTTTTTTACATCATAAGGAAGTGAGGAGCCTCGCCCGCTCTCCTCAGTCAGAGTGTCGTCGTTGTGAGGTGAGGGCTTCACTGGAAGGCAGTCCATCTGGAGAAAGTGGAGGAAGAGCCACCGAGGCCCACCCTTCCCACCATGCCATCAGCCTTTAAAAGTTTGTTGTGGGGTTTTCTTGGCAGGGTTTGCTCAAGAGTTTGCCTTTTCTTTCTTCCTTCCTTCTTCCTCCTCTTCTTCTCTCCCTGTGGCAGTTGTTTTTCCTCTCCCCCTTAAGTATGAACAACAAAGGGGAGTAAGACGGGAGTAAATGGCCCCAGAGAGATTTGATTATGAAATAATCCAGTTTCCACACCGGGTTATTTTGTAGTTGGAATGAGCCCTTAGTTTTTCTCTCCTCCTACCACTTTCCCCCTTGAACCTCTGGTTACTTCAATTGAGTTTACTTTACAAAATTAGTTTTTAATCAATTAATGTAGCAGGGGAGAGAAGAAAGGAAAGGAGAGGAGGGACAGGAACTTTGTATTTGACTAACTCAACTGGAGGGAGAGATGAATTAGGGGAAGGTAGGATCTTACTCTCCTCAGTAGGCTCAGGGAAAAGGAAACTTCTGCAGCCTCTACTAGTTTGTTTGTTCTTCCACATTAATACTTTTTGCCATCTTGACCATCCTGTGATGTTGCTTGGCCAAACATGTCCCATTTTTCATTTATAAACTTCTAGATCCATATTCTGATAGTGAGAGATGCTTTAAAATAAGAATGGTTAAATTATGGGCGAACTAGGAATCTCCCCATTTGTATCTTGTATTCACTTCCCCACATTAGCTGACATACAATTTTAACCAGGTTTGAAGTTCAGGTTTATGTTCTATAGTAGAAAAGAGAAGTGACAGGCAAATGCTGCTAATGGGAAACTTTCAGGCCTATCTCTTTGTGTAAAGTTCCATGTGAGTACCCATGTATTTTCCATTTCACAAAGTTAAATCACCCTTGTCAACAAATATCAGTTAATGAGTCTGCAATTAATATGGAATGGTTGGCTACATTCTTCCCACGGTGATGCTCAGAGATAGACCTAGGAGAGCCCCTGCCTTCTCTCACTTGAGGATGATGTATGAGCTCCAGAAATAAAAGCTGTCAGTAAGCAAGAAAGCATGAGTGGATAAATCATGACAGACTTATGTACATGCCACGTTGTCATCTAAGCTGCTGCTTAGTACAAAAAGGCCAATCTCTTTTGGCTTCTGAGAACAGCATGAGGTCAGCATTTGACATCCTCTGTGAAAAATGTATCACCCATCAGGGCCCTGTGTTCTGTTTTCCTTTATGGCTTTTTGCTTCAAAAACTACAATTGCAATGCTTTGTGAAGTGCTATAAAATGGAAACAGCATTTGACTGCCAGTTTGGATAACTTTAAAAGCTGTTCATGGAAGATAATGTTTTATTCCCAGTCACCAATAGTATGTAGACTGAAGAAGGCAGAGGACACCTCTCCTCTTCATTTTGGTTTGAGGCAGCCCACAAATTGGTCCATAATTTACCCCTCTCTCTAGAATCAGAGACAGCATGTCTCTGAGTACCACTTACTGAGAAACACAAATAGGAGGGTGATATTGAAATTGTGTCCAGTAGCAGCTAATGGCTTACATGTTAGTGAGGTAGTGAGTTTGCTCTGGATTCTAGCCCAAACTTCAAAGGATCTATACAAGGCACTGAATGTATTTGGGATATCTTAAATGTTTCAGCTAAAACCTGGACCATACTTCCTGCTTACTGACATGGAAACAACTAGTCGCCATTGCACAGGACTTGTCTCTGGTCTTGCTCTTGATATTTCCTTTGTCATATTGGGAAGAGGATGTTTTATCAGAGAAGCCTTCAATCTGATCTTATGTTCTTTATTATCTGCATCAGGTATATATGCTTGGTCCTGGTCCTTTCTCAGTAGAACAACTTATTTCTGAAGTGTCATATGGTCCACTCAGAACAGTCAAATACCCAGAACTCTGTGGACAAATAGCTGCTGCACTGGGAGGAACTGTATGGAGGGCACAAAAGGGGCAATCTAACTTTGCCATTACAGCTTGGAACAACTTAGCTGAAATGAATTATGTTATTCAACAAGAAGAGCATAATGAAGCTACATTAAAAAAAATACAAGTGTCAAGGGAGTTGAATTTCAAAGACAGCAATGTGTGGGAACAAATGGTTATTTTTTGGGGTGGGTAGTAAGAAAGATTTTACAATCACTTTTAACAGTTACTTTACAAAAATAATTTTATTAACAAATATACATAATTTAACAACAATAATAACAGCATAACATAACCTGACAAACAGTAAACAATAAAAACATAAAACAAAATAAATCAGAACTAACAAACAGTAAAAAAAAAAAACCCAACAAATTGGCAAACATAAAAAAAGAAAAGAAAAAACAGTTACTTTTAAAGGTCATTTTAAAAGCTGTCTTCATTTATAAGGCATTTAAAGTGGATTTTCTTTTTCAGGATTTGTGTCATATTCCTTTCAATCCTAGGGGAATCTATTCCCTTAAAAAATGAAGGGGAACTAATAAAAAGTAATGAGCAATTAAAAAAAAAACACCTGGAGTTATCTTTTACATAAATTCCTCAAGGAGCAATGGCAACAAGCTACTATTTTAACATTGTAATGAATAATGGAAGGGGGATACTTTGGAAAAGGAACTTTTCATGCTTTGTTTGTTCCACATGTCAGATTTCTGGAAACCAAGCAGGATTAGTGCACCTACCCAAAATATGTTTTCACTAAAATTCTACTGATTTTGATGAAATTAAATGTTACTAACACCTAGAGATGTGACAGAGCAGCCCTTTTCTTAGATATGCTCACTATGCTAAATAAAAATATCCAATGTACTGAAGGCATGTTCCCTACAGGTAACCAACAAAACCAACAGTGGGGGTATGTGAGCTACTTATTTAGAAATTATATGGTTTCTACCACTCCACATGTGGTGGATCAAGTGATTAAGATGCTGGTTCTGTTGATTGCAAGCTCGGCAGGTTGGTAGTTCGAGGATCGGGTGCTGCATGATTGGGTGAGCTCCCAACACCAGTCCCAGCTTCTGCCAACCTAGCAGTTCAAAAGCATGCAAATGCAACTAGATAATTAGGTACCACTCCAGTGGGAAGGTAAACAGCATTCTGTGCAGTTGTGCTGGCCACATGATCACAGAGTAGTATCTGACAACGCTGACTCTTCAGCAATAGTAACGGAGATGAGCATCGCCCCCTATGGTTGGACATGACTTGACAATCTTGTCAATGGGGAATACCTTTACTTTTACACATACACTTCTGGGATCTGTATCTGGAATTCCTCCCTCACATCTTCCCTCTTCCAGTTTCAATTGTCTAAACTGATAAGGCCTATAAGGATGCTGCTTTCCAAATGGCTGCTTTCATCCTGAACATTAAATTTAGAAACATTGCACATTTAGAGTGGCTTTGCAAAAGGCCATGCCTCATCACTCTCATTTCTATTCCTCTACTCCCATGTCACATTTGTAAGGTCACTCTGATTATTATTGCCCGATTCCTTCTGGTTCTCAGCTTTTCCAAACATGTTCATCAGTTGTGCATCACTACTCATCCAGCATTGCGCCATTAAACACCACTTCAGCATTCCATTAAGCTCTTTCACCTCCTAACCAGGTGTACACATAATTGGAGAATGAAAAAAGAAATTTGTAATATTATTATGTTCATTATCTTTTTCCTCCTACCATTTTGGAACAATATGGCTCAGATACTATTTGAAACTCTGCTAATGTTATTTTGATAGGCAGCTTCAAAGAAATAACAATTCTTTGTGTGATGACTATGGATGATAACAGAATGAGTTTCAAGCAAATTAATTTTAATTCATACAGACAATACATTTATATATTTGTAAAACAAAACAAAGCTTGCCTATCATTTTGAGAACTGAAAAGAAGACAAGATTATGCTAATAATATTGTGTTGAGTCTTGCATTCTGTTTCAGATAGTGGGCAGCTGGATCGATCTCAGGTCATAAACGGGAATGAAGGCAGTACTTAACAAGTAATAGAGGTTTGTTTCACTGTAAACCTAAAAGTGCCTGAACTAACTTGGCCCCATTTGGGGCGGCCTGCACCCGCCCCTTTCCCCGCTGTATCGGGGCCTCAGCTGCCGAGGCCCTGATCTGCCGCTTTGCAGGCCGCTTCCCCGCGGCCTGGAAAGGGGTAGCCTTGGGGCTTCAAGCCCCAAGGACACCCGGCGATGGTGGGGAGGAGGAGAAAGGGACCGCTTGGCCCCTTTCTCCTCTGCATCGCTGGGCGCAGCCATGCAAAGGCTGCGCCCAGCGACACAAACCCCAGAAGGAGCTCTGTTTCAGAGCTCCTTCTTGCACTGCGGAAAGGGTGCTCTAGGTGCCCTCACACAGTGCAAAGACATCACGTCTGCGCTGCCTCGTTTGGAGGCGGTGCGGTTGTGACGTCATAATGGCGGCGGCCGTGTGGAATGGCCACCGCCATTTTGTATGGACTGGGTCCGCACTAGGGTTAGGGGCATCAGGAAGTGATGTCCCTTTCTAACCCTAATACGGACCCAGTCAGTATTTTCAGGCCCGTCTGTAATGGGCCTTGGTGTCCTTTAAATTTGGTTACAAGCTTCATCATTACCAACCATCATTCCCAGCCATCATCCACAGAGACCTAGCATGAACAAGGCCCATGCACCTTGTCTGTGTCTGTGTGGGCGTGGGGGCTGGGAAGGAAATCATCATGGCTTTGGGGAGAAATCACCCAAATATCGGTTTCTGGTAAGGGATTTTGAGGAACTTCTTCAGTGGCTTCAGGGACTGAAAAATAAGGCTCTGTTCTTCCACCCCTGCCTTAAATAAATAAACAATTTTATTTATTTTGTTAATTCATTGAACTTTTGTGCCGCCTTTCTCCCATGAAGCGACCCAAGGTGGATCACAGATAAAATGACTTAATTTTTTTTACAATAAAAATGTACAAAACAGTTAAAATACTTTTATTAAAACAATATGAAATTGCATTAAAATACAAAAGTTAAAAAGCACAAATGGTTCCTCCCCCATAAAAGCCACCCCAACAAAGATGATGTATCGAAAGCCTAACTAAAAAAAGTAACTGATAGGCAGAACAGACCACTGCAAAGGGGTGGTTTGAAGCTGCCCCTGAGAAAGCCAGATTGTGGCACAGCAACCGCATGCCGCAGCCCCAATCCACCTTTTTGCTGGCCCAAAAGAAGCAGCAAAATGCCACTCCTTTTTGTACTGGCAAAAAGCTGGCTTTGCCTGCTCCACCATGGCTTTCCAGTGCTCTGTCAGTGTGTGGCATCTACATGCCATGCCACTGGAGCAGCCTGAAGCTGGATGCCATGCGGACAACCATGCAGCATGAAGCTGACTTCTGGGCATCATGGGTGTGTGTGTTGTGCATACAGCATGTCCCCAAGGCAGCTGAAAGCTGGATTTTCATGCTGGTCTGTACCGGTCTTTAGTCAGGCGTAAAACAAACTGCCTAAAGGGGTGCCTTGAAGCAGCCCCTAAGAAAGATGGATTGGAGTCACAGCAACCGCATGGTACAGCCCCAATCTGCCTTTTTGATGGCCCAAAAAGAAGTGGCAAACAGCCACTCCTTTTTGTATCGGCAAAAAGCTGGATTTTCCACCCCATGGCAGACAGAAGCTGGCTTTCAGGCACTCTGATGGCATGCAGTGTATAGACACTGTGCTGCTGGAGTGCCTGGAGCCAGCCCATGTGAAGCAGGCTTTCAGGTGGCTTCAGATCATGAGGGGTCAAAATGCTGTGCTCTGAAGCTGCCCGCATGGCGGTGCAGAGGCAGCTCCTCAGTCAGTCAGTCAGTTAGTGGGGCAGATTAACCAGAAGGTAGCTCAGTAATCATTGCAAATTGTGACAAAAAAGGAAAAGTGGTAAGGAGAAAAGTAGCATGTTATTAACCATGGTTTTTTTCTGATTAAATATCTTATTACATCCTCACAACAAAACCCAGTGTAAATTAACCTCGTCTGCGGGAACTATTACTTCTATTACTTTGTTTATAAAGTGGAACTTTCTGTATTGCTTTATGATCACACCATGTCTCATCTCTATGCAAATAGGAAAATATGTGAACCATAGCAGCACTGTTTGATAGGCTGACCAAGAAATAGTGGCAATTTCACCTGCAGTGTACTGCACTGTATATGATCTCATTTGTCTAGCCTAACAGGATAAAAACAGCAGGCAAGGAGTTCACCTCATGTGTCTAAAGATAGGTCTCAAGGGGGAAACATGCTTATTCTTGTAAAGTTTGGGATAGAGGAAGGATTCGGGCATCTCAATAGATTATAAGAAACAATCATTTTGCCAATAGATTATTATTTAGTTTGAGGCACACATTTAGTTTGCCAGTAGATTATTATTTAGTTTGAGGCACAGAGAGGGTAAGACTATATGGGAAAAGGAGAAATATGGGTCTGCTAAAAAAAATAAATAGTACTGATGGGTTGCAGTGTGAGGTAGCTCTTTAAAAATGTCCCTTGGTGGATCCCCTCATTCTATTGGTGTGAGGCAGTTTTTGTAAAAGGTCCCTTGGGGGATCCCTTCATACCTTGGTATAACCCAAGAGAGAGATTTGCTTGATGTAATGGTGGACAAGTGTGAGCCTCATTTTGAATTTCTTGCAATAACCCTGATGTAATCATTTCAGCTGGAGAAAGTTCACCCAGTGCAGAAAGGTACTGAACAGTTGGAAACTTATCAAGGGTTCTGTATGCTGATGTCACATATGTTCCTTTCTACCCCCCTGATTTGATTTGTATTCTGATGGGCTTCTGTATTTTTTTTTCCATCCATCTGCTTTGTAACTGATTATTACTTCACTGGAATAATAGCATGATTTTGTGGTGCAGGGTAAGTGCTACTATGAATACCAGCATGTTTTGCACAGAAATGTTTTTTCTGCATAAAAGAAGTTGGGGACTTTTGTGCAGAATAAATCCTAATTGCATATAGTCTTCCAAATCTGAAAATTTCCAAAGACCGTTTTTTACAGCAGGAACAAAATTGCTAAAATTACTTCTTGCTTCCTCTGAGAACAAACTTAACAGACTGTTACAATATCCATTTCCACCTTCCAAGACTGACAATGGAATGGACTACATCTTGGTTTGGTAGCCTTCTTGTTCTTGTAGTGAATTTCATAGAGAGAGCAAAGTGCCTCAAACCATGGTTAAAATTTAGAATGTATACAATTACAAATGTATCCATTTGAAAAATATGTATAAAAAGAAATAAATGTCATTCAGGAGGAAAACAAAGTATCAAAAACTCATAATGAACTTGGACAGATTTCCAAAGTTGGGGTTCATAGTAAACAAAGCTCAGAATGAGAATACCAGAAGGGGTTTCTACCATGTAGAAGCTAGGAAAGAAGAAACACCTTGAAAAATTATCCCTTTATCAATTTCTGTTCATAACATTATAATAAAATGAATTCAAAATACAGAAGTACATAAAACAGGAAGGGAGGGAGGGAGGGGAGAATAGAATCCAGAAAACAGGAACAATTTCCTGCCAAAATAGGATTTGGGAAGGTAAGAATCCAGGGCTTCTATACAAACCATAGATTATGCAGTTCTTCTGTACCAGCCTTGTTGTTGTTAACTGCCCTTGAGTTGGCTTTGATTCATTGTGTATGAGACACCTGCAAGCCCCTCTATCCTTATCTGCCCTCCTCAAGTCATGTAGGCTCAGGGCCATGGCCTCTTTGATTGAGTATCCATCTGGTATGCACTCTTCCCCTCCTTCTACTGCCTTCCACCTTTCCTATCATTATTGTCTTTTGCGTCGGTCATCTCTGACGTGGCTGAAGTATGGCAATCTTAATTTAAGCCTCGAACAGAGCAGCAAGAAGGGGTGGTTTGAAGCTGCCCCCACTGAAGATGGATTGGGACTGTGGCAAACACATGCCATGACCCTAATCCACCTTGAACCTGGCCCAAATAGAAGCAGAATGGGTCAGCTCCTATTTGGGCTGGGAAAGATCTGCCATTCCCCACCCCGCCACAGCCCCAGGGCAGCTTCAAGATGCTCCAGCAGCTTGTGACATGTAAACACCATGCCACTGAAGCATCTTGAAGCTGCCCATCTCTAGGCAACTGGGCAGCTTCTGGGTGGCTTGAGAGCATGCAGCGTGTAAATGCTATGCTCCTAAGATGCCCATAATATGTTTTTAATGGGCCATCTATTCTGGCCCTATGTCATCTTGGCTTCCAGAAAGAGTTCAGTCTTGATCTGTTCAGGGACCTGTTTGTCATTTTGGCCTTCCATCATATCCTTAACACTCTTCTCCTGCACCACATTTCAAATGAGTTGATTTTCTTTCTAGCTTTATTCCTGCTCAAACTTTGGCAAATTTACATGTTTAAAACTACAGCTCATCGAATATTCCAGTAGCTATGCTGGGCTGAGGAATTCTGGACCTGCAATCCCCTACCCGAAAAAACTTTCCTATTTTCTTCTTTCTTTCTCACCAATTCTGGTGCATTACCATATATCAGTACTGACATTCACTTTTTGTATCATCATGTTGCCCGAGTGTTAAGGGTCTCTGTGCAGTCCTCACTGATACCATCATGGTAGGCCTCTTGCCTTCTAACTAATTCCCCCAGAACTACTATCCCTTGAACCTACTATTTTTCTTTTTCATTTCTATCCCAGTTCAATCTCTAGTACAGTGAGCATTCCAGCAAAAAGAAACTCACATTTGATGAAAGCAACTCATGGGATTTTATTACATCTTGCTCATTCTTTTTTAAATGCTCCAGACTCTTAAATATCAACAATATACAGGCTCATGCTCATAGTATGTGAAATGAAAATGCCAGTATTTTTTTAAAAAATAATATTCCAGATGCCTATAGAGCATTTCATTCTGTTCTTCAGGGGACACAGAGCCAAGAACATCAACCTTTAACCTTCTCTCCCTTGAAAGTAATTGAAATTCTTCCAAAGGTGACAGAATTTGAATTGTATTTTATATTAAGGTGCATGTTAAGGTCAGAAAACGCAGCTGGAACTTTTGTACCTTGGGAAGGTCAGCATTGAAATGCTGGTAAAGTTGCCTCACTGCCAGAAACAACACAGAGCTTGGATTTTTTTTGACAGGAATGCTGTCAAGCATTTTTACCCCTGCCAAGGCAGTTTATTAGATGTTTTTACTCTACTTGCCAATCACAGAGGGGCACTTTGGCTACCATAGAATAAACCTACTGATAAAATATCTTTTTAAAACAGAAAAACAAAACAAAACAAGCAGAACAAAACATTTCCCAAAGTCCTAGAAAGAGCAAACAGCCAGATGGCCTTTGCCAAGTCCCACAGAGCACTTCTCAGTTCTCACTCCTACTCAGACAAGACTTAAATTGTGCCAAACCTCTCAGTCCTGGCATGAATTGCTGGAAGACATTTTTCTTCACAAAAAGACACTTTTTGGTTAGAAAGATATAAACTTGGACCAAGATTCTGTATCAGGAGATGTAGCAACAGAGACACAACTACATCTAACAATGTTGCCCATCCAAATCTGCCTTTTTACCAGCATATATCCTCCAACACTGCCATTACCATGTTGCCTGAGAACAGTGGCTGACTGGAGTATGAGTAGTAAACAGAATACAACAGTAGAGTCAATTTCACATAACCAATGAATATCTTCTTTATGTCATCCCATTTTGCTGCCCATGGCTGAGAAGATTCTACCTTGGCTGTAATGTAGAATCCAGGAAGAGTCATGCCAATGAGTTGTGGCACCTGATGGCTTCCATGTTAGTAATCCACTGAACCCACTCTGGATTTTAATCTAAAAGAGTTATCCAGAGTACTGAGCCCTAGCCCCCAAATAGGTTCAGAATCTTGGATAGCTCCTCTGAAATCCAGATTACACTCAAAGCGGAGTCACCAATTGACACTGCCATTAAACATGCATGAGGCAGTCATCTCAATGTGCAAATTTCAAATATGTCATTAGCAGGTCACTTTTGCTGAAGGATGCCAATTCAGCATTTCACCTACATCACAGCACACCTTAAAAAAAAAAACAACTCAAAGTAAGATGAACTACATCATCAGAATTTAATTTACTCCGCTGTCCCCATACCGTATGCAAACAGTGACCTGAAATTATCCACCTTACTGGTGGACTGAGAACTATTTCCCCTTTTTTCAAGGGTAATAAAACTTTTCCAGCAGAGGCGAGGCATAATATTAGCAGCAGTTATAGCACCACATTGATTTTGTACTCTGTTTTATGCATATTTCTGCCCTCCAAGTGATAATAATAGCAAATGTCTCGACAGCTTTGTCACCATTTTTCTATCCCCCTCCGTTTTTTTTGGTTGTTTTTTTCCCCCCCTATTCTCTAGAACCTTTGAGGAAAAATGTGCAAAACATTTTTGAGTATACCATAACATTTCAAAGTGGTGAAGGGTATTGGCTGCCTCCTTGCCTTCCTTTCTATTACACATCTCTTCAACATCTGGAGTGGCTTCACTATTTTTTAAAAAAAACATTGTTTTAAATTTTTCTTTTAAAATATCATATTTTAACAAATGTTTCCTTTAACTGCCTGAAACTATGTATATGCAAATACATTTAGGCTGCACAGATGATATTGTTATTTAAAGGAATAATTTTAATTTTGCTAGCTCTTTATGTTACAACTATTGCCATTACATTCAGTGATTAACAGGAATTATGATTTATGAGTAACATTAGTACAAAAAATATTGCTAAGGATTCTGTATGGTGTGGTATGGGAGGAGGTCAATTGAGGTGAGGGGTTGACACTATGAGATACTGCACTGTGTGATGCCAACCCTAGTGATGCCACTGCCAGGAAGTGTGAGAAGTACTTATGAGGTTTTCTGTCTCATGTGCAAAAAATACTTGAAGGGCTTTACCTGGTTCTAGTAAAGTTATATGTGTTAGTGAAAGTGCTCCCCCCATATATCTTACGATCCTAGCATTTCCCCAAGTTACTGTGCAACACACAATAAAGTCTAAATCCAGAAGATTGTGAAATTAATTACCAGCAAGTAGAACATGAGGTTGAGGTTTTTTTGGCCTGATCTTGCAAAACTTTTGTGTAGAATCTGTAAATGAGGAGTCCTTCTGTATTTATTACTAGTAGCAATGGGCAGGTGGATCCTTTTATCCACTTTAAAAGGTATGAAGCTTTGGGATGCATTGACTCAAGTGGTTAAGATGCTGACTCTGTTGGCTGAAAGATCGGCAGGTTGGCAGTTCGAGGCCCGGGTGCCACATGATGGGGTGGGCTCCTGTCACTAGTCCCAGCTTCTGCCAACCTAGCAGTTCGAAAGCATGCAAATGCAAGTAGATAAATAGGTACCATTCTGGTGAGAAGGTAAACAGCATTCTGTGCAATCATGCTGGCCATATGATCACAGTGTAGGCTCTGACAATGCTGACTCTTTGGCTTGGTAATGGAAATGAGCACTGCCCCCTATAGTCAGACACGACATGATAACCTTGTCAACGGGGAATACCTTTACCTTTAAGCTGTGATTATATATAGGAAAAATAGAACTAACTTTTGCCATTTAGCTTTGGACCAGATTGGTTATATATATATATATATATATATATATATATATATATATATATATGGGGTTATCTTCGAAAATGATTCAGAATACTCGGCTGGTTCAGCTAGATGGGAAAGAAAAATGAGACAGTGTTTTTGTGTGAACAGATTCCATAGCCATAGCTCCTATGATACATAGAATCTTAGAATCATAGCGTTGGAAGAGACCACAATGACAGATGGCCACCCAGCCTCTGTTTAAACCCCCCCCCCTCCAAAGATGGAGATTCCTCCACATTCCAAAGGCATTTATTTCACTATCGAACAATGGTCTAGGTGGATTAGGTGGAAACTCTTTTCCTGTAGTTTGATTCCATATTAGACGGAATTGTCCCATTACATTCATGAAATCACATTACATCCAGAAATCAAGATTCCTTTTGCAGGAAGAGGCCAGAAGAATTAAGGACTTTCAATCAATACTTCCCTAAACCCCTGGAAATATGCCTCAGTTTATTCATTTCCCTACATGCAGAGAAGAACAGGGGAGAGAACGGCTCTCAACAGATGCTTCTAAACGTTAGTTTCTATGTGAAGAGGACATATAGTGGTGAGTTCTCAGCAGGATAAAGAAAGGTGCAGGGGCAAGAAGGCATGAGAAATTGAAGACAGGGCTAGTGAGCACTGCCCTAATTTCTGGTCCCTACATGGGATGTTTCGATGGAGCTTTAAATGTTTATAGATGCATTTGTTTTCTAACTGTTTACTTGGAACTTCTCCATGTTCTGTGCTTCCCACTAGCCAAACTAAGGACCTCAATTGTAGCAATTTGTTGTTGCCTTAACGTTTGGTATATGTCTTCTTTTTTAAAGTATAAATCATTGTGTGGCTAAAAAGGCTCTCACAGTGGCTTACAAATAGAATGAAAGTTTTCATCCTTAGGCGTATGATGTAATTTGAAAGCATGGTACACAAGGAATAAGTGATAAGGAGGGAGGAGGGGGAAATGTGTTTATCATTTTATAATTAACATGTGGCATAATGTCATCCCCCTCAATACTTCTCTGCTCTTCACAAAAAGGAGGCAGATAAACTGAAGCAACAGGAGGAAAATTCTTAACGCAATGATCTACCGTTATGCAACTGTTGTTGTACGGAAGATATGATAAGCAAAAAATGATCAATCATTTGTAGTACAAAATCTCCAAAATGCTGAATATTTCTATGTTTCTTTCCAGCCCTGTCTTGATAAGGCCAGGAAAAGAAATGCCAGAATAAATAAGCACAAAGTGTTGATGAAATAGATGAAGGTACAACAAACCAAAAAGAATAGCATCTGGAAAACTAGAAGCAGCAGTGACCCACTATCCAATGTCAGTTTTTGCCCATGTGGTTCATGCTTGTATATGTCACTCAATCTAATAGACCTTATAATCCCAACAAAAATGGCACCCTGCACAAAACATTTGAGATCAGTAAGAAGGTTACCTGTGCTTTAGATTGAAGGTACAAGATGTTAGATTGAAAGAATGCAATTGCTTTACGATCAAGTGTAAGTACTTTCGATAATGGAACAGCTCACCTTTGCAACAGCTTAAAAGTCATTGAAATGGGAGAAAGCCACATTAGCGATGGAAAAGCGAAAGCTGAAATCTAATCTCAGTAAGGAGAACAGGTCATTTTTACTGTTGAACTATTTTCAACACAAACAATCGTGCGCTACATGTAATTTATTGATGCCATTCCCTTAAGTGCAAAGGAAAATAAGATTTTCATATTCTTCCCTGATAAGAAGTTCCACTGTATTGATCTTGAACTTCACAACTTTGCTATACAGTTAATAAAGTTTATTATCTCCCTCCACTATAGCACATCACATCAATAATCAGGAAAGCATAATGTGCAATGGCACTCTTTGGGGCTGAGGAAGAAAGAAAAACGTTTGAAGGATAGATTTTTTAAAAATGTTTCCTTTTTATGTTACTGTCAGAGCCTTAGCAAAGAATCATCTGTTGAACAGTTTTTATTGCACCAAGGAGCGATAGATTAAAGTGTAATCACTATCTAATCGATTTCATCAAGCCTGCTCTTTAATTTACTGATGTACAGTAATTATCAGCAGGTGCTACAGACAGACATTTTCAACACTGGTGTGTTAACAAGTCTTTGAAATAAGCCTAAGACAATGGCTTTACATTATGAAAATGAAAAGGCTCTGCTGATATCTGGCACTGGTTTCACTTCAATAAATGCTGATAGAGTTTCCAATTTAAATTTAAAAGGGAATTTAACAAAAGGGCATGACTCAGATCATGCAGAAGTGGATGGAAAGAGGCCCATTCACTTCAGCAGACACTGAAATCAGCCCTGAGTGCACAGAATGATTTGTGCTTTCCTCGGGCCGTATGGTAAAATGCAACTAAATGACAGGAACAGATTTTTTATGCGTACTTGTACAGCAAATATTTGTTACTTAGCACCTCTGGGCAATTTAACATTTGCAGGAATTCATGTTTCTGTGCAATTAGATAAAATGGGAAGCTGGCATTTTTTGGAATCATGAGCATCACTGTCAGCTTTCGGTTGAGGAAGTCTTCTTCATGTCCAGTGGTATCAACACTCAAACATATTGGATTCTTTAAGGCAGACACTCTGTGTGGCAGCAGGGAAAAGTTGTGTTTCCTCCATGTGCAGCAACAGAGACATGGGATAGGAGCTGTTTCTCTTGGTACAAATCCTCATAGCTACAAACTGTGTGTGAAAACATGAATGTATAAGCTTGAAAGAGCAAGATCAAGACTGTGTATTTAAACATCACTGACTACAGTAACTACATGAATATTTCCTAAGTTACAGAGCAGGAGTGGGTATAGTGTGGGCCATGGAGGGCATGCAGCTCTGGAAGATTTTTCTGTGGCCCTAAGGGTCTCTGACAAGTTAAGAAAATGTCCCCCCCACCACCACCATTCTTTGCCTCAAAATATCCTCTAGGGGCATTTTTGCCATGTTTTTGGCATTCTTCTAAAACAAGAAGCAAACCAAAAAAATCACTTCTTGTTTCTATAAAAGGCCTCTCCTGGACCTTAAATGGCCTAGAGGGGCTCAAAACACGATGAAAAGCACCCCCTTTCCACTCTCTAGAAAGCTTTTCAGAGATTTTTAAAAAAATTGCCCCCGATATGTCCTCCATGGCATCTTTTTGTGGGGTACAGTGGAGGGACATATTCCTCCAAGGTCTCTTGGGTGGCTAATGTGCCCCTTAAGGATTCCAAAGTTGTCCAACCCTTTATACACAAACTCCCACTGCCCAGAAGATGCAGAAACCCCAAATGATCAGTATTTTCCATGACACTGTACCATTCTCAGGTAGCTCACAGTTGTACATGATGGGATGGGGAGACCTCTCAACATTGCTTTCTGTTTTTTAAAGGCTCAAGTTCTTGCTGCCTAAATATGAGCACGTTTTAATTTTTTACTAAATATATTTAAGAAGAGAGATTATTTTCCCCTCAATCTATTTGCTAAATTCAATAAATAGAACTTTTCCAAGCTTGGAGAATCATAGGATCATGGCACCATAGAGTTGGAAGAGACCACAAGGGACATTCAGTCCAATCCTCTGCAATGAAGGCATATGCAATCAAAACAGTCCTCACAGATGGCCATCCAGCCTCTGTTTAAAAACCTCTAGAGGAGGTGATTCCAAAACACTTTATGGCAGCATATTCCATTGTCAAGCATCTCTTATCATTATGCAGTTCTTTCCAATGTTTAGATGGAATCTCTTTTCCTGTAGTTTGAATACTTTGCTCTGTGTCATAGTCTCTGCAGCAGCAGAAAACAAGCTTGACCCCCCCCACACATCTCAATATGACATCCCTTCAAATATTTCAACATGGTTATCATGTCACCTCTTAACCTTCTCTCATCCAGGAGAGATCTGCTTTATACCTCGCTGCCAAACAGATGTTAAAGATGGAGAGTTCTTTCTGGAGAAAATGGTCAGCCCTGTTCCGCACTAACATGTTTAAGTAGAGGGAATTTCACCGCTGGACTTTTTAAGAGCTAAGCACTCAAGGCACTGGACCTAGCTAGACAAATGTGTCATATTTTGTTTCACTCCATTTTGAATTTCAAATTATTTCCACTTTATGTGAAGAGATTTTTGAGTTTAGGCAAATTCCTATTTATGGTGATCTAAACTGAAATGCTCACCCACACTAGTGGCATAGGATCACACCAGTGGGATACCTGTCTGAGGCTCCTGTTGTTATGGCTCAGAAGAGCATTGGAGAAATCTCTTACATTTGGTATGATAAAAGTAGGCAGCACAAAAATGGCAATATTATTTCAATTACCCATGCTTTCTTCATGTTTACTTTTTTTAAAAAAAGATCCAATCTACTCCACTGTTTTATGACTCCAGTACTTCAGGAATGAAACAATAGAATTAAATTACCTGCAAACATCTTAGTAATTACCCAAAAGATGACTTCCCTCCTTGTGAGATGCAATCACTAAATCAATATCACATAATTTGGGATCTTATTATTGAGGCTCTGCCCTGTATGACTAAGGACTTTACCACATACGGCTTTTAAACCATGATTAGAGCTGGAAAAAAGTGTCTATGGTGATACTTATTGCATGCTGCCACCTCCAACCCATAGTTTCTGTGTCCTCAAAGAGCTGTTCAAGCATCCTTTTTCATTGATGGGGGAAACCCATCAATAACCCCTCGATTGTGCTAGTCTCCAGATGTGAAACATTGCTATTGGGGCAGTTGAGATATTAGCAGTCACATGTAGTCAGAGTCCCCTCCTCTCCTCCTGTCCCCCCTCCCACTCACTATTCCCAAGCAACCCACTTCTCCTCTTTTCTTCCCTATTTCTTTTCTCATTTTTCAAAAGCATAAATTACACCAGCAGAGCTGTGGAATCGAATAAAAGAGTGGGGAAAAAACTGGAATGAGTAGGGCATAAGGCAAGGAGGTGGAGTTAAGGAGGAATCAAGAAGAGAACCCAATGGCAGAAGCAGCCCCAGTCACACAACTGAGAAGACATGCAATCATGGCTGCTTAGAAACAGATATAATTCTGTTTTCCTTAACAATCACAATTTTGGCAAGAATGAGGCTCATGGGGTAATGTCCTAAGATACTATTTAAGTCACATGTCTCTTTAACCTTAAAGTTTCTGTTGAGGAAGCCCATAATAAAAAACCTATTTTCATAAGCTGCAGTTTAGTAATTCCATCTTTCTCTGACCAGACTATTTTAAGACAATTAGGCTCAGCTTTTTTGTCAAAGAATTCTGGACTCAGAATTCAATGCAGAAAGCTACATTTGTCATTTGCCTGTATTTGAGTGTCTTCTGTTGATTAGTTCCATTAAACCCTTTTTCAAAATAATTGACAATAGGAAAGTCATTCAGTAATTCAACAACTCGTAGCCTTTAACTGTTTCTAACCTTTGTCACCAGTTGGATGACCTCAGCAAAAAAGTTCAGGTTTTTTCCCCCCTTTTCTCTGGAGTTCAAATGAACTATAAGTGCTCACATCTAGTGAACGACAAACAAGAGCTTCTTGCTGCTGCTCCCCATTAACCTTCATTAGTACAACAATCCACATTTGTTGAATGATTTGAGCATATGACAATATTTATTTGTGTTTACTTGACAGAGTTCTTTAGCATCATGCCCCTTTCCCCAGCCTTTAAACTTCTTGATGAGAAAGTGGCAATGGGTTGCTTTTATTTCACAATTCAGGGACTAACAATGCTTCACTCAAGTTGTAGTCACAGCTTAATTAGGGCTGAGCTGAATATTCACCCATTTTGATTTACTGTTTGTTTGAAACCAACAATTGGACCGTATAAACATCATGCTCCAAAACACACACGTGCTGCACCCCACACCTTTCATCCTGATCTGATTTTTTTTAATCCATCCTAAACCTCAACTCTTACTCCTTTCCCTTCCTTCTTTTAATCAACTGAATCTGTTAAATCCTTAGAATGAGTTGCACTCTGATTATTGTTTTACTATGTTACGATCTGTTCCATTGTTATGTAAGGAAGTGTATTTACATGAGTTTACCTGGAGTATTAGGAACTGCAAGGCATCCCCCTCCCCAATCTTCCCTTCCTGGGGTGCATCTACACTATAGAAATAATTCAGTTTGACACCACTTTAGTTCACATGGCTCCATCCTGCAGAATCCTGGGATTTGTAGTGTTTTGAAGTACCAGCACACTGGCAGAAAAGGCTAAAGTTCTTGCAAAACTATAAATTCCAGGATTCCATTCGCTGGAACTGCAGCATTTAAAGTGGTGTCAAACTGCATTATTTCTACAGTGCAGCTCTGCCCTAAGTCTCTTTGAGTGGGTAGATCACACACCACTTGGACACAAGAAACAAAATTCCTTAACTGTGAATAAGGTCTAAGGCATGAAGAGTTCACAGTCGACTCTGGAACTCTTTGTCCTCAAATTTTCCTACCAGGTAACTGCATGGGCTGAAAGAAATGGCCCCACCACATTTTGGAGTTCACCTGTGCAGACAATGAGCATGCCTAAAAACAGTCACAAGTTACACTCCAGAACAAAATAAATCCAAGATTGCTCAATTTCAAGATGGAAAGAGCAAACTAGCTCATTGGTGTCTATACTGTGTACTGGTGTGGAGACAGGGGAGGGGCTAGGTAGCCACTAGCACCATTGCTGGTCATAATTTTTTTTGTTGCTTGCCTATGAATTGATTGCACAAGTTCACAAGTAGTCAGCAGCACCATCACACACCCTGTGAAACAAAATGTTGATAAACATGTCATATTACCATCCATAAAATAGATTTAATAAAAACATTAACAAACTGGCTGGTCCAACAGAGGGCCATGGGGAAAGGTAGAGAGCAGAGGGGCATAATGGCTGGACAGTTGGTCAGTGTTCCAGGAGGGCTTGGAGGCTGGCTTGGATGTCTCTGAGTTGGCCCTCCATGGTGGCAGCCCTCTCTTCCAGTTGGCAAACTGCAGGGGGCAAGCAAAATGGGGGAGGAGGCACTATGATCCTGCTGTGCCATTGTGTCATTGGGTGCACCAATGTGCCACATGGATAGTCATCATATGGACATGCAATTGAGCAGATGGCTGCTGCTACACGAGTCTCTGTCTCCTTGTACACATGGATTTGTGGAGGAACAGAAAAATAATAATGGCACAACATGGCTTGCAGCCACGATTGCTCTGTTACAGTGGGTCTATCCAAGTAGTGGGGTGATGACAATGTAGACTATGGGCCCGAACAGACATGCCAAAATAGAGCTGCTTCGGGTCACTTTGGAGGTATGCTGTTTAAATGACACATGCATCTTATGAAGCCATTAGCTGTGCCAAAGCTGTGCTCCAGTCCTTAGGACTCGAGCGTGACTTTGGTGCAGCTTCCAGCCTCTTAGGACACATGCATAATTTAAACAGCACACTTCCAAAGTGAACTGAAGCAGCTTTATTTTGACCTGTCTGTTTGGGCCCGATGTGTCAGTTGTTGGCCCATTGTGGAAGAGTGTTCTTCTCATAATTGGAAACCCAGTTTTTCCCCTCTGTTTGCTTTCAGACAGAGGATCAGTGAAGTCTGCTTCTGCCAGCCTGGTTGCATGCACCTAAATCTGGATCCATCTCTGTATGTCCACTAAGCAAATGTGCTTGGTGTATGTAAATTCAACAGTATGCAAAGAAAAGAAAACCTTTAAATGTAGATAATTCAAATGGAAAGGGGAAATAGAACTGATGAGAAACTGGAAACAGTGTGTTTGGGGAAAATACCAAGCAACAGAGGGCTTCTTTGCGTGGGCTGAAAGAAATGGCCCCACCATTTTAATTGTAAAAATTACTTTTCTAGGCTGTAATATTGTCTCCACGTTCCATAAAGGACAGAAAGAAAACACCTGGATGAAGATAATAATAGTTAAATATGATGTAAACATGTCTGTAGGTTTCATTCTCAGTGTCCTTTTTGTATCTGGGATTTACCATTCTCACCAACCTATTTGTTCAAATAATTGTGGATACCACATCAACTTAATGACTATAATAAAAACTAACTAAACAATGACAAAAGAAGAAAACAATGACTAGAACATAAATTCTTTCTTACATGCTAAAAATATACACTGTGACATTGACCACAATCGTGACCAAAAACAGAGACAAAGCCACAAGAGCCTCGCA
The DNA here is from genome assembly GCF_019175285.1 of Sceloporus undulatus. Taxonomy (NCBI): domain Eukaryota; kingdom Metazoa; phylum Chordata; class Lepidosauria; order Squamata; family Phrynosomatidae; genus Sceloporus; species Sceloporus undulatus. Next base: position 115,897,711 of record NC_056525.1, read on the forward strand.
AAACTGATGAAATAATTTTACGAACCTTAACTGAGATGAAAAAGGAATGGAATATTAAAGCACGCAAAGAAACACAGTGTCACTGATTTCAAAACAGTGCATTGTGGGAGGTTTAAAAGTTTTCTGTAATGCCATGAGAGCTGTAATAAATGCTTACTGATTTTTGCTTTGTAGTGGGACAGAAGAGGGAAAGGGGATCTGAAGCGCTTGCGTGCTCTCTTTCTCTCTCATTCCCCAGGGATTAGAAAACTACACAGCCTTGACACTAAAAGTGCATCCCTTTGAACAAAATCAATGAGTAGTACATTAGAGTATCAACTGGTAAATAACACCCAGAATGTATTGATCTAGAGGAGGTTTTTAATGGAGCTCAATTAATTTCAAAGTATTTTATCCAGCACCTTTTTAAAATTTATACAAACTGCACTCTTCTATCCAGAAGGCATGATTCAACCATTTATTCCAAGCCATTGCTTGTTCATTCCGAATTAAGCCCCACTGGCAACTTCATCAAAGTTAAATGTCTGCACAAGATTGCAATCCAAGTCAAATCCTACTGGATTCAGTTGGAGATTTGAAGTTGTCCAGGTGTTTATGGATTTCAATGGCTTCCCTGTGCCTTCTGACCTGATAGTTGTTGGCATGGTCCAAAATTTCAGTGTTTTCAAACAGCATTTTATGTCCAGGATGGTTTATAATGTGTTCAGGATTGATTTTCATGGCCGGATTGATTGATGGTTTTGTTGGTCTTTTAATTTTTAATTTTTTTAACAATACTGTTTTAAATTGAACACATGTATTTGTATGCAGGCAGCAGACAATATTGTTTACAAGTGTATACATTTTCAAGCTCTTGCTAAGTCTTCTTTCTCCCATGGGAGAAAGTAAGCATTGCAAAAGATATGGAATTGCTATTAATCCATTTAGTTTCCAACACTCTTGGCTTGCAGTATCTGTTTTAGTACAGTACTTTATATCATTAACCCTTCCCCCTTTAAAAATTAATCTCTGGGTGCATCTACACTGTAAAAATAATGCACTTTTAATGCTGCAGCTCCATCATGTGGAATCTGGGGATTTGCAATTTTTGCAAGGTATTTAGCCTTCTCTTACAAATTGTGCTGGTGCCTCACAAAACTACAAATTCCAGGATTCTGTAGGATGGTGCCATGACAATTAAAATGGTGTCAAACTACATTAATTCTTCACTGTGGCAGCAGCATGGATGCATACTCCTTTAATTCTGTATGTAATCCAGGCTTCTTAAGATTGGTGCCCAAAGTAGTAGAAATCATTTGCCTGTGGGAGATTTATAACAACACATTGAGCTCTCTGTGGTTTTTTCCCCAAAATCTACTGCTATATACCATGGGGAAAAATAAGATGGAGTAAGCTTAGTAACATCTAGGCTGTTATGAAGGGCCTTCCACCTCTGAATCTGTTTGCAAGCTAAGTTATGTTATGGCTTCCTGTAGTGTTGCAAGACTAGAATAAGTGCTGAGACTTAGTGTTGTCGTTATTGCTGTTGTTTAATTGTGCTCTCTGTGTTATAAGCTATGATCATGTAATTGTTGAGAGCAAATTTATCCTATGTGCTTGTTCTGTGGGGGTTAAATCCAGTTGCTAGGCCCCAATAGAGGAAGCCCCTTTAATCATGTTTTGAATATTAAATTGATATATGTCTAGCATTATGGTTCTGAATACTAAGATGTGTGTGTGTGTGTGTGTGTGTGTGTGTGTGTGTGTGAATGAGAGCCAGAATGATGTAGTGGTTTGAGTGTTGGACTAAGACTTTGGGAGACCAGAATCCAAATCCTCACTTGGACATGGAAACCTGCTGGATGACCTTCTGAACATCAGTCTCAGAGGCTCAGAGGAAGGCAATGGCAAACCCCCTCTGAACAAATCTTATCAAGTAAAAATCATGTGATAAGTTCATCTCTAGGTATCCATAAGTTGGAAACTACTTGAAAGCACATAACAACAATTGAAAGTAACATCTGTATTCAACATGTTTTATCATTTAAAAGACACAAAGGAATTTGGTAACGTCTTGAGACTACCAAGGAAAAGAAAATATCTAGCACAATAATTTGCAAACTTTTTACACTTGAGACCCTCTTTACATCTACATGTGAATGTCGTTCCCCTCCTACTCAACATAGTATATTAATAAAAATATTTTGTTTGTTTAGTGTGCATATTTTTGCACATTCATGTATATTCCTATTTTAATATTTTATAAAGAAACAACATAACTGAAATTATAACAGTTTTATTTAAATAAATTCAATAATTAACTCAACATGTATAAATTTTACACACACTGTCTCTCACACAGCCACTCTTACATACACCAGTGCATATAGACATGTTCACACTTAGTCATACTCTTTCATTCTTTCTTTCACACACACACATACTCGTTTACTCTCCCTTACACACAGTCACACAGAAACATTCATTCCCTTGTGTATATGTGAGTATACACAAATATATATGTGGGTATGCAAAAAAAGTGTGTGAATGAACATTCCTGAGGGAGACAAAAAAATAACATTACTGAGTGTGTGCGAGAGAGAATTAGTGTGTGTGAGAAAGTCACTCACACACTTCTTACCCAAGAGGGGAACCCACAGTCAATATTCAAAGGGGTTAGGGTTATTTAGCCAAATGGAGGCTGTGAGAGGGCATTAGGTAACTAAAAAGCTGGGATACAATCCTAGGTATAATGGTTCCAAAGCCAAAAGCTGCGAAGACAGGTTCCAGGTTAGTTTAGTTTATTGATTAAAAGGGGAATCAAGATGCACACAAAACCTACTCTTTCACACACACACAAGCACTAAGATATAAAAGGTGGTAGCAGACAGTGAGTTAAAGGATTGCAGTTTGTGATACTTTACTAGTTCCAAAAGTGGAGCTCTGATCTGGGGGGTTACTTTGAGTCAAATGGGGCTCAGTATCTGCTTTGTAGGACAGCCAGTAGTACTGAGAGAATCGAGCTTGAATCTGATAGAGTTCTTGCCTGATTCCAAATGGACCAAATTGGAATTGCCCAAATAGACATATTTATAGATTGAAATGTGTCCTGAGGCAGTTTTGCAGGAGTTTGAGTGGATTTTCCAATAGGAGGAATGAACAGAGGTGTATGGAAATGCCCAGGCAATTAATTCAAATGTTTTACACAAAGTGGTATCATCTCCAGAGGGAAATGCCCTTTGATTCCCAGCTTTCTCACATGTCCCATCATCACACTTCTATGTGAAGATATTATGCAGATTGCAGTCTTGATTTATCTATCACAGCTAAGTGCTCTTGAATTTCCCCCATGCTGAGCCAGCAGGATCAATAGTTTGGCTAGTTTACTGCACTGGAGATGCCCTCTCAGCTACCTGCCTAAAACATCCCTTTTAATATTAAATTGGTATCAAAGATCAACTAGGGCTAAAGGAGGACTAGACTTGTGGGTATCACACTGATGGAGGTACCAAAGGTATGTGAGAAAATTAATGGCTCTGTGACTGTGTGAGAGAATGAGTGTCACGGTGTGCATGTGTGGAACAGAATTAGCATGGAATAAAGTCTGAGAATGTGTTAATCAGTGTTTGTAAGAAAGGGAGGGAGGCCATGATTTGAAAGTGTGTGTTTAAAAATTAACTGGATAAGAAGGTGTGAGGAAGAAAGCAAGCAAGAAAAAAGCATGCACCTGCACGTGGGAGTGAAACTTGTGTGTGTCACAAGCTAAGAGATAAAGGAATCCTATGCAGCACCATTTGAGACTGAAAGAAATTCCTCTCTGAGAAATGGGCCAGTGAGTCAGAGAATTAGGGGATAACAAACAGGAAAAAAGTGCTATGCTCTCATCAGGTTTGTGAGATCGCAGGAAGATTTTCACATGATGTTATCATTGAAGCATTGTGCTGGTGCAACTTCTCATTAATGACAAAAAAAGCATTAATGGTTTACAAATAGCTCTTTATTAGTGCTATAGCGAATGTGTGAAAGGCAATCACATTACAGTGGTGCCATTGAGAATCTTTCATTAAACCTTCTGGAAATAAGAGCAATAGCAATAGCAAATACATTTCTATAAAGCTTATCAGTGCACTTAAGCACTCCCTAAAGTGGTTTACAAAGTGTAAGCTAATTGCCCCCAACAATCTGGGTATTCATTTTAGTGACCTACAGAAAGATGGAAGCCTGAGTTGAGCTTGAGCCCTTTTGCTGGTATTGAACTCGCAACCTTATAGTTTGTGAGTGAGCGGCTGCTGTACAGGCATTTAACCACTGTGAATCTCCCACTTTCCTCAGTGTGCTGTTCAGCAGAATCATTTCCTGTGTTACACTTGTGAGTCACGGGAGAGTTCCTTAGCAGCAAGAGGTTACCCTTTTTTTCTCACTGATAACAACCTTTTCTTTCAAAATGCAGAATGTAAAAATGCGATTTTATTTTTCGTGAATCATTAATGCCCCATTATTGCCACGCCGTGTGAAAGTAAGTGTTGCAATTTCACCATTGTATCATTCTTGCTAATAATGGCCCAGGCAAGAAGGGCGTGATAGGATGCCCTTGTCACATGTGAGGGGCGGCACTTCTAGACGCCCCTCTCCCCTCACACGTGACGAGGGTGTCAAAATGGCGGCACCCTGTACAGATGGGCAATGCCATCATTACGTGATGGATGCCTAACGTCCGCACGTCACAGCACCATTATGACGTCACAAATGTGTTATTGGAGGCAGTCTGGAGGCTGTAGCTTACCCATGGACCAAAGCTAGGTGCCGGGAGACAGTCCTTTTTGGATGGTCTGTCCTGTGTCAATGTTAGAATAGCATTATTGAAGTGTAAATAGCTCTCGTGTGATAATCTCCTAAGTATGAATGAACTCCTGAGAGAGTGTAAGAAAAGGAGCTAGAGAACTAGTGTGACTGCATGTGGGAGAGAATTAGTCTACATGTGAGAATGCTCGTGGGGGGGCAGAGAAATGACATCTCTTGGAAGCTAATTCCACTGGTCTCCCCAAACCTCCGCTACTCCTGATGCTTCCAACAGCTGCCCAAAGGGTTCTTTGTTTGTTCCTGCTTTCCTTGGGCACTGTCAAGCCCCTGCATGCCCACCCAACTAACTGGACTAGCTTCTCACATGCCTCCACTTGGGAATGGAAATCCCCAGCCAGCCAGCTAACCAACCATGAGGTGGCAGTATGGGCCAGTGGTGAGCTCTGCTCTAGCAGCTCACAGGAAGTGGTGTGTTTATACCACCTCTCCTTGGCATGCTGGTCCAATATGCTATTCACTTGGCAGTGGAGCCACCAAGGCTGCTTCTCCTCTGCATGCATGGGGGTCCAGCCCTGGCCAGACAACAGCAGAGGCCCTGAGCAAGGGGTACCATTGGTCTCTGATATTGCATGGGACCATTGCAGACTCTGGCTATCCTTTTGCCACTGTTTGCCTAGAGCACACTGGACTGAGCAGGCACATAGTTGAGGCTGAAGTAGTATCCCTTCTGAAAAAGCAGGGCAGAGGCAGGATAAGTGAGGGAAGAAGAAGCAGGGGTTCAGAAACTTCAATTGAACTTCCCCACCCTCTTCCTCCTTCTCCTCGTGCTATTCCCTCAGGCAAAAGACGCTGCTGCCTTCCTCACTTTCTCTTTCCCTCCAGGACAGAAATAGTTTGGGAAGTGAAGAAATAGGAGGCATCAGGGCCTCCAAGTCTAGTTTCCTCCCCTTGAGCAATGCTCAAGCCCTCAAACCCCATTTGAGAATTACTGATCTAGCATAAGCTTTTTGTGGACAGCAGAAGCTTATGTGATTAATGGAAAGCAACAAAAGGTTATGGTAGAAATGTATATGGCAGAAAGACAATATCACTATTAACAAGGATTTAAAAATGTCAAAAATGAATTGACCAATAATAAACTCAAGACAGGTGAAGAAAACAGCTGATACAAATGAATGGCTGATGTTAGCTGATGACAGTGAATTGTACTCTGTAGTGTGTAACTGTAGAGCTTTACATTCCCTCTAAGAACCAATCTGCAGGAGATAAAGATGCTTATATAAACAGATGATAGTTAGTGTCTTTCATCTCATTGGATAAGATATGTCAGCTGACTAGACTAGGACATATATAAAATAAGCAAAGTAGAGTCAGAAATCAGACTGGCTTCTCAGTTTCCACTGGATAAAAGATGTGATGCAACCTCCAAGCTATATTGTTCCTAACTGAAAATTTTGAAGACTATACTGATGGAGACAGACCACATTGGTAAAACTGAATATCTGCTCTCAGCTAGACTATCCACATCACCACACTCTGTTAGTGCTGCTATTCCACTTTTACTGCTCTGGCTGCTTCCTGTTGCATTCTGAGGCTTGTAATTCAGTGAGACCTAAGAGCTAGACCTAAGACCTGGCTGAGAATTCTAAATGCCCCTCTCTAAACTGCAAATCCCAGAATGCAACAGCAGGCAGTCAGAGCAGTTAAAGTGGAATACCAGCCCTATAAGAGTGTAGTGTGGTAATCTAGTATGACAAATAGATATATTTCCTATTATGTCTGTAATGGATGCCTGTCATTGATGTTATAGATATATTATGGATGCTACTAAACATAACAATGCCCAGAGATTTTAACACATTGAATGCTTGTGTATTCACAGATGCCTATTTAGAGATGTATAATTGCTGAACAGATGAGAATGTGAAGTTGAAGGCTTCCATGGCTTACATCAATAGTTTTTTGTGATTTTTGAGGGGCTATGTGGCCATGTTCTAGAATAGTTTATTCCTGACATTTCGCTAGCATCTGTGGCTGGCATCTACAGAGAATACTGGCACGGAAGAGAGTTGGGTATGTATATACTGTGTGACCCTGGGTGGGGAGGAGTGATTTCCATGTCAATCTGTGTATTGTTCTGTTGTTGGCGGCAAGGCCTCAGAGTGGAAGGATATGCAAAACGATTAGTGTCTGCTTAATTAGTGATTATTGTCTTCTAGGAAAACCCCTGAACCTGAGTGGTTTTTCATTTACATTTGCTGAGTCCTGATTTTGCTGAATTTTAAGGACTGGTAGCCAAATTTTGCTCACTTTAAGGGTTTCTGCTTTCCTGTTCTCCATGTGGGTTCCCTATGCATTCTAACTTGATTGTTGTTGGAATGGTCCAGAATTTCAATGTTTTTAAACAGCATTTTATGCCCAGGATGGTTTTTAACGTGTTCTGCTACTGCTGATTTTTCTGGCTGGCTGACTCAATCTGCAGTGTCTCTCATGTTCCTTGATTCATGTTTGAACAGTGTGTTTAGTGCTCCCTATGTAGACTTGTCTGTGGCTGCATGGTGTACGGTAAATTCCTGCAGCTGTGAGAGGGTCTCTCTTGTCCTTCACTGAGAATAGCATTTGCTGGATTTTCTTGGTATTTTTTAATACATAAAGACCTAAGTTACATTGCTTAAGATGATAATTTTCCTCTATGTGTAACTATAGAGATGTCTGCTAAAGAACTGGGGGAAGATATAAGACACATTTCTTATGAAACTATAACATCCTGCTGTAATTTAATTGATGTGTTATACATGACATACAATGTGCCTATACATTGACATGTTCATAGTTCTCCCCACAGGGAATATATATTTGCATATGTATGTTTCTGTTGACGACATCTCTATTCGACCGGTCCAAGAAGCCCACAGTCTTGGTTTCATTTTTTATTCTTCTCTGTCGTGTATCCCCCATATCCAGACCATAGCCAAGGCCTGTAGATTCTTTCTCTACAATACTGCTAAAATCTATCCATTTCTTTCAGCCTCTACTGCTCATCTTGCGACTAGATTATTGTAACCTCCTTCTGGCAGGGCTTCCTCTCTCTCACCTCCATCCTTTAATTTCTGTCCAGCATTCAGCTACTCCCCTTCCCCTTCCATATTCAGTATAAGCTTCTGCTGTTGACTTTTAAAGCCCAGTATGGGCTGGCCCCTCTGTATTTATCTAACCTTCTTTCTCCTCACCTTCCCACTTGTGCCCTCCATTCTGGTAGTCAAGGTCTGCTGTCTCAGCCTAAGATTTTCTCTGCCCCGTCCCAAATTTGTCCCTTTTCACTTGCTGCCCCTCACTCCTGGAATCTCCTTCCCCCATCTTTAACCAGTTTAAAAACTGAGTTGAAAACCATCCTGTTCAGAGAAGCGGAATGCATTGCTTGACTATTATTTGTTATTTGACGTTTTTAATTTGTTGCCTGCTTTACTTTACTTTCCTGTATTGTTGTGTATTATTTGTATGTATTATGCTATTATTTCATAGATTGTATGCCATGGACAGGTTTACTTTATCTATTTTATTGTTTGTATGTACAGCGCTGTGTAAATCTACATCGATATATAAATAAAGCATAATAATAATAATAATAATGGCGCGTTACACACCACCATAAGGGACGTCCTTAGGACATCCCATTTTGAAAAAGGGGCGTCTCTTCCAGACGCCCCTTATCCTGTTACGGACAGAGTCCATAACAAATGGCGGCGGCCGTTCCACATGACCGCTGCCATTTTGACGTAACAAACGCTCTGCGTCCACACATCGCGGCCCGTAAATGACACTGCGAGTGCGCGCTTTGGTACTTGCGGCGTCTCTTCCGGGTTGCCGGAAGGAGTGCGATTTTCACGCTCCTTCTTTGCAGCGCGGAGGAGTCGCGTGGTTTGACTGCTGAGACTCCTCCGTGCTGTAACTGGCAGCGGCCTGAGACCGCCCCTTTTGGGCGGTCTGTAACGGGCCAATATGTCTGACTATGATAAACAACCTAAAAAACTAACAGAGAGCCTCCTCATTCTCCCATATGTGAATATATCCTGATATTCCAATATTTAAAAGTGCTTAATTGGAGCGCTGATGTTGACTCTGCTTGTTTGGATTTCATTCTTGGTCACCGATGTGCATGTCAACAGAAATCTGCAGAGTGAAAGAGAGCAGGGAACAGATCTAACAAGAAGCAAGGGGAGAGTCAAAATAGGGAGAATAGACATAGGCCCAGGAGAGACAGGAAAATGAAGCAGCTCCAAGCATTTTTAGAGGTGTGGTGTTCAAATGATACACACTTCCAAAGCAGCTCAAAGCTATGCTGACACTGCACTTCGGTCTTTTGGATCAGAGCAAAAAGGAGCCAGGATAATCCAGCTCTTGGTGACATGGGTTGGGGCCAGTGTCCATGGCCCATTTTGGGAGTGGGCTGTACACTTGGCACGGTCTCAAATCAGTTTTGGCCAAAGCATCTGCATGCTGCTCCTTCCCATCCAGGGAAATTGCTGATGACATGAAGAGGTAATAAAAGGAAAAACAGAAGATTATTGGAGATGGACAATGATGATGATAGGGACACAGTTTATAACTTGGGAAGTGAAGAAGACTTTGAACAAGGTGAGAGAATAATAAGAAAACAGCCAAAAAGAAAGGAGAAAGAAAGGAGAGGGAAAGAGGAATTCATAGACCCCCCCCAAAAAAGCAATGGAGACTGATCAATATAAGTGTTGTTTGTCTTTTTGGGTTCTACATGGAAGAATAGTGAGATCTAAATAAATGAATGAAATATTGAACTGTGTGTTTCTCCAAAGTATGTCTGACTGAGAATAAGGCAATTGTTTTAATTATTGTTGCTCTTTAAAACTAATATCTATTAATCGTGGAGGTAATATTTTTATTTTTATTATGAGTAATGTTGATGGGAGATGAGTCTGGCTTTTAGTTTATAATTATAAAGGAGCATATTTTGTGTATCCTTTCTGTATGAGTGTTTGTGTATTTCTTGTTAACTTCATATATTCCTTTCCATTGTGTGGGTAAAATAAATTATCCCCCCCCCCAACCTCAGACATATGTTTTCTTCTCTTCCAATCTCCAAAAATAGGTTATCAAATAAAATATTATATTTTTCACCTTCATTCTGGTAGGCTTTTTGTTTTGTTTTGTTCAGTAATGTAATGTAAATTTAAAAGAAATCCCCCTGATAGGGTCATCATGAGTCAAACATGACTTGAAGGCACATAAAAACAGCAGCAGCAACAACAATGACCCCCTTTGCAACAAAAATATCATAAACATAGGATGGTACCCTGTGGAGAACTGAAACTTTGTCAACCAACTTACACTTGTGTAAAGTTAAATTTCACTGTTGTGCACCATTCATATTCTCAGGAGGAGAGCAGAGGTGCAGCTATGCCATCTGGACTATTACACAAGCAAAGCTAGCCATAATGCTCCTGATGCACAATGTGTTCTGTTGTGCAATGTGTTCCATTGTGCACCTTGTCCTGATGCACAACATGTCCTGATACACAATGGGGCCCCAGTTCACTTTATCAAAAAATATTATTACAGTTGCATATCATGCTAGTAACGTAGTTCCATCATTGTAAAGTTATTTATTATAGCCACTGATGCATCACCTTGGACATAGTTATTAAAGCTTTTCTTGTGTAAACATAACATAGGCTGCATCTGCATTTCAGGAATAACACACTTTGACACTGGTTTAAGTGACATGGCTTAATGCTATGGAATTCTGGGATTTATAGTTTTGTAATATATGTAGCCTTCTCTTTCAGAGAGCTCTGGAGCCACACCAAATTACAAATCCCAGGATTTCATAGCACTGAGCCATGATCATTGAAGAGGTGTCAAATTGCATTTTTTTTTCTGCACTGCAGTTGCAGCCATAGTAACATTTTCTCACTAACTCTGGCATGTCCTACTGAATGAGTAGATCCTACTGAATGTTTCCTTAATGCTTGACTATTCCAATATAGTACTGTATGGCCTTTTGTAAGATTACATCTGGATCATGAAAAAACAAACACACACACAGATTATCACACCTACACTCTTATAGTGATGCTATTCCACTTTTACCACTCTGGCTTCCTCCTGTTGCATTCTGGGATTTGCAGTTTAGAAAGGGTCATTTAGAATTCTCAGCCAGAGAGCTGTTAGGCCTCACTGAACTACAAAACTCAGAATGCAAAAGGAGGCAGCCAGAGCAGTCAAAGTGGAATAGCAGCACTATAAGAGTGTAGTGTGGTAATCTACACAGTTAAATGCCATATTATATATCACATTAACAATTACCTGCAGAAATAGCATTAAGGCTAGATTTTTATTCAGAGCTTGCATAGAAGAGCTGAAAATTCAGTTAGGCATACATGGGAAAATACAACCTCGTGGTTGATAATGGCTAGTCATTGCATCCAATATATAGAAAAACACATTCCAATCAATGTTTTTCTGGTAAAGGTGGGAAGATCTGTAAACTTTGCTTTGTCCTAGATTGAGCTTCATGTTCTATCTGTCCTGACTAAAGTCATCTGTGAATTTTGGCAAAACCTCAAATAATGAATTGACACAAATTTCTCTCGCACTTGGGCTGGCTGTGAGTCATGTAAATGTTAAAGATTAGGAACCTTGAGGAGGGGAAAGACGTGAGCACCCAGTTCAGCATTAACTTGCTGGAGGAGACTTTCCATATCTCATTAGCAATGCTGCTGGAATGATCAATGCAACTAGTTTTACCTGGATGGGACATTAAGATACAGAATTTGAACAGTAAAGCTCAGTCAATCATTTCAGGCATTTTATCCCTTCTGTAAAACACTCAATTTTCTTAATAGCCCCTTATTTTATATCAAGTCCCAATTGGGGACATATCAGATTAACACAATATTGGTAATACGCAGGTTTCCCACCTTCATTTTTTCCCATTAGTTATCTAACAGGCCATTGTGATTTCCAATTAAGGACAATCTAATTTATCAATTGGCAGAGAATGAGCATTCCCTTAATGTTTAACATTGTTCACATCACCATCAATTGTCACCAGAATTTAGTAGCTTTTCATCCTTTTTGATATAATCCTGTCACACACAAATCTGCAATAACCCCAATGAGGGGATCAATAACTAAAAATGAATGACTGAATAAATTGTACCATTTCAGAGAATGCCAATTTTGCAAAGGGTAATAAAAAGACACTTATCTAATGAGCACTCTTTGGTACCCAATTGCTGTCTTGTTACAATCCCATTTATCATCTGTGTTATTTCCCATTACCTGTAATGGGACTTCTGAAAATTAATCAAAGGGAGAGTAGGCACTGTTATTGTAGTCAAATCTTAACTTGCCCATTGGTTTTCAGAGATTTTTAGAGTGGCTTTAGACATTCAAAATATGGAAACAGGAAGACCCTGAAAGCTCACACTTCTTGTTTCTACACTCTGTGTAATATCCAGACTTGAATAACAGGGTTCTTATGAGCAGTGCAGAGATCATGGTTAAAATACTCTGAAATTTCAATAAATTATATATATATATATATATATATATATATATATATATATATATATATATGCTACTTGTTACTCATCCAGATCTAGGCTTTCAAAATCAATATTGCCAACTGTATATGTGTGCTAGTTGCTGCTACCGATATTCTGTTACATGCTCTAATGGAACCAAGAATCTACTGGAACCAGTGAAATGTGCTGATAAAAGAATGCAACCATGCAAATGCATACACTACACTGCACTGTATTCATGTTCTGTGCATGATTTGTACTGTAGTTATGCATTAGTTTTTGTAAATAGTCTAGAAATCATGGGATATACTAATAGTGAACTCAGTTCTTTGGGTGGCAATCCTTATGGAGCACAAATAGTATCATTTATACCATATGGAGAGGTATTACAGGCTTTGAAAATAAAGCTTTCAGTGGCTACTAATTATTATAACTATCAGATATAACGTGTGTCTCACTCTTAGTTGTTAGGGACTACAAGCAGTAGGATGTTATTGTTTGGTTGGCCATTGGGGAAAGAGAGTGCTAGATAGGTGCTTTGATTGATACCACATAGCTCCTCTTCTGTTTATAATCCTAAAAAGTGCTGAAACAAAATTTGTCTTTTTCTTTAGCATATTGTCAGAGTGAGACCTTTTCTGTCTGCTTATGTTGCAAAGACTTTAGTAAATGTCTTGGTCATTTCTAGTCTTGATTACTGCAATCTTCTTTTTACTGGTCTTTCTTTCTCTCATATCAATACTCTGTTTTCTTTTCACCATTCTGCTGCTAGGATTATCTTTTTGGTTTCAGCAATTTTTAATCAGAGGCCATAGCAAGCTTTTCATTAAGGGGGTGCTTCTTAATTTACTGTTTTAAACTCTGAGAATGTCTCTACTCTTTTAAACCATGTATTCTAGAACTCTTGTATTAAAGCCACCAAAGGAAACCTAGCTTTCACAGCTTCAGTGGTGCAGTTTGAAGACATCTATATCCTTTGGACAAGACAAATCAAATGAATCCTGCTGTCCTTGTGATAATATTTCTGTATTGAATTCTTCCACCTGTGCCAGCCATCCTGACTCTTCTTAGCCAAGAGAATACTCAGTTGGAGTGGAAGCCTCTGATTATCCCAACTCTAGGTTGTGGTTGATAAGGGCTCCCAAAGTAAGATGTTGCTATGAAAAACTGACAGACACTTGACATCTTTGCTCCTGCTGTTGCAACAGATTGCAACAGCTGTATGAGGACCATAGGAATAGAAGTGCCAATCTCCAGGAGAAGGAATTATGCAAATAAAACTATAAAGGGCAATTGTGCCAAAGTCAAACACTACCCTGGCCCTCTGATCTCAATGAGAATAAGCTGAACACATGCTTAAATTTCCCTCAGAATATGACTGCTGTTCAAATACATTTTTCATAAACCTATTTTCTCCCCTTTTTGTTTCCAGCATCAGTTGTGGGGGGTTACTGCAGGAGATGCCTACAGCCAACACATCACTGTTAGAGCCTCATTTCAGTGTCTTCCAAAATTCTGTCCCAGGACATCATGCAGACAATTATGACTTCAATGTCAACTCACTTGTCTTCTCATCTCCCTCACATTTTCTTACATCTTGCCTGTTGGAGATTTCACAAATATTCACTCATTTGTTTATCCTTTTAGTTATCCAATACACTGATAATGGATTTTTAAACCACCATGCCCATTTTTAACATCCAAATGGCATGCTAATTAAAATTCTAAAAGTCTATTCAGGTTATTAATCATAAGCACAAAGTAGTCTATTCTATCCTAACTCAAATGGAAGGAATGTATTGAAATAAATATACAATTGATTGTCATGGTGAGGTTTTCTATTACTCCAATGCCTAGTTAAAACTTTCCTGCACATACATTTGCATTGATGGAAGCTACAGCTCTTATTCACGTGGAGGATGAAGCTCCATATGTGGATCTGTTTACTCACTCATAAAATGAGAAATGGGAAGGGAATGTACTTGTGGAACAGATGAAACACTTGAGAGAGAGGTATAACATTGGACAGAGATGGACAAACCAACCCAGACCTGTGAGTAAGCCCAGAGATCAAAGCCAAAAGTAACAAATAGCTGGAAACTTCAGAAAATTCAGACTGCTCATAGTTACTGTTTCTGTGAGCCTGTGAACCCTTTCCAGAAAGCTATGGCATCTGGTTCCCCTAGTAGCTCTCCAGGGTCCTCTTTTTTGACATTTTCCATACACCATGGTTTAAGAACCACTGGTGCATTGAACTGTCTAAGGTTCCACTCTCTCTAATATACAAAGAGAATCTGTCCCTCTACTCCCTGTTATATGAAATTCTCTAGACTAGACCAGACCAGACTAGACAGGAGCTGACCAGACTAGGAGCTGATTGTGGCATAGACTATAAACTACTCATAACAAAAATCAGAGTTAAGCTGAAGAAGAAAGCAAAAACCATCATTATACCAAAATATGACCTGAATAACATTTCAGATGAATTCAAGGACAAGGTAAGAAACAGATTTGAAGCATTGAGTATAATCTACTGGGAAGCAAAAGAACTGTGGACAGAAGTTAAAGACATAATTAAGGATGAATACAAGAAAACACATAACATTTGCATTCAGTTCAAGGTTGTGGGATCAGAGGTGTGTATAATGAGCTTCCTTTCTTTTTTGAATAAAAAAGGAAGGTGTTATACCCTTTTATACATTTTTGTTTCTGAAATGATATATTGATGGACAAATGTCTTGATGGATTGAAGCAGGTTTGTATGTATTTTTAAAATGTATACAGTGAGATTTTTTTTATTTCCGTTTTTTCCAGTGAATATATCAGAATCCCAGAAATGTAAAGATTTCTGACAGCGAACTGCATCTGGTTCCATGTTCTGTCTGGGATATAGAAAACTAGCTAAATGTATAAAGTTACACCAGAAAGATGCCCATCACAGAGAATTTCTCACACATGAACAGATCATTGCATACACCTATCTCACCTTTAAAATTATTCAAAAGCCCTTAGGTAATTTCTGAACTTTATTGTTCCAGGCAAAGTGAACTATTGAATCATGTTACATATTTGTCTTCAAATGACACCCCATAATATGAACAAATCAGACTTACAATTACACAGTATACCTAGTTGGAGCAGCCTGCAAAATCATTTTGGTGGAATATCTGTAATACTGATGACACAATGTTATATCCTTGTTGTAGTGGAAATATTGGCTGGCAATCCTGTTCATGAGTTATGATAGTGTGAGTCCAACTTACGCTATCCACATTTTTGGTCATTGGAGATACTGGAATTATTTACTGACTATGCAATAGCGAAAATCCCAACCCCTCAAAACCCACCTTTTAAGTGATACAGTCACTTGGTCATTTCTGGATTGTTGAAAGGTAGGATGGAGGGTGATCAGCAGAGTTGTGTCCAGCTATTTTCCTGTAGTTGGATGTACTGCATGTGTATCTTCTTCAGGGACCTTCTGAGGACTTGTGGAGATCCGTGAAGATCTATGTTACCACATGTCCAGCTACAGGAAAATAGCTGAACACATCTTGCTGATTCACCCATTTTCTAACAGCATGGAAATGGCTGTTTGGGAGGACTGTATCCCTTAAAGTGTGTGTGTGTGTGTGTGTGTGTGTGTGTGTGTGGTGGGACATGTCAGGTAGTATTGGAGCTATGGAGATGTAGTTATGTGACAGATGTATGTCTTCTGATACAAGACTCCTGCCTTTGTTTGCAGTGTTTCTCCTTAAGAGCTGGTGACTGGCAATGTTAGGTTGTTAAGAGGAGGTCAAATATGTCATGTTGAATTTTGCACAGATGGTTAACAGAACATATTGATCAATCCTGCTCTTTGCTTATCCTAGTTGCTACTAAATTTATAATGACAATAACGATCCACTCTTTTTTGCATTAATATACCTGATATTAATCTAAAAGGCTTTTTATAAAAACATTCTGAAATTTTGTCCTATGAATCCAGCTGTCATTGTCTTGCACCCTGAAGAATGAGATTAACTGAACCTTAGCATTATCTCCCTGGTGTGTGATGTGCCCAGGAGAGCTGGGGAAATAAAAGCCACTTGAATGTTAAGTAATATGAATGTATTACAATGGTTAAATATAGTAGCTTTATCAGACTTGTCTGTTGGCCTAGATACTGTATCTGTAAAAGTGAGGTGCATTTTAAAATAGAAAGGAAGACATTAAGGATAAGTAAACCTAAGAATAAAACTTTGTTTTACAAACTGAATGGAATTAATTGAAAGAAGATGAAGAACAAAAGGTGTAATAAAAGTATTATCTTCATGACAATACAGTTTGGAAACATTATGAAAATTTCCACTCCATAGACTGATCATTAAATTTCATGAACAGCACACTGGAAGATTTTGTTACTTGCTACTCAAGATGGCCTGTGGGGCACCTTAATGTTCTGTGTTGTCCCCTATGTTATTCAAGTTGCCATAGGTCTAAAACACACTGCAGAAATAATCCACTTTGAGACAGTTTTAAGTGCCCTTGCTCAGTGCTAGGGAATCCTGAAAATTGTAGTTGATTGTGGCACCAGAGTTCTCTGACAGAGAAGGCTAAATGTCTCATAAAACTACAGTTCCCAGAATTTCCTAGCACTGAGCCAGGGCAGTCTTAAACTGGATTATTTCTACAGTGTGTTTTGGACCCATAGACAAGCATAGTGGTGCTTTATTATATCACTCTCTCTATAAAATTTGAATAATCAAATGAAGTTTTCTTCCTGGACAGTACTCTGAAAAGTTGGGACAATCCTGCAGGTCTGACTATTGAGCAGAGCTATTCCCAATCTCCCTATAACCCAAATAACCAGTGCTCCAGTTAATGCCAGCAGGTCCCAGATTTAGCTGCCTACACAGCTTGGAAAGTTAATTTTCTGAGCTATGTTACCCTAAATGTGTGGATCTTGTAG
Source organism: Sceloporus undulatus (assembly GCF_019175285.1). NCBI lineage: Eukaryota > Metazoa > Chordata > Lepidosauria > Squamata > Phrynosomatidae > Sceloporus > Sceloporus undulatus. The sequence goes on from NC_056525.1 coordinate 115,915,000, forward strand.
AGCCTCCACTGACAGTTTTAATAGCTGGATTAATAAATATATTAGGGGATTTGCAGATGCTCCCTCAAACCTGGAACCAACTTTTCTTTCTTTCCTGTCCAGGTGCAGGTGGAGTGGGAGGTGTATTTTGGTTCATATTTTAAAAATAAATATCTCAAAAACAAAAATGATATTAAACATATTCATGTGGGAGAAACTGAAAATGGAAACAAAAACAAAAATGAAAAATGAAAATTCACCCAGGCCTACAACTTTGAGTGCTTAATTTGCAAAAGCCTGTCTTAAAATTCCTGCATATTCAACCATGTTAGGGGTTACATTAGGGCTGCCAATATTTATTTTCCCTGAAAGGCTCCTTCTAATACCTGTATGGCAGGCAAGTACTAAATGGTCCTGCTCATGGTAGGATTGGGTTTCACCTATTGAATTTCCCCTTTATAAATGGAGACAAAAAATCAGTTCATTTTTAAAAGAAATCCAAACATTACTACATATTAAGGGTGAAGGGGGGATGTAGATTTTAAAAATGTGAATGCATGATAAAAAAATATTGTAAGATTTCCTCCATTCCTCCCTTGCTGAATGAATGAAGACAGTTGCTAGATGCATGGCATAACAAGAATATCAGTATATGCATTCTTCACAGTAGTGTCTTTTCCTTTGTATTTCTATGCTAGTCTTTGCAAAAGATTGTATAGCAATGATCTAAGGAGGGTTAAGCACTGAACAAGGTTGAGCTGATCAGGTTGCCTTGATAAAAAAAGAAAAAGAAAAAAAAGAAATCCTTTAGTAGCATTCACAGACATTATAACTCTTGCTGTAATGATCCCTTTGCAGGTTCAGCGTTGCCTGATGTGACCTATTGTGGGAGCTTGAAAGGCAGGGTGGCATTTTCTAAAAGCCAGGAGAGGTTTATGATTAGGGGCAGAACAAAGGTTGGGAGATAATAAAACCTAAGAGAGGGTATGGCATTTACAGCACCTGCTAACAATAAGGACAGAGTAACATTTCACTTGTACATTAGGCTACCGAGGTGGCATCCCAAATATAACTCCAGGAGACAAGCTTGATTTGTTAATATTTTCAGGAAAGTCCCTGCGATCAGTAGGTATGGAACATGCCAGCAAGTAATGTGGCAGCAGCCAGTTGTTATGAAGCACATTGTTTTCCCAGCACATGGCTCACACCATAATGTGCTCATTTATTAGGAAGCCCTGGATTTTATAGGCTATGGATTTTTATGGGAGCTGTGGGAATAGCAAACATTGTGCAGGTAAAAGAAATGTGTGCAAGATATCAAAGAGCAAACTACAGAAGTTGCTCAGAGGCTCTGCAGAAGGCTGTACAACAAAACTGAAACCACATTTTGCCTGCAGGCATCGCTGAAGCTGCTGGTCGTCCTCTCAATTTGGGTCTATGTGGATGGAGGGGAAAAAACATGTACACATGCACATGCATACATGCTTTTCATAACGTCATTCAAAGCTGTGGTTTGACTTGAACTGTAGGTTGGCATTCATGGGAGCTCAATGGGATAGAAGAAGATGGAGCAAACTAAACAATTCTGGAGGCTAGAAAAAAATTCTTACAGTTGTCTGGGATAAGAGGCTTTCAGAGTGCTGAGTCTACCCACACCCTTCAGAAAAATACCTTCTTCCACTGTGGCAGCCAGCTCCTGCATTCATAGTTTGCTGGATTGGCAACTTTCCCTGATAGCATCCTTCCATTGTTTCAGACAAATATATCCAAAGGTAGCTGCATTGACCATATAGCCAAGTACAGTAATATCCCAAATTCCCAAAATAGTGATACCTTTATTGAGCTCCCTGACTTTGAAAAAGTGCTGGCTGAGCAAGGCTTCAACCTGAGATGCATCCGTGTGGTGGCATCCTGGCTACATAGGCGGTGATTTAGGTATGATAACATCGGGGGTATCCTGGATCCTGAACTCAAGCTAGAAGAGGTAAACTGGCTTATTTGTTAATGGGATAAGCTCCTGCATTGATTCTGCAGTGTGATAGTAGCCCAAGAAAATCCCCTGTTAACACAATTTTGCTGTTTATCCATCCCATAGTGAACTATTAGATTTACACATACACCCAAATATTTAACTTTTTAACTTACACCCATCTTCCTCTCTGGCCTAAGTCTTAAGTCAGGCTCAGTACCCTTAAAATCACTCACTTTAGCTCCTCCCCACACACCACATCCATGTGAACAGTGCAAACCTGAGCAGAGAAGAAGCTTTTGTACTTGCTGTACACCAGGGGTAGGCAACCTGCGGCCCGCAGGCCGGATGCGGCCCGGCGAGGCCTTGGGACTGGCCCCAGCCCAGTCCTGCCGTCGATTTCCACCGGGGCCTTTGCCGTCTCGCACGAGGGGCATAGTGGGGCAATTGTCTATAGAAGCCTCAGAAACATGCATTTATCTTAACATTTTTATAAAAATCATCAATTTTTTTCGTGTGTCCTCCATTTTTTATTTAAAAAGTGCCCTCCATTTGAAAATTTTGTCCTACATTTGTCCCGGTTTATTTATTTATTTAATTTTAAAAAATTATTTAATTATTTGTTTTTTGGCTTCGGCCCCCCAGTTGTCTGAGGGACAGCAACCCGGCCCCCGGCTCAAAAGGGTTGCCTACCCCTGCTGTACATAGTAGGTGTCCTCTCTCTGGACTTTTATACTATATGAGGGAGCAGGACAAGCCAATATATGTGCTAAGTTGTCAGCAAAAACTAGTTGGTGTGATTTGGTCCTGGTGGTGTACCGCAATTAGAACATAGTGTGCTGTTGTTAATACTATGAATGTGAAAGTCTGCCAGTTTCATTTTTGTTCCATTTTTCAGACTCTCATTCTTGTCCTCCTCGTTTCATAACAGAATGTGAGAACTTCAAGGACTTTTGGGTACATTACCCCTTCCTGCATGAATATTTGTGTGTAACTTTTGCACACAGTTTCCAAATATGTGCATTTCATACATTCTTCTTATATAATTTATATCTATATACATGAGGGTATGGACACATTTTTAAATGTACACATATATAATGTGCATTTACTTAGTGTATGAGTTTAAACTAAAAAATAATCTGATACAGTTTCATATCAGTTATGGGGAAGCAAATGATAAAATGTGTCAATATTCTTGGAAACTGTAAATTAAATGAATTATTTAAAGATCTCAATTAATGTGAATTACTTTTCCATTCCAGTGATGAGAACACTGGCCTGAGATCTGGGAGATCTGAACATGCCACTGTTAAAAATATGGAAAGCTCAGCACAGCATGTGGTTCCTGGCTCTTCATACAGTTGAAGCCATGAAACTGGGCATATCAACCACACGGAAATTCTAAGTGCATTTCTTATTCTCAAGCTTTCACCATCTGCCTTCCTCTCTTAGTGTCATCTTGCCCATCCAGCTTTTATATATCAGAATGCATGGTACTAATGAGTTTTCTTTTCATAAACTCATTACCAGCTCTGAAATTTTACTGCTACTAAATGGTAATTGAGAGTTCTGCACAGATACAGGAAATCTGAATTTATGCTTTAGTACCAATACTTTATATATCCAATAAGACTGATAAATACATAATTTAAAGTTAACCTAAGGGGGGTGGGGGGAGAGATTTTCAAGTAAATCAAGCAACTAAACTACATCTACTTACAGTTAGTAGAGGTACCCAGATTCAGAATGAAGGTAATTCTTTTTATCTTCCCCACCCTCTTCTTTTCTGCTGCTCTTCCTCTAACCTCCCCTTTTTATTATTACTCGTCTTTCTTTCCATCTACCCCAGAGCTCATTCAGTTTTCCCTGTTTCTCAATCCCATTCTGAACCATTTAATCAGATTTTGCATACATAGGAGGTATTCTATGTTAATCTCTTTATCTCCTTCCTTCCTTCCTGTTCTGTTGTTCATGTTACTTCTCCTGCAGCAGTGAGGTAGCAAAAATCTCTCTCTCTCTTACATCAATCCTCTTTGGAATATTGAGGATTCTGCAGAAGAAAATATAATTCGGAACACACTGTTTGACTCCCAACTTTTCACATGGTAGAGATTATTTCACACAATTCAGATTGTTATAGAGAGGTCTCTAGAAAATGTTAGGGATGCCACCTAGTGACTAAAAACAGCACTGCACACTCCAAATATCTATTAATTTCGTTTCATTTCTAAATGAATCCATTTCATTCATTTATTGCATCCACTAAAAGCATTCATTTTTAATAATAGTAATGATAATAAAATTAACAACAACAACAACAAAAACAATAAGTATAGTAACTCCAAAGTGGACATCCTGAGGATATTCTTAGTCCATGCTGAATTTCAAGTGACTAGTTGGTTTCTTTCACCCTACACTAATATGGCACTTTGTGATGTGCAAGCCCCACAATTCAGCAATAACTGACATGGCTCCATTCTTTGGAATTTGTGGTTTTATGAGGTATTTAGAATTCTGTGCTAGACGCTTCTAATCCCAGGAGTCCAAACGATGGAATCATGACAGCTAAAGTGGTATGAAAGGCTCCATCCACACTGCAGATATAAGCCAGGTTGACACCACTTTAAAAACAGTGGATCAATACTATGGAATTCTGGGAATTGTAATTTTGTGAGACATTTAACTTTCTCTGTCAGAGAACTCAGGTGCCACAACAAACCACAATTCCCAGCATCCATAACATTGAGTAATGACTTTCAAAGTGATATCAGCCTGGGTTATTTCTGTAGCAAGGAAGTAGTCAAAGTGTTATAACTGTATAGTATGTATAATTGTAAAGTATGAAAGGTCACAGCCTGGGAGCGAATACAGAAATAGACAAATAGACAGTCATTTTATTATTGTACATTAATAGCATATAAAAATACAAGTGCACCAAATGCCTGTCTGGTGTCTGTTTTTCCCCCCTCAGAAGCCAGTCAGATGTTTGTGGAAAACACAGAGGTGTGTCAAGAGGACTGCAAGGTATATCACCAGTCTTTGTGATAGAAGGCACTTCAGTATTAAGAATTTCAATTCAAACTTTAATAATCACCATGTAAAATTATCATTATTGAGATTTGGGAACAAATATAAAGCGAGATTATGCCCAAGGTTACGACCTTTTTAGTGTTCTCCTACAGAAGCTTTTTTTAAATGAGAGATATTCATACAAAATAAAAGTTATATCTATAAAAAGATTTGTTTGTACTAGAAAATAATCAATGCAGATTGAAATTAAGAGAAGAATTAGATTCTGGAAGACATATGTTAAGATGCTTTTCTTATAGATAACAAAGCAAAAAAAAAAATTAAATGGATTAAAATATTTTTCAAGTCATGATCAAGTTGAAACTAGAGACTTTTCTGCTTAGAATGCTAACTGATAAAATCAAGAAGAAGTATAGGAAGACTTTACAATATATGATCATGGCAGCAAGAATAGCATGTTCAGAGATGGAAGTACAATGATATTCCAGCAGAAGAAGACTGGCTGATGAAGATGATTCAGCTTGCTGAAATGGACAAATTGACAATGTTGAGCAAAGGGAAATCTTTGAAAAACATTAAGAAAGATTGAGAATGATTTATTACATACTTATAATCTCATTAGAGATATAAATCAGCTTTAGGGTTTGCAAAATAAACAGAGTTGCTATGTTATAGAGATTCATATGAAATATAGATTCATATATATATATATATATATATATATATTCATATGAAAGGAAGTAGAGAAATAGTGGCATATATCTATCAGTTGGAGAGTATGTTTATTTTTGTTCAGTGGTTTGTTTGGTTATTTTTGTGTTTTTGTGTTAGATATATCTCTAAAATGTGTTTGCTGTGTTTAGATTCAATAAAATATTTTTTTAAAAAAAATAAATGTGGATGTAATTCTCCACTAACTTTCTTCTCAACGGAAGTAAAGAGTAATCGTATCAATTTTTACTGCCCATTTTGGAGCAAAATTTGTGTGTGGTTGTTCTGTACAGAAAACATGCCGAAAATGCTATGTCCTGCACAGAAAAGGATGTTTTCTTTGCAAAGCCATGTGCCAGTTTTGTGAACAGTAAGTCCCAAACTACTTCACATTTCTGCACAAGAAACAGCATTTACTGCATAGAAAATAATATAGGTGTGCAGAGGGTTTTTACATATAAAATGTGGCTTCCTGTAAAGAAAATGCTGTACAAAGCAACCAGATGTGAATTTTGTGTGAAATGACTACTGAATTGCAAAGATTCTCATCAGTCCAGGATCCCTCTTGTCAGGTATCTCTACTCTCAAGAAACACATTTTCCTGCCATATTCTGAATATTTTCAAATATTCTTCCCATCCCTACTCTGTATTAATAAACAACCAGATCTGGTCAAGTAATTCCACAGCTACCTCTCTCTGCCACATTTCTCTGGCTGGCAACATCCTTCATTTTTATAATCCACAGTAATCACAGATGAGGATAAATCATCATGGGAGAAGTTCATGAATAAAGAATTCCTAAAATCATGTCATATGATTCACAGAATATACAGGAATTACTTTATTAACAAGCAGAAAAAACAAAGTTTATAGATCTCTGAAAATAAGAGATGTTCGACAGTGGAACATACTCCTTCAGAGTGTTGTTGAATCTCCTTTTAAATAATTAATATATATATTATATAATTTATATCCCTCCTCTCTGTCTGAGATAAGCGGGGTGGCTTACACGTTAAAACAATACAGTCCCATATCCCAGAATCCCACCCCACCCCCAAAAATAAGAATTAAACAGTTCACAATTTAAAACAAAACTTAAAATAAACAAACACAAACATAAAAAGTTCCATGTTTTGAGGTTTTTAAACAGAGACAGCATGGCCATCTGTTGGGAGTGCTTTGATTGTGTATTCCTGCAATGCAGGAGGTTGAACTTGATAACCCTTGTGGTCTCTGGAAGATGATTTTATGATTTTATGATTCTATTATTCTATCTATGGTTATAGCATTTATAGAGAAGAAGCATTGTATAGTGTTGGACTAGGTTTGAGTATTGGACTAAGACTCTGTGAATCTCCTTCCCCATTCATGGAAACCAAGAAGGAGACCTTGGCAATGGCAAACCTCCTTGGAATAAATCTTGCCAAGAAAACTCTAGAATAGAATTGCCATAAATCAGACTTGACTTGAAGCACACAACCACAAGAGATGTAAGAATCAAACCAAGGAAATAGAGAAGATATACTTGAGTGGAAGCAGGGAAAGCAAAAAATCCAGAGGTCATTCAACAAGAATTGTGTGACAAAAATGAACAACATTGTATGAAAATTGAATCCACTGCTTCACGCTCTCTCAAGCAAGTGGATAGTGAGATTTTTCTCACTTCCTCTCTCTTCATGGCTTCAGTCATAAGGGAGAAACGTCCCTCTTGATGGACACAGGGTTTGCTCAGCCATTGAAACCCACTGTGAGAAATTAGGAAAGTCACACTCTCTCAGTTTCTGAGGAGGACAAAGTCAACCCCCCCCCCCCAATCAATTCTGCTAAGAAAGCCCCATGAAAGGTTTATCTTAGGTTCAACATAAATTGGAAAAGATTTGAAGGAACACAACAACAATGTCAGAGGATTAGAGGATCTGAGACGAGGGAGCTGTTTTGACAGTGAAGCTTCAGACAAAGCAACAACTACTGAGGCATGAAGGAAGATTGTCTGAGAGGTGAAGGTTATAGATTATTAAAACATAGACCAGAATTTGAGATAAAGGAATAGAGTAGAATATACCTGAAGAGATTTTTGCAATGTAATACCTGGAGAAATGGTATCGCTTCAGACTGACAATGCAGAGAACAAAGAAGACAGAAGAGTAATGGGCAAGAAAAAAAATAATAAAGGTCTCTTTGGTCAACAAGGAGAATGATGATATTGGAAGGAGAGAAGAAGTATCAAGGAACCGATGGCTCAGAAGAAAAGATTATTTATTAGATGTGGGGATAATAGAAAATAATATCATGACTAAGGGGCTGTACAAATTGGCACTTTGTGCCAGCCTGTAGACATGATGAGGGTGGAGCATCCGCACGCTCCAAGCCCTCAGTGTACTGTCTGGGTGCCATCTTGGTGTACGCCCGTACACATGGCATGCACCATGATGATATCCCTCAGGCACAGCACCCAAATGGCACTGCACACAAGGGCATCATTATGGTGCACGAATGCACCTATGATGCCCCTTCAAGGACGCAAAAAGAACCAGCCCAGAAGTGGGTTCTTTTTGGTCCCTCTGGAGGCCATGGCATGTGGTTGCTGCAGCCTCCTTCTGGGGCAAAAATGGGCAGCTTTTAGCCACCCATGTGCACAGCCCCTGATTTACATCTCTAATTCCTATAAAAATGAAACATTTCACAAATATGTCTAATAGCATTTATCTGTCCACAGTACAGAAGTAACAATAGAAGACTCAGTAATTCCAAAGAAATATGGCTTTTCTTTGATTGATTTAGCTTTGTCTGCTTGAGTTCTTTTGGTATTTGTATGTGTCAGCCACCACAGTTAAGATCAACCATCTGCATGTTCCATCTAACCTTTCTCCTTTCCAGGAGACAGTATAATGAAAAATGCAGGCTTAACAACTGTCTGTTTCAATTCATTTCTTTGACAGTACTGAGAACTCAGTTCCCAATAGATTCATGTTAGAAAAGAAAGGCCTGAATATGTACTGGTTTACAAAGGAAGGGACACTTGAGACAGTTGTGTGTGTATGTTAGAGAGAGTGAGAGAGTGAGAGAGTGGGAAACGTTACTTTTAACTTTCTCAGTTGCTTCCATTCAATTGTTTTGGAGAGTATAGATAGGCTGCAAACAAGGCCACTGCTGAAGATGAAAAGCTATCTGATATGTTAAATATATGGACATCCCACCTCATGGTTCCTTGGCATTTTTAGATTCATTTCATTTTTTTAAATGCCAACATTATTTTCATTAGTTTTCCCCCTCCAATTTCCACCTTTTAAAAAAATAATGCACAAAGTTAGAAAAAGATCTATAAAAAGTAGCTGTTGCCAGAATAATAAAATTTAGAAATTAACAAGGATTGATTAAGGAGATGCTGAAATGCCCCTACCCCAAAGTGTACAATAATGCACAATATTGATTTTTCAAACAGTTAAGTATAATTCTTGATTGTTTGCATTCTTTCTCCATTTAAGGAGACAACGTTGGTAGGCAACAGAGTGTTGTTTCTGAAAGTTATTAAAAAAAAAACCCAAATAAAGAAATGTGGTTTACATGAAATGTTTCCACATCCTTAATCATAGTCCTCTATATGTGCTATTTCTAAACAGTTTTAAACGTATTATCCACATAATTGCAGTTCCTGGATGTTACCAGTAAGGAAAAGAAATGGTCAAATTGTATATGCCAGAAGTGCCTGTGGGACAAAGCATACATTGACAAAACATGCACCAGCAATACTTCTTCATTGTGAAGCTGCCCAGGCTGTTATAACATATACCTTATGTCTCAAATGTATTCAACTGAAAGTCAAACCAGTGTATCACTTTCACTAGCAAATACATTTTTCATCATTAGAAGTCCCAAAGTATTCTAAGTGCCTTAAAAGCTTTGCACATAACCATCTCTTTCTTGATTTAATTTTGAGTCAGATAATCTGGAATTTTAGCAGTCTATTGCATCCATTGCAGACCCAGCTCCACCAGGGCTAGCCTGAAGAAAGAGGCACTTCCCCCCTTAACTGTCATCTTCCGGCCTCCTATTCCCCTCCAGCTATGCTCTGACTGTGTGGGGGAGAGGCTTGCGTACCCTAATGAAGTTGTGAGCTATGCTTTAATCCCAAACCCGGGCAGATGGTGCTCATCTAACCCTGTAAGGTCAACCATCTAAGAGAAGGAAACTCTAATCAAACCTACGACCCGAGGACCTCGCTGCCACCGTTCATGCTTGTCAAGGCCTCAGCAGTCGAACCTCTGGTTTAAAGGGTGAGGCCAGTTCTGTGCATGCTGTGCTCCACCAAAAAAATCCATTGCACAGGCTCGAAGGATACATCCAACGTCATCAACGTGCTTGTAGAAAGCATGGATGAATTCTTCCTGAATCTTTGTTCACGAAGTAAGGTCAAGAAGAAGA
>NC_056525.1:115925124-115989186 GCF_019175285.1 Sceloporus undulatus
AGAAGAAGAAGAAGAAGAAGAAGAAGAAGAAGAAGAAGAAGAAGAAGAAGCAGCATCCATACAAATCACAACTATTAAAAATATGAATAAAAACTGGACTAGGCATAATATAGTAGTAAACAGTCTTGTCTGACATCACCCTTTGGACAATGGATAATACTAATTGCTCCAGAGGAATTGGATGAATCATACACAACAGTTATGGATTGATGTTGAACTTTTAATGAATTCAAGGATATTATCATGCAAGACTGAAAAGCAGAATTTTAACAGAATCAATGTTTGGGGGCTGGTACTTATCACACAGTGTTGTGTCCATCCTTCTGCTGCCTTATATTTCATTTGTTACAAAGTACTATACAGTGCGCCCTTGGCTTACATGGGGGATCCGTGCTGGACCCCCCGGCGTAAGCCAAATACAACGCATGCTCAAGTCCCATTCAAGTGAATGAGGCTCGTGCATGTGACAGTGAGGAAGCACGAGGGTGCCTGCCTGCCATGGGTGCACGCATTATTTATCGGAATGGGATGCACTGCCCCTTGCACCCCATGCATTCACACGTGGCTTTGCATGTAAGCTCAAAGCCACGTATAGCATGCCCGCATATAACACAGGCACACTGTAATGTACTTTTTCACTGATGGGTAGAATCCATCAATAGGCTTTCATTTTCACTGCTATACAATTTCTGTTTTGTGGTAGTACAGTCGGCCCTTCTTATACACGGATTTGTTATACACGGATTTAAGCATACACGGTTTGAAAATGTTCCAAAAAAATATAAATTTACCCTGATGTTCCATTTTTTATTAGGGACACCTAATAAAATGGGACTTGAGCATACACGGATTTTGTTATACACGGGGGATCTTGGAACCAAACCCCAGCGTATAACAAGGATCCACTGTAGGTTCCTTTTGCTGCAGTTCTACTTCTCAGTCAGTCACTTGGTGTGAGTGGGTATGATTCTTCTCCTCTCCTCCTCTCCCACTCCCTCTTGCAGTGACAGTGGCTACTAGTACCTTCACTAAGCCGGCTGCTCTGTGTACATTCACACAGCAGCTGGTGTTGGGAAGTGACTGGCTGCTGTGACCTTGTGCCCCCTCCCAACTCCCAAAAGGTGGTGTTTGGCAGGGTGGAGAACAGGGCACACACCTATGGATCACCAAAATGCTATAGTGGGGGGAAGTGGGATAAGAAATGATGCCAAACTGGTATGCTTCCATTTTTAAACTTGTGGGACTTTGGCAGCACAGCAAGCTGGGGTGATAATGTCCCTAGTCTAATGCATAAAAGGCAGCAATTTGTGTGAGATACTGCCGTGTTGATGCACCTATATCAGGAATGAGGAACCTATGGCCCTCCAGATTCTGGTGAACTACCATTCCCATCATGCCTCACCACCAGCGAAGCTGAAGGAAGTTTTAGCCAGGTTCATGAGGGCTTGGTTATAGTTCCTCCCCATTATTGCAACATGTAGCCATAAGGGGAGAAGCAACAATCAAGCCCTCATGAGCCTGGCTAAAACTTTCTTTAGCTTGGCTGATGGTGAAGCATGATGGGAATGATAGTTCATCATAACCTGGAGGGCTGTAGGTTCCCTACCCTTGACCTATATGGTAGAGCTCTAGCATGAGTTCACCTGCCATACTCATCTGAAGTCACATGTGGCATGGACACTTGTACAGCTCACTCAAAGAGTCATAAGCAAGAAGTTATGATATAAATATTTTTCTGTCCCCCTTTCTTATAAAGAGAAACAGTGAGACTTAGCTACATGTGTCGAATGCTGCTATAGGCTATTTTCCATTTATGATGGAGGAGGATGACAAGTGCCTAATTCACCACACAAAATGTTAACCAAGAAAGTGTCTTTACAAGGCCTAAGGTTAGGCACCTGACAAAAAGTACTTATTCCATTGCTTTATTCTATATCGTCTTCAAACTTGTGTATCAGTTATCTTCTTTCTATGCTACCAGCACTACTTATCTATCTGTAATCATGTTGGCTAACCTTCTATGCACATTTTAAATTTATGCAAGATCTTCTCTTAAGCAGAGAAAAACAGATTTACAAATTAGTATTCCAGGTGCACATTCAACTTTGATTTATATAACTGGCATTATGATATTTTCTGCATTATTTATTCTGCTTCATTTGCAGTACTTGAATTTAGCTCTCTTGCCTTTTAGACAGATGCAGCATGTTGAAGTGACGGTTCCAGGAACCATTCACACAGTGGCTGACATCATAAATAACAAGGATAATACTATAACAGTTGAATGACTAGGCTTAAGTCCCAATGCTTTCTATGGGAGCTTAGCTGCGATAAGAAATGTTATACTGATTAAATTAAATGCTCATTATAGTTGAGTATTCTGTTACCTTGTATATGTGTATGGAAGATCACATGAATGAAGTTTAAATGAACCTTGCTACTGGTGTCACTCAGTTATTGGTACTGAAGAGTACACTTGTGCTCATACTGGAGTTAATATACTGTGCTATACAGCTTGATAGTACCCACTTAATTTCTTGTCCTCCATGAATTTGCCTAACTTGTTTTTAAAATTGTTCAAATTGGCGGCCAACACTGTCTTCTGGTAGTGAACACTTTCAGAACACTATCTTTTGATAGTGAATTTCACAATTTAGATATTGGCTGTGTGAAGTACTTCCTTTTGTCTGTACTGAATCTTCCACTATTCAGCATCACTGAATGACCCCACATTCCTATATTATGAAAGAGGGAATAAGTCCCACTGAATGCACCTGGACCTACCAATGTAGCATTGTGCCACCATGCAGTCTGGGTACAGATTTGCAGTCTGGGAGATAGGAAGTTCAAAAATGACTCCATCATTCAGGGAGGACTCATTTGTGTAGATATATCACGACAAATTAATGTCCACAGATCTTGCTAAGGTGCCATGTCAAACACAATACTTTTTAATAGAAGCAGTTCACCTTTTTCCCTGTGAGATTTATTTAGTTGTGTGTGTTGATTCTTATTCTTATTGCTGCATGCTTTAGTTCAAATCATTTTGTTAGTCATCTGTCATTTTACTTCCCAGAAACTCATTTAACTGATCAACATCCATTAGTAACTCATAAAGATGGAATGTCTGATCCCTCAAAACACAAGATCAGAAAATGTGCTGACATACTTTAAAGGCGTTTGCTGATATACACCAATTTTGGAAGGGATTATGGAGAGCTGGGATGTGGAAAAGGACCATGGCTCAGGGACAAAATATGCCTTTTGCATGCAAATGGTTCCATTGATACAGTCTTTGCTATAAAGTGTGGGAAATATTAATATCTGGACATCCTGAAGAGCCACTATAATCAAATATTCTATTTCTATTGAAGTCTGATTTTTATTATACTGTTACAATTGATGAACTTTTCTTGCATTTATTATTGTTTGTTTTAATTGCTCATTGCTACATTGAGTTTATTGATTTTAACTACTGAGTGGCAAATAAACAACCTCTCTATTAGAGTGATGGGGAAAATCTAGGAGCACCTGAGAACCTTTTGCACATGCTCAGTACTTGTCAAAAGTTGGGGAGTTTTTACCAAGTAGTAAGAAGGGCCATATTTCTCAGCTGCTAATTGTCATGCAGTATGGATGTTAAAATTTGTTCAATGAAGAGTTATTTCTTTCACACAGGTAATCACACAATTGGTAATGGAGACAGCTTTTCTGCAGCCTTGTTACTTTTTTTCTTAAATCAAATCTCTTGCATGAAACTGTGCAAATATTTATCTGGTGTTAAAAGAGAAAACTGTCAGAGTGCTTCTCAGTCCAATTTTTGTCTTCAGCCTGCCTGGTTATAATAGCACTGCTCTGTTTGAATTGTGACGATGAGAACATTTTCATTTTTCATTTCCCAATGTTGAATGCCTTGAGGACAGGGTTTTTTGTGTTATTTTAAAGTATCACTCTAGAAATGTCGGAAATGTTAGAAAAGCCTCTTTCACTGGTATGTCACAGTGAATGTCCAAAAATGATTAATTGCTGCCATTCATGTCTGGATACCAGTAATCACAGATTATTTTTGAGAATACCTTGAAAATCTGAAATGTTTAAGCAAATTCTTAATAGTAATTGAAATCTGATTGTCAGTGTTCATTCATGCAAGATCACATTCACATAATTCACCATCTTCAGGACATTCACTGTAACAATATGATGATGATGATGATGATGATGATGATGATGATGATGATGATGATCATCATCATCATCATCATGCACATGGAACTTTACAAATAAAAGAACAGTAAAACATTTCCTTGCCCTCAGGATTCCAGTGATTACTGATGAGACAAGTATAAAAGGGACTGGCAGTATAGAAGGGGATTAAGTCCAGCAGATACTATCCTTTCTTCTCTCTCTTCATGGTTAGAGTAGTGACAGTTGGAATAAAGGGAGAAGCCTTTCATCTGCTTTTGGGTCTTGGCATGATGGAGCAGTGGCAGCCCCCTCTTTTCTCCTTCTGAGGCCAGAGCAGTGGCAATTGGGATGGAGGGAGGACCTTTCATCTGCTTCTAGGCTTATGCATGATGGACTTGTGTCAGCTTTTTCTCTCCATCTGAGGCCGGAGAACAGCTGAACTCATTGGCTTATGAAGTCAAAGTGGACTGAGCTTTCGGCACTCAACAGAATATCTCCTCCATTTTGTTCCTGTACAATCTCTTACAACAACAGTAATGCCATTTTAAACCATCTCTTCACCCAGCAGTTGTTGAGAGAATGAAGACAGGGGATTCTTGGTGGCTGTTCCCTGCAAAACATTCACAAATATATATTTATCAGTTGCTGACACAGTGTGCCTAAATCAAATAACACATAAGAATTAAAAATTTGTTGCCATCCGTCCTAGGAGAGAGAGATGCAGGCCCAGCTCTATCAGGCCTGGCCTGGACTAAGTTGGAGTTGGAGAGAAGAACTGCTGGCCCTGATCCCCTTCCCCACCACTATTCCCTTCTCCTTTTCTGTCATGACTTTTCAGATTGTAAGCCTGAGGGCAGGGAACCATCTAACTGAAATAATAGTAAGCTGCTCTGAGAGCCTTTGTGGCTAAAAAGTACAGTATAAATACTCTAAATAAAAAAATACTCTAAATAAAAAAAAATAGTAGCAAGGATAGTTCATGAAGCCTGAAAAACCCCATGTTTTGTTTTCATCTTCAGTGATGGTAGAAATAAATCTCCCTGTCTGCTTTATCACACTAGGGGGCATGGCATTTCCTGGTTTTCTCTAGTTTAACTCTTGTTTAAATCCTGTTTGCCCCCTAATGTGATAAAGCAGTATGAAACAATAAATGGATGTTGGTGGGCTCCATTCTAATAGGGTGATGAATCTACTCTCAATTTTAAATGGTCTGTTTATGTATTTTGGCGTATTTATACAACAAAGGCTCTCAGAGCAGCTTACACATTTAATTAGACAGTTCCCTGCCCTCAGGCTTATAATCTAAAAAGACATGACACAAAAGGAGGAGGGAATGGTGGTGAGGAAAGGATCGATTTCATTGTTCTTCTGTCCCTCTGGGGTCATGGCCATGACTGTTCTTCTTACTTTGAGCTAGGACTAATGCAGCTGGCCTGCCTCTCTCCCCCTCTGAAGCCAGATGATGGTGGATTGGAAGGAGGAGGAGGGCTTCTTCTTACCTTGGCTGATGGAGTTGGTCTTTCTCTCACTCCTCCTTAGGCCAGATGACTATCCAAGGTTCTGATCCTTTTTAGGGGGATAGACTTCAGCACTTCCATTAACTCCTTTTAATTTCAGATTGAAATACAAAGCTGATTCTCCACCCCACTGACATGGATTCCACCAGGTGCCCCTCACAACAGATGAACAAAAGTTGAGGTGATATTTATTGATAATGTCTGCTTATGTGCCAATAGTCAAAAGTATATTTCTGTGCTTCATCTAAACTGGGAAGATATTTGTTTGTATGAAAAAGCAGTATGGCCCTTTTTAAAATCATCATCATCATCATCATCATCATCATCATCATCATCATCGAATTAAATGTTTAACATTATAAAAATAAAGTTGATGTACAATATGATTAAAAATAAGAATTATATGCTAACTCCCACAAAAGTATTTTTAAGTAACACAAAAAAGAGACCTTATGTTCACAAAGGTATTTGCTTAATGAAGTGACTGTCCAATTCAATGAGGATTCAAGAGTCTGGTCATTAGAAACAGCTAAATTTGACACATATAGGTTCCACTGGGCTTCTCTGGTTCAGCTCTACTTGAAACTAAATGAACAGAGAGAATCCCCTGGTACACCAAAGTAATTTAAGCATGTTTTTTTAACTTTAAGTTGCAGTCAACTGAATCAGGTTATTAATCCACTTGCTGTAACTATCTGAGAGTACATTACACAGCGAGGGTCACTCTGGGTTTTAGTTATGCAAGCGTATAAACAAGCAAGCATCTTGGGATATTTTTAACATGAAGGTTTCATAATAGATCTTATACTGCCCTGTTTGTCCTTCCCCAGGTTTCCCTCAATGGTACTTCTGTGACATATATTGAGTAGTCTCTCCCCAACACTGTCCAATCAGTATCTCATCTTAATAGATCTGGTGCTGTGTTATGGTTTATTATGGTGATATTATGCTAAAAGAAACAGTTAAAGTCCAATTAATAAAAGTTGTGTGATAGCACAATCCCTGCTCCTATTCAAGTATTCAAACTCATTTGTCAAGATAAACTTTAAGTATCTGCTTGTTGTGCACACTTAAGAGTCTATGTAGGATTGCAATCTGTCAGATTGTAAAAACTGCAGTCTCACTTGGGTTGTCATGCTTACTCTTGTGTCTCATTGTTGGATAGAAATAGTGAGAATATTTATATTTGTTTTTGACCAGCACTTACCAAAATTTGCCAAGCTCATCCTATTCCGAATGGAAAGAATGTTTTGTTTCCCCTACATTTGAGTGTTCTAAACCTCGCTCATTCTATGGTAGACATGAAAAGTTTTTATAACTATTTTATAAATACTGGCAAATAAATACTTTCATTTTAAAACATTAACAAATTCTTGTGTGTGGAAGAGGAAAGTTTTGGGTGTTTCTCTTCCCACTGCAACAGATTTTGTCTAGTTTTCAGAGTGTTATTACATCGGAATTTTTGAGCAAAATCTGATTTTTATGTGTGTGCAAAATATGAGAGTTGTAGTAGCAGTAAATAATAACAATATCAATAATGCAGAAAATGCTATCTCATCTGCCTTGTTTTCAAAAGTAAAAGCACTGTATAGATTGCTTAAATTAACAATTGTGTCACTCTGTGCTTGCTCTCTCTGTGTGTACACACACAAACACACACACACAGAGCAAGCACAGAGGGACATAATTGTTGATTTAAACAAGGATGCAGATAACCTATACAATGCTTTTACACTGTGTGTGTGTGTGTGTGTGTGTGTGTGTGTGTGTGTGTGTGATCATAGGAAAAAGTGATGAGTTTTACACATGCTTTTTATTGTGAGGACTGTGAATGGGAAACAAAATGCTGGCTTTTCACTCTTACACAGGGATGAAAATGTCACAGTGATTCTCATGGTGATTCACAAACATTTTCACTGGCTGTCTTGATGTTCGGAGAGATTCTGCCTTCATCAAAGATAAGAAAATCTCAGATTATTCATTATTTCTTTTGCTTTCATCTTTTGGCCTGGATAATAATAGAATAACAACAGAAACCTTTCAAGAGATTTGTTGCATAACAGCTTCCTGCAGCCTTTTGTTTTTAATTCAAATAATTGAAACGTATCTCCCCACTATTTACTCTCTCATATGTGACTAAAGCCATGCAGGAAATTGCAGATCTCAGTTTTAGGAAGGAGATGGTTTTCTTCACAAAAATGCCTTCCAAGGAAACAGTTAAGCATCTTTGCCTCAGCCCTGCTAGGTTTTCCTGATCCCTTGTCTGATTTCTGCATCCACAGAGTGTTTGAGAGCTGGGCAAAAGAGTCACCCTCTTCCCTTGTCTCTTTTCTTCCTATATCTGAGGTTGTCCTCCCTCATCTCCTTCAATCACTCTAACATGTCTGTCATTCCCTGGTGAAACACTGTTATTCTAAATCACATTCATATTGGCATTCTTTGTGGATTAGTAAACTCCATGCTAGATCTAGTTTGGATACATGGAATGCAGTGAAGCCCTTTGCTCTTGCAGATCATAGAGCTGAAAGTGACACAATCACTATGTAATATCCTGATTCACTGGGGGAAGAACAACCTCATAACAATGCCCAAACTCCATTCATGGGGAAGGTTTTGGCTAAGCTTCATTACATCTGGTGCGTTCTCCCTGAAGTCATCATCTTGTGGACTAGAATCTTAGAATCGTAGAGCTCGAAAAGGCCACAAGGGCCATCCAGTCGAACCCTCTGCCACACAGAAACTCATAATCAAAGGACCCCTGATAGATGGCCATCCAGTCTGTTTAAAGACTCCAAAGAAAGAGACTCCACCACTCTCTGAGAGAGTGTGTTCCACTGTTGACAAACCCTTACTGTCAGGACGTTCCTCCTCATGTTCAAGTGAAATCTCTCTTCCTGTAACTTGCATCCATTGTTAGGTGTTCTAATCTTTGGAGCAGCAGAAAAGGTTAAACATATCAGGTTCATGTTGTAAACAGGTCTGAGAAAATGACAGGGATGTGGCCACTAGGAGGAGCTGTAGCGGAAGTTATTACAGTTCTAGTGGCAGTTACATGAGTCTGATGCAACTGTCACTTTTCTTTTGAGAGTGAATGTCAGTTAGACAGGTGGTGTTATTGTAACTGCCTCAGAGGTTGTTATTTTGGTTGGTTAGTAAAGTAACTTATTTGAGAGTATTCAAGATGTCAATATGTAACAAAGATTAAGGAACACTCATTTGAGAGAAACGTCACTGTACTGAGATTCATTCCTGTGTGTGAGTGGAAGTTTGCTACACAACCAGACAGGTGGGACTGCAGTCCCACAGGGCTAATTGCTACCCTGGAACTATACAGTGATTGATTGACATTTTGTTATTTCATTAAAGGTGAGGGCTTATTATAACCCATATCACATTGTCCGGACCCTTTGTCTTGATGTGAATGCCCTGCAATGAAACAGTTAAGCATCTCTACCTCAGCCCTGCTACTGCAGTGTAATTTAGAGTCCTTTCCCTTGAAATCTGCATTTTCTGAAACAACAAAATGAAGAAAAGGGAGATTGATCAGAAATCTCTTGGTGTCACATGAAGTTTGGCCTTTGAGCTGTTGTGCAATTTGATGGAATCAAATGAAATCAATGCAAATGCATCCAGATCAAAATTAAGCCAAATAATGCTTTCAGGTGTAGCAGGGATGGGTTTTTAATGCCTTCTGCACTGAGATATATCAATAGAACTTGGCGGGTGACTTCCTAGAAATTGACTTTTTTAAGAACCTAAAATACCATCTCTGTATATTATTTCTTTCTATATTAAAGGCTTCCCATGAAAGAGAGCTTAATCAGAGTAGATACTATTATTCAAAAGTGGGTATTATGGATCTAGGGTCTTCATTTTAGGCTATGGTAAATGCCAGAGGCAATGAAATGCTATCTCGACAAAGAAGAAGGGAAAGTTTTGGTTGCTTCCTTCAAACACAGTCACTAACTATGACAGTCCAGGTGTCAGAGAAAGAGAGAGAGAGAGAGAGAGAGAGAGAGAGAGAGAGAAGAACTACTTCTCTGACACAAATGAAATATTAGCAGCTGTCTTTTCTAATTGAAAATTTGACAACCCACAATTGCTTTTCACTAAAGAGAAAATACTTCAGGTAGAATGATACTGACACTTCTTGGTTTGCTGTTTCCCCCACCTCCTCACCACACACATAAAGAAGCATAATGTGTCCATATGTTAGTGGAATTGATGTTTCTTAGCTGAGATTTGCTTAATCTGTTTTAACCTTCAAGTCATGAACTCTTTCTCAAAATTTCCCAGCCCATTCACAACTTAATAAGCCATAATCAACAACAAGAAGTGAATGAATGCTTTGAAACAGGGGTGAGTTCATTGCTACAGACAAAAGTATTTCACTGAAAAAGACTTAGGGCTATTCCCATCAATTTTTTTCCTCTAGTGGTAGATATATTAGAGCTAAATTAAGAACATACTTAAATGTCGTGTTAACACGTACATTTTTGTTGCTTGATCGTTACTAGAGATGCACAAAACAGACTGTATCAGATCCATGTCAGTTTTGCATGCATTCACTCTTTTTTGTAAGATTTCCAAATCATTCTTCATATAAACATACATTAAAATCCAAGTTTTTGTACATAACTCTCCCTAGTATGCATATTTTTGTAGATATAATTTCCCTAATATACACATTTTGAATGCATTTTATGAGCTGACAAGTGCATCAGAAGCCTTGCAGAAATCTGAAATTAAATTTGATCAATTCATTTGAAAATGTGGACCAAACTAAATTTGCCTGCATCTGTAGGCAGTATCTGTCAATTGGGACAGTTTCAAGACTTCAAAGCTGACCCCATATTCAGATGTTGTACACATACATGAATGAAGGAAGAAGGATCACATTTGCCTAACATCTGTGCATTTGGTAGGAAGTCTGGGACAGCGTGAAAACCATGACTCCTTAATGTGTGCAGCTGCTCATCTGCACAGTTACAAAGATTGCCTAGAGGTCAAGCTTGTAGATTCCTTCTCCCATTCTTGGTTGTTCTTATAGACCAGTTTCAGATGTAGTACTAAATGAGAATATGTTTATCTTCCCTTGGGATTTACACATTCCCTCTTCTTACAATGCAGAGTTTGGAAGTTTTAATCCCAAACTTGGCCATGAAAACCCATTCGGCGACATTGGACACGTCACAATCTCACAGCCGCAGATGATGGCAATGGCAATCCCTCTCTGAAGACAATTGCCAAGAAAATTCTATAATAGGTTTGACTTAGCTTCACCATAAGTCAGAAATGACTTGAAGGCACACAACAACAATAAAGTAGAAACAAGCCAATCTCAAACCGCAATTTATGGACAACAAGCTACATTGCAGTTTATCTAGAATGAAAGTAGCTGCTTTAAGGATGGGGAGAATGAACCTAGAGAATGAGTGGGACCCAGTTCTCCAAATGTTAGGGGAGAAAGAGACAGGACCAAAAGGGAGGCTTGAAGCCACCCATCTAAAGATGGATTTGGGCTGTGGTAAACACATGCCGTGGCCCCATTCTGCCTTGAACCCAGCCAAAAAAGGAGCAGATAAGATCTGTTTCTTTTTTGGCCAGGAAAATGCCAGCTCTGCTGGCCCTACTGTGGCCCCACGGTGGCTTTATGATGCTCCAGTGGCACGTGGCATGTAAACGTCATGTTGCTGGAGCGTCATGAAGCTGCACATGTCTGGGCAGCCAGGCTGCTTCAAGCCAGCTTCCTGGAGGCATTGGGATGTGCAGCGTCTAAATGCCATGAACCAATGACACCAATGAAGCTGCACACGTCTGGGCTTCTTGGGGTCATCTGTCCCAGCTCTTGGTGTAATTTAGGCCCATTACAGATGGACATAAAAGCACGTACTAGGGTTAGGAAGAGCCGTCTCTTCCTCACGGCCCCCAACCTTAGTACGCACAGAGTGCGTAACAGATGGTGCCGCCGTGTTTACGTAGCGGACGCTCTGCGTCCGCACATCGCACCCCAGCTATGACACCGCGAGTGCGTGACTAGCGCCTCATGGCATCACATCTGAGGGCCAGGAAGGAGCGCGATTTTCGTGCTCCTTCTTTGCAGGGTCCGGGAACTGTGCTGTTTGGCTGCTGCAGTTTCCAGACGCTGCAACTGGCGGAAGCAGCAGACCGCCACTTTTCAGCAGTCTGTAACCCGCCATAGTTTTGTTTCCTTATACATTACAGTGAAAATGCTGAAACAGAGTTCAAATCTTGTGCAATCAAGTTTTGAGGTACTTACCACATTGGATTCAAGCATATATGATCTAAATCTTATAAAAAATCAAAAATTGTGCATCATCTCATAATGCATTCCAACATCAATATTCAGTGACTGAATTGTTCATTTAAATACTTGCATGATGGTTTGTTCAGATGAGGTAGTTTTATATTACTAACTATGATTTGTCAACATACCGTATATTCTTGACTATAGGTCGACGTCATGTATAAGTTGAGGGCAAGTTTTGGGGCCAGAATTATGGATTTTGCTATGACCCCGTGGATAAGTTGAGAGTAAAACTTAGGGGCATATAGCAAAGGATCTAAAGGATGAAGCAAAGCAAAATAATGTCAAAGAACTTAGAAAATTCCAGCTTTTCACCAGGGGATGGTTCATTCTTTTAAATAAGAGTTAAAGTACAGTACTTACATTGAACCATGGATAAATCGATTCATGTTTTTTGGGTCAATTTCTTGACCTAAATTTCTAGACTTATACATGAGTAAATACAGTAAGTACATTCACATAACCATTTTAGAAACTGGACTGGATTATTTGTCACACACTTTTAATCTCCTGTAAGAACATTTCAGCAGACAAGGCAAATGGTTTAATGAAGTTAAGATAGTTTGATAACATGCCCTTTGCCAAATATGTCATTGTGTTCTGACTAGTTCTGCCACTGAAACTTACCATTGTACTACGCAGTATTGGGATATTAAATAAATAAATGCTCACAATGATTCTGGGTGCTATAGTCAGAGAAGTAGGTTTTCCAAGCTCTGGTCAGTACTATGTATCAAATTACTGATAGTCTTACAGAACTTTAGACTCACTGGTTGCAAACACAGTGCTGAATTGAAAATAGATTTTCAGTTAACTCATAATGATTTTTCTCCTTTAACAATTTTCCTCTTGGATCTAGCTAAATAATTGAATTTCTACATAGAGGAACTCTACTTAGTACTTTACAGTGAAGCCTAGATTCTCTCCCACCTTCTTTTTCTTCTTGCAACATCTGGAAAGCATTTTCCTCCTCTGCAACATAAAAAGCAGGAAGGGAGGCAGAGTGGGGAAAGAAATGTAGCAGCATCTTTACTAACGTGTTAAAATTTTTATTTTGCTTGAACTTCCATGGATATAAACCCACTTCTTTGGATGCAGTACAGAGAGATAGTAAAGCATATTTACATAGTTGTGGGGATGAGATGGAATGCAATAGGACTCAGAGGATGCAAATCGAGACCTTTGCCCTTTGCCCTAAATTTTCTAAGGGCTGCATAACAGTGAAATAGATTTTTCAGATAGTTGAAGGAGGGGGGACTCTTGTCCCCAATGGTGGCGCACATGCAGCTGCATTGCCATTGGGGATGAAAGTCCCTCCCCCTCCCTTCTTCTTTCCCCTCTCTCCCTCCCTCCTTACCTGCTTCCTTCAAGGT
Organism: Sceloporus undulatus; assembly: GCF_019175285.1. Classification (NCBI taxonomy): domain Eukaryota; kingdom Metazoa; phylum Chordata; class Lepidosauria; order Squamata; family Phrynosomatidae; genus Sceloporus; species Sceloporus undulatus. Next base: position 115,938,528 of record NC_056525.1, read on the forward strand.
TTCTGCCCCAGCTTGGCTTTGAAGTGGAGTCTGCTGCCTAGTTAGCTGCTGTTGGAGCTGGGGCCAGGGCCGAGGCTTGAGTCTTGGAGCATCCTCCCCAGCATAGCACCGAGGATGGAGCTTCTGGGCTCTGAGAGCCAAGCCTTGGCCCTTTCCCTGGGAAACCTGTTGGCCAGAGGTAGCTGGGCCAGGGCCCTTGGCTTTCGGAGCCCAGAGGCTCCATCCTGGGTACTATGCCTGGGGAGGATGCTCCAAGACTCAAGCCTCAGCCCCTGCCCTGGCTGACTGGGCAGCAAACTCTGCCCCCAAAGCCTTGCCAGTGCAGAAGCGTTGGAGGAAGGAGAGGAGGAACAGAAGGAGGGAAGAAGCGGGAGGGGGAAAGAAGGAGGAGAGAGGGAGAGGGGACTCCAGTCTCATTGTTCCTAATAGCAGTATAGCCACATGGCCATGCCACCATTAAGAACAATGGGACTTCAGCACCCACGGATTTTGATATGCTCCAAAGCATATGAAACTGGCACAGACCAGAAACAGACAGATTCCCTACACACATTGTTACCATCCAAGCAACCAGGTGTAGCACTTATAGAAATATTGTTGTGATCAAATTCTCTTTTATTCTTCCTCCATATGGAGAGAGGAAAAAAGAACATTGATGCAAGTTGATTCTCCCTTATTTAGAATTCTGAAAGTTGAAATATTACAAAACTGCAACTTTTTTTCCATGGGTTGCTGAAATAGTGACATGTTTGCTTTCAAGGTACACAAACTTTGTTTCTTGCACAAAATTATTTTAAAAATATATTGCATAAAATTACCTTCAGGCTATAAGGAGTACATGAAACATAAATCAATTTTGTGTTTAGAGTTGGGTCCCATCTCCAAGATATCGCCTATCTCATTATGCCAAGTATTCCAAAATCCTAAATAAACAAATAAATAAATCCAAAACACCTTTTGTACCAAGCATTTGAGATAAGGGAGACTTGAACCTGTATGCATAAACCTAAACTCTCAAGTGATGCTAGTCATTAATGAATGTATCTGATACTAGCACCAGTTATACATTACCCAGATCTTTATAATCTCACCTTTTACATATCTACTTTTCTTCACTTACATATGCCAGAGATACTAATATCATGCAAGATAACTCAACCTTTATGATTTGGAATTAGGTTGAATTATAAGCTGTTCAAAACCAGCCAAGCTTCCAATCTATTAAATGTTTTTCTCTTGTAAAATATTACAATAACAAATATTGCCTCCAGAACAGCTTTGGTTTGTTTGTTTGTTTTTCCACATACCATGCATGCTTTCGTTTCACTCTGATCCAATATTTGTACATTGTAAATACAAATCACTAGAATAGTGCAGGCCAGCCTATGAAATGCTCCTGTGTGAAACTGAGATGAAATAAAATATGGAATTTGAAAGCTACTAGTGGAGAAGTCAGGGGAGATAAAATTATTCCCCATCTTCCCAGTTCTAAAACTGTACTCCAATTTCCCCATTCCATTACTACAGTTTACTGTAAATATACCTTCTAGCTTCTTAGCCTGTAAATACATTAATCCTCACATTGTCAGACGAAGACATTCAAGACTTCCTCATAATAAACACTGTATTTTGCTTCAGGTCTTTCTACCAAATGCTTAGATGACACGGATAAAAATAATGTTGCTTAGTAATGGGTCATCATAGTAGATGGATTTATTATACTTTCACCTTTTTGTGAACAGAACCAACACTGTTGTGGGATACTAACTGATTAGTGGTTTAGACTTCAAGAAAGGAGCTTGAAAAATCCAGGATCCTTAGGAGATTTGCCTTCAAGAGAGTTAATGTTTCAGATATTGTTTGCTTTATATCCTGATCTTCTTCAAGAATGGGGAAAAATTAGGGCTTCATTTCACCATCTTACAAAATGGTGCAGTGTGCATACACTGTAAGTTCCCATGAAGAGGGAACTCTACAAGCTAACAGCATCAGAGAACATAGGACATTTTGTAGATGAGCTCAGTATTACAAAACATAATAAGCCCACAAGACTTCAGTGATTTCCTACTAATGGAACCTGAGCCTGAGAGAGTGCTCATTTGGACTTTGGAACTGATCAACCCTGAGACAAGTGGCTTGCATGTAGTAGTTTAAAGTAACTTTTACTCTGTCTTGTTAACCAGTGCCATTCTTTAGTTCAGTCTGCCATTTTATTAATGTTTGTGGGTCAGTAATAATATTAATGTTTGTGAATCACAAATTATTGGAAGTGTTTCAAAGAGATAAGAATTTAAGGATTGACAAAATGGATTCCTCATAATCTCAAATCCATCTGTTAAAACCACAACAATAACAGGATGTGGAAGAAGAGAATCACAGTGGATGGTTACTCTCAGGTGTAAAACCTCATAACTCAAGCAAATTGGAAGTTGATTTCCAAAATTTAAACCATACAGTTTTGATTTATCATGATGCAACACAATCATGTGGTGGGAAGGAAAGGAGAAGTCTCCATGTTCCTAAGAGAAACTGGCATTTTGAAATGATAACACAGGATTATCTGTCAAAGAAAAAGTTTTTTTGTCTGATAATCTGAATCTGATAAGTCTTTATCATTTCATTGTATATTCCGCATAATGGAGAAAGTGTCTGATCATAATCTAAACTACAGAAGGGAGAATAGAGAAATCTGCTTCATTCTCATGAAAGGAGCTGAGTATTTTCCAGAGAACATTTGTGTAGCTGTTACAAAGCTTTGAAGATCACTATTACATATATGCACACATACACACTTTTCCTTGCTACAGCTGCACAAATGTACTACTGTTGCAATGATAAGGCAGACAATGATGGATTAGCTGAAATTTGATCTGACCTGATGAACTAGTTGCAGTTTGGTCAGGACTCTTCTTTTCTTGGTCCTTTTTTGCTAATGCATTTAAATGGAATAAATCAAGGCACAGAAAGTCATCCAGAATATCTAGAGGAAGTATGACACTGGAAATGTTAGTGTCATGGTCTGGTCTATCAAACTGTGCTGGGAAAGGGAGGTAAATATGTTAAGGGCTGAATAGATTGGGGGAAAGGGGAAGCCAGAGGCCACCCTTTTATCCCCCAGATGGAGGCCATTGATACCCTCGCATACAATGATAAAGTTCGTGCGGTGTAGTGCAGTTTGGACACTGCACTGCACAGACATCATTGTTGCACACCCCATATGGATGGGTGTGCACAATCATGGCACCCATGCACCAATTGTAGGGCTGGGCACATGTGGACGCCCAGCCCTACAAAACCCTACTTTCGGCCCCAGGCCGGCACAAAACAATGGTCTGTACTGGACCTTAGTCTGAGGCAGTTAGAACAATGTAGAGACTTGTGGATGTTTGATTATAAAAATAGATTCATTGTGGGCATGTCACTCAGGAATCATACTAGAATGCTATTTAATATCCAATGTCAGTAGAGGGGAGAGTGCCAACATTTTCTCTAGGCTTGAGAAAGTAGTGACATTTCCACTAAACCAGGGAGTTGGAGAAAGAGAATACACTGGGGATAGAAAAGCAGGCTTGGCAATGCTGTTTGATTAGGTAGAAGAACTTTGATTGTCATTGCTGAATTTAGGCTTATTTCCCTTCTGCTATGTTTAGGCATAAAACAGAAAAGGAAATAATGCCAACTTCATCTAAAAGAATTACAAGAGGCACTGTTGTAGCTAAAGCTGAGCAGAAGGTTTCTTAATAAATTCCCACATGTCCCAGAAAATATGCCTAACAAATCTGTGCCTATATTTGGGGTAGAAGAATAGGACTCTCATTTCTTCTAAACAACTCAGTTTAAAGTGATATCTCCATTATAAAGATGCTAACAAATGACAATTCAGTGCAAGTGACAAGGTGAATAGCTTTTATGCTGGGCCCCTACTGCCACTGGAAGGGTTGCAGCTCTTTCCCAAATTTGGTTGGAGGATTATTTAGATAGCTCATCTATAAGTGAATTAACCAAAACCTGCTGAAAGGGAACTGAGTGGTTCTTCAGCTCTGAATTGTACTAACTGGCCATCATTTTTTCAAATGTGACATAATATGACTTTTGACAGTGGGCATTGCATTGTGGGAATATAAACAATGACACTATGCAGTTCCAGTTTGAGAACTGCCAGAGACCCTCAGCAGCAGCAAGTGCTTGGAGGGTTGCAGTAGCATACCAGCCCTGTAGAAGAAATCTACCCTTATTCTCTTTTATAACTGGTACCAGATCCTTCTTTGAATGAAATGATTGTTTTTGCTTTTGTGTGCCTTTAAGTAATTTCTATGGCAACCCTATGGTGATTCTATTTGACAGTTTTCATGGCAAGATATGTTCAGCATGTGTTTGTCATTGCTCTCTTCTGAGGCTCAGAGAGTGTGACTTGTCCAAAGTCATCAAATGAGTTTCCATGACTGAGTAAATATTCAGATCCTGGACTCTCAGAGTCTAATGCTCAAGCCAGAACATCATGCTGTCATCATTGACAGTACATCTTACCCATGAGTCTATATGTCAAACTCATTAGATTCAAAGCTTTCTTTTCTGTGTAAAAACAGATATCTTTTATTTGGTGGTGAAACATAAATAAGTCATGTGTTCCCTAATTATGTGATTGCTACTGTGGGTCAGAGACTGGCAAGTTGCCACAATATCTATCAAACTGTGATTCATCTCTTTGAATGTTGAAGTCCCATCGTGAAGTTTCCAATGATCTACATTACTCAGGAATGTGAAGTCAAAGGCTTTCAAGGCTGGCAGGAATAAACTCTTCTAGAACATGGCCACATAGCCCGAAAAACCTACAAAAAATTATTACTCAGGAAGCTGACAGGAGATTCAGCATTTCAGAAATTATCCCTAGAACTTGAGAAGACTCAAGGTGTAGCCACACTGCAAAATCAAAGTAGTTTGATACTACTTTAACTACTATGATTCTTTCCTATGGAATGGTGAGCTATTTGGTCTGGTTTGATAGAGAGCTTTGGTGCCTCACTAAATGATAAATCTGAGGATTCTCTAGGATACAGCTATTGCTGTTAAAGTGATGCCAACGTGCTTTAATTCTGCAGAATGGATATGTTTCCAAATGATCAAAATTTGCACCTATAAAAAACAGGATGGGAAAAAAATTGGGCGAAATAAAACTTCATCCACTTCTAACGTATAAGAAGACTACAGTTCATCCCTACACATTTCTGAATTGTGATGGGGGCATGCTATTCTGAGTTAGCTTAAACAGAAGAGAAAACTTTTACAAAATGGCTACATAGTGCAATTTAACTCCCCTGAAGATAGCAAAAATTTATAGAGCAGGAGAGGATAGCTGCTGGTTTTGTGATGAAAAGAGAGCTGGTTATTCCCACATGTGATAATCTTGTAGGAAAGCCCATAACTTTTGAATAATGGTAGAAGAAACCATTACAGATATGGTAAAAATTCAGTCCCATTGGATCTATTATTCTATTTATTTAAGTGCACACAATATGTGGTAAAGCCACATAAAGTAGTACTAAAAGTACTGGTTACTGTAAGATTAGCCTATTTTAGGCATTAGGAAATAGGTATTATTCCCAAGCAGAATGAATGGTTACTGCTGGAGAGATATTAACAGTTTATTGATACTCTCAAAATACAGTTTATCAAATAGATTTGCGCTGTTGTACATACGAAAGCTTAGTTTCAATTTAGCCATGGAAAGTGTGGCTAGCTGAATCCATCATAAGATCTATAGCTCCAGTTATGATTTATTTTTTAACTTTTCTCTTCAAAGGTTAAAATATTTCAGTACAAATTTTTAAAGAGAGAATTCTTTTAAGTGTTTTGTAACTTTTCTCTACATAATGTGTGAATAAGGATGTTTGATGGAATTGTGAGATAATAGGAAAATAGTATTGGGAGCATGCTCAAATTTGTTTACAAAATGGCTAGAGTTGGATGATTACATGTTCTTAGAATTTAAGTCCCAGCAGCCTTGGAAGTTGGACAGTATATGGCCCATGAAGGAGAATGTTGTGAACTGCAGTACAAAAACATCTGGAGGTCCATGTGATTCCTGCCTCTGTTCTAGTGGGTTATAAACAACTGCCTAACAGAGCTTGGAAACATTTCTTGTTTTGACCACAGCTCTCATCATCTCCCAAGCATCATGGCCATTGGATCTGCTGGCTGGTGAATTTTGTGACTTGTAGTCCAAAGAAATAATGTTTCCAAGCTCTGAACCTAACAAAAATCCTTAACGTTTCATACTGCAAGTTTTTCAAATGACCTCACATACTAACTCATAATTTACTTTCACACACAGTGTGAACAAGGCTTGTGTTGTGTGTGCCAGCTTAGATGTTACAGTACGTTATTGAAAGGGAAGATAAATTAGCTCTTCAGAAATCTCTACTCCTTTTCCTCATCTGAACTAGCATCAACACTCTGAAGGTTATCTCATGGTGGGAAAACTGTTGCCCTATGCGTTCTAACGAGCACGAGCGCGGGCACGCACGGAGCGTGACGGGAACCCGATGGGTCCCAGAACGCTAGTTTACCGCACGGCGGAACGCTGCCGTCGCCACCAGGCATTCCCATCGGGTTCTCAATGTGTTCCAGTAGGCGCCATTTCTGGGGTCAGTTTCAAAAGCATTCTCAGAATGGCGCCTCCTGGAACACATTGGGAACCTGATGGGAACGCCTGGTGGCGACGGCGGCGTTCCGCTGTGTGGTAAACTAGCGTTCTGGGACCCATCGGGTTCCCATCATGCTCCATGCGCACCCACACTTGTGCTCATTAGAACGCATTGGGGAACGTTTTTTCCCCCACGCGATAACCTTCTCTGTCTATTTTTTTAAAAAATTCCTAGTCCATGATGGGTAGCTTTTATTCTAAAATGGAATTATGCACCTAATAATATTTAAGAACACACATGTATGTGTGTACACTTCCCCTTCCATTCTTGCTGTATAGTATTTCACATTGCTCTGTTGAAAGGAGTTTTAGAAGCTCTATTGACATGGGAAGTTTTCAGCTCTTCTATTCTATGTAATTACTTATTGGGCTTTGGCTCAGAGGTTAATAGAAAGCAGCATGAAGTCAGGGTAATAGATCTATGGCCAGACAAACAACTAATATTAGCTACTCCCCAAAGAGCTCTAACAATGTTTAGTGCTCCTATCAAAACCTGAACACAAGAATGGCTAGTAGGCACCATATTTTTCCAAATGGCCACAGGAAATGAATTAGGGGTTGACTCCCAGACTGAAATGAACAACACAAATTGGAGGTCTCCTACAATAACAAGGTGTGTGTGTGTGTGTGTGTGTGTGTGTGTGTGTATGTATGTATCTGAGTCCTTTGAGGATGCTCATGGAAAACAATAAAATATCTGCAAAACAAATATCTCCCGTGATTAGGTGGACTGCAACATTTAATTATCAATATTTCCCTTCCAGAATCTTTGCAATCCTGATTATATAAAACAGTTACAAGCTGAATGGTTCTGCTAGGTGCATAGATCAAAGCAAAGGCTGAATGCTCAGCAGAACAACACAGAAAGGTCACTTGCTATTTTCATGTTCAGAAAACAGGAAGTTGTTTGAATGTCAGAAAATTTATTGGGAAGTTTTTTGTAGCCTTGCCACTTTGCACCCCATTTTCTTTTTTCCACTTAGAAAGCAATCCATTTTTCACCCCACCTGACTTTTGGCATTCCTTCCACAGATGGCTAGTTAAAATAGTGAAGTCAGAACACTGTCTGTGGTTGCCTAGATATCAGAAGGCTATGTTGTAAAGATCTTCCTTTGCATATCCAAAAGCATGTAGGGATACCTCTTCCAGTTGAAGCCCTTGTTTGGCTATTTTGAGAGTCCAAGCTTTTCCTAAGAATTGTATAAACTGGCAAAGAGCCTTCTCATTTATCTTTCTCTCCCTTACTTAGTAAAAAAAAAGAATTCTTTATTAATAGAAACAAAGGTAGATCCGTGTGATTCTCATGTCTATCTCTGGAATAGCATCTTGACATGAAGGCTACAAGAAGAAATGCGTGTGTGTTATATGTTTTGTTCAGGAATGCTGGCAGTCTATAATTCTTTTTCTCTTGAATTTTGTTAACTTTTTGTTAACAATGTTAATTAATTTCCAGTTAATGCTGGAAAAACACAGAAAGTGAAACAACATGGTATTATTTATTTATTTTGTCTGCTGCATTTATATGTCACCTTTCTTGCAGTGTGGGACCCAAAGTGGCTTACAAACAGTAAAACACCATTAGCTAAAAACAGAACAATAAAATTAAAACACAACTAAAACACAACCATTTTAAAAATACATAAATGATATAAAATCATTAAAAAATAGAACATTTAAACTACAGTACCCCCTCCATAAGAAGGCTCCCTGCAAACATTCCATCTATTCCTGGAGTGCTCCTTTTCAGGTGCCATAAAAATCTGCTTGAACACAAAGGTATTTACCTGCTGGCAAAAGGAGAGCAAAGGGGGGCTAGCATATTCTCTCACAGAATGGAAATCCAAAGGGTGGGAGCAGACACTAAAGAGGCCTTCACCTCATCAAACAGGCTTGTGATGTTGGTGGGACCAAGGAAAAGCCTGATCATAAGACTGACATAAGACTGACAGTCTCACATAGTCACATCAGTTTAAGGAAATGGAAACATACCAATTTGGGAACATTCATTACCACACTTCTCTGCAATAGTACTAAGGCACTGTTTTGGCAATGCACGATCCTGTGCTTTCTCTTCTGCACAACCTCCATAGTCCTTCCTTTCTGCTCTATGCCCTACCCAGAGTGCTCTTCAGTTTTTATTATTCTTATTTTTACCAGGATCACACATTTATGGAACTGCAATGAAATAAAAAGAAAAAGAAAGGAAAATAATCTGTTTGGGAACAGTGGGGCAGGGTGGGGGACAGAGAGGAGCATTTACACCACATGACTGAGAAGCAGAACTGCAATGGGAGGCATGTATCACCCAGAAATCCATAAAGTAAAAGCAACACAATTGGGAGGCCCTGATACTTTTTACCCATCAATGAAAAAGAGCACTCCTGGAACAGATGGAATGCAAAGTAGCAGCAGAAGGGACATGATGTAGTGTAATAAGTACGAGCCAAAGGTGCCTCTAGCCTATTGAAATTCTGTTTTGCTAGACTCGTGTGAGAAAGTCCAGGGAAATGAAATATGTTTAATAAACATAAGAAATAATTACGATGCACATGAAATAAATATAATATCTGGAATGTGGTATAAAATAAGGGCAGGAAGAAAATACAGCTAAGATTCTGAGAAACGCAACAAAATCACAGCTGAGCATTTGTTTTTCTATCCCTAAGTATACCGTTTGACTTTAACCCCAGCTCCCCCCCCCTTCTAAAAACACACCCAATGAAAGACCCACTGATGGAACAGAGTGAGTAAAAGGAAAACTCCAAGAGGCATTGGACCCAGCTCTTCATGACTAGGAAATGCCTCAACTGGAAGGGATTTGTTATCTTCTCATGTTGAAAATTCTTCTCTGTTCCTAGTTGTAAGATATACAAAGAGGTTTGGAAATCAGCCTGTTTTGTTCTGTTTGTTCCTTAACCAGATGGCATCACTGTATGAGTCAATCAGTTGGAGAAGAGATCCAATAGACTTCCATTGGAGGAGTTGTTTATTTTGTGTGTGTTTTGACTGTTTTTAATAAAACAGAATGGATGCAACTGTTGCCTACAAAAGCAGAAAACGGTAAGATGTGAATTCAAAATTCTTCTAGAAGAGTGATCATATTCCATTTTAAAAAAATGAAATCCTTGTGCCTATGGAACTTATTTTGAGAGGCAACTACATAGACATGTCAGTGGAAAGCACAGATGAATATTTCTCCTTGAGCTATGAGCATATACTATACAAAGAAGAATATTGATTTAAGGTCTTTGACAGCAGAATACAATTATTCCACTTTTTTAAAAGAAAAATAATAATTGCAGTGAAAAGATTACATTTCACATTCAGGCTTCAATCATCATATTTCGAAATGTGAACACTGAATTTCAAAAGCTCAAGGGTCAGCCACCTATTCTGAACATTCTGTGTGAAATCTAGCTTTTTACATTTCAAATGTGTGTTTCTCAAAATTAATGTGATATCTTCCAAACACAATATGTTCAGTTTGTGGACAAAGGGCTCACCCAAACTAGTGATATGGCAGGAGATGGCGATTTTTATTGCTTCTGTTTCTGAGATCCAAGTTCCATATTTCTAAATATGAATATTTTGTGCCTCCTCTCCACTTTCCAATTTTTAATTCTTTAGAAGGCAACATAGCTCTCTTCTTGCAATAATTCACTTGAGTTGTGTTACTGTTTTTCCAACTAGAAATATTAGGGTGGATGGTCAATGAGGATACAAATCATGGAATGTCAGGAAGGATCATATCTGTTTATTTATTTTCTCTTCAACTGGGTTCTGAGGGAAATCTCTTTGTAACTGACCCCCAATTGATGTCTGTAGTGGAAGAAAATTTCCCATTAGCACCTATGGAACATTCCTTCCTAAGACTAATAGCAGTGGGGCTGAGAAGATGCAGAATGTTAATCCCACTCCTAGGACACAATGGCCCTCTTCCCACATTTGCCATTTTATATTTCCCTTTGGAAACACTCTAACAATTATAGTGACACATTTAGCAGCACAAATAGTTACACCCTAAAATTATATCATCTCTAAAGAGAAGCTGGTTTTAGTTCATATTTTCAAATATATCTTAATGTTTATACAGATGCTTCATATTATGTTCTTTTGAGATGTGCTGCTGGAGAAGAATGCTGAGGATTGCATAGAAGATATCCTAGAACAGATCAAGACAGAAATTTTCCTGGAAGCCAAGATGGCAAAGCTGGTGTACTTTGGACACATCATGAGACAACATGAATCACTGGAAAAAAATTATACCAGAAAAAGTGGATGGAAATAGAAAGAGAGGAAGGCTGCTTGCTAGATGGATGGACTCTATGAAAGAGATTGTGAGTATGAGTTTTCAGGAGCTGGCAGAGCAGTGGAAGATGGTTTTTTTTGGAGATGTCTCATCAGCAGGGTCACCATGGGTTGAGAGTGACACGAAGGCAGTTAATAAAAACAACACATGTTCTTCATAGCAGCTCAGGATGTCTTCTTCTTGTAACACTTTAGTAATATCAGAACACTGAAAATAGGAGGATGGGGACACATTGCTTTTTATGCCACATCATCCCTCACAGAAGCAGGAATAAAGAAAAAAAGCAAGGTAAGGAGTCACATTATAGACTCCTCATATGTGCCCTAGGGCTTTTGAAGATATTAGAAATAAAGCACAAGGCACTGGCTTCTGACACTAAGACTGAAATTTGCATGTCTTACAATAGCTGTTGTGTTAATGGCATCTGCAGTACAAATGGAGGTATATTGTTTTCAGCAGATAATTTCATGTCACCAATTGTTCCATGAGATATTTGTTCTATGAGACATATTTGGCAGCAGTGACCAACATCTAAATTCTATGCTGTGCTACCTTCTCTCACTAGGACTTTCTTTCCTTCTCCTTGCTCCTCATTAAGCCATTTATGGTGCCCTCCAACATGTTCCAGAGGTTCTCACAGCTCACTGGAGCAGGGTTGCATTTGGGGGAGGATGTAGAAAAGGAATCCCCTCTCATGCTTCTGCAGAAAGAAGCAGCTTCTATCAACTGAAGTGCCCCCCCCTTCTGAATCCGGCTCAGGATTTCTAAGCAGTGAAAGGCCATTTGGAGAAAATATGTAGGTTTTTTTCAACAGTCACAGTACCAAAAGCCACCTCAGTTTTGTTTTCTTTCAACTTACAAACAGTTCAAGTTGTAGCTCTGCCAAAAAGAAGTCCCAATTACAATGAAGCATATGCTTCCATTGCCACACAATTATATCCGGTAAACTGTGTCATGCCTGAGAGGCAAAAAGCATGTCTTGTCCCCTCATTGCTCTACAGGGAAGCCACTATGTGCCATTCCTATCTCTGACACAAATTGTGTTCCCTACTGTGTAAGTGGAAATCTGCCAGGGTTAGATGAGAAAGCAAGTGCAGAGAGCCAGAGTGAAAGCAACAGAAGATACCTTATTACTCATTACTTTAAGCTTATTTTTGATTGCAGGAAAAAGCCAGTGCACTTCCAAAACAATAAAGTCAACCAAATGAACAGATTCATAAAAACTTCTTGAGGAACAGATCTACTGAATTTTCTTGAGGAACTGAACTACTGAACAGAATACTTGAATACTTATTAAATACTCATGTACATATACTGAACAATCCAGCAAATCTAGTCATTAAGAACAAGTCCCACCCTATCTTTTCAATATGACAGATAGCAACTTTACAAGTTTCCCTTGAGCTGAATGCAGTCATTCACCTCCTTCTGGCAAAGGCCAGAAGGTCAAACCAACAGTGGTAACCGGTATAACATAATTGGATGTACAGGTAAAAGGCAGGGATTTGCCTCAACCACATTCAAGGCTGCACTGAGGAAAATTTAAAAGTGGAGGTCTAGTCCTTACTAGGTGATGAATTCAAGAGTTTTCTCCTTATTATCCTGGAATTTAGAGAGAGAAAAATACTTGTTTTCCCACTACTACAAACATGTTATCTAATCCAGTGATGTTCTGAGATACTTTTCTGATTATATGCTCATAATTTTTTTGTGTTTTTCTTCCTCAGGAAACAAAAAGGAGACTATTTTACAGTATTTTCAGAAACAAATATTTTCTTCTATTTTTGATGTCAGTGAAGGCATCCACTCTCCTATGCCCCAAGAATGATTCTTAGTGGCTGTGTAGACAACCCCAAAAGGGCAGCCTCCAGCCGCCCCTTTTATAGCCAGATCAGGGCCACAGCAACTGCATGCCACAGCCCTGATCTGGCCTTCCCATGGCACAAAAAGGAGCCACAAAAAGCAGCTCCTTTTGCGCCCTGGAAAGGGTGCAATAGCCATGGCACCACAGCTTTACAGTGTTTCTTTGGCACTGTGTCATGCTGATGCAGCACCAGAGGAGTGCTGTGATGCTGTATGCCATGTGGTATGGCGTGCGGCATCATTCCATCCTGGGGCTGGAGCCAGGGTGTGCATCATGTAGATGCTATTCCCTGACTCCGTCCCAGCAAGCTGGCCTTTCAGATCCATCTGCACAGGGTCTTTGTCTTTGTGTTCTGGAGGATGCATAAACTATCCTAATGACATTGCTAATGGCATATTCTACTCCACAAAACAGTTGATCAGTTTTTCTTCTAAATGGAAGAATTTAGTGAAATACTCAGTCCCAGTTTTTATACCCATGAAGGGGATGCTGAAATTCATTCATATACGTCTCTAGTTAAGTTAAGGATAACCTCAATTTATTGGTGAAATCCCATTTTGTAGATATTTAATGCATGGTGTAGTTGTTTGAATGTTGATCTAAGACTCTAGAAGTCAGGGGTTTGAAACTCTGCTCAGCCATGGGCAGCCACTGGCTGACTTTGCACAACTCACACACTCTTAGCTTCAGAGGAAAGCAATGACAAACATTCTGGGATAGGGTAATTTTAAGAATCACTATAAGCTGGAGTCAACTTTAAAGTACATAACAACAAGTCATCACTTAAATGAGCATATATTGTATATACAGTGCCATTTCCTGAAATAACTGATAAAGGTCTAAGTCCTATTGTTAGTCCTGACTAACACATTGCATTTACTTACATTCTGACTGAATAAATCAAGTCTAGTTGAGAGTAAGTGGGCCTAAATACCCTGAAATTAGCAGATCCCATCTAATTTTGGAAGTGAAGGAGGGTCAGCCTGGTTAGCACTTGTATGGCAGACCAGCAATGAATACCAGGTACTCTAAGGTATATTTCAGACTAAGGCAAACCATCTCTGAGTATTCCTTGCTTAATAAAACCCTATGAAACTCATGGGAGCACCATAGGCTGATAGGTGGCTCGAATGCTCATACACATACTATTGACACTAACCAACAGGTTGTCAGCTAAACAGTGAAGAGTGATATATCTATGCTGCATGGTTAAAATACTTTGATATCACTATAATTGTCATGGGTGTGTCCTATGGACTCCTGAGATTTGTAGTTTAGTGAGGTACTTAGAATTCTCTGCTAGAATCTTAGCACATGCATCCACATAACAGCTCTAGAGCATTATCACATAGAAATCTATGTACCTCACCAGAATAAAAAAACCTATGATAGTGGAAGCATGGCAATTAAAGTGGCACTAAACAGTAGTGATGTAAATACACTCAGGGTACAATGGCTGAGCAATCATGTAATGACCTATCAATTTTTCCATAGATAATATACAGAGAAATGAAGTGGCCCTTGATTTCTCATCTTTGATTATAATTATTGATAAAAAAATATCCTAGCAACAGCATATTATATGAATAACTACTACTCTTTTTTTTTCTCACTGCTTTAAGTTAAGTAGAATGAACCACATTGCATCACCATTAACAGCAATATCAGGGCCTTCAACATGTAAACATCAATTATCTTGCCACCAATACTGCTACCCATTATTCAGTATAGGAAGTTCACACATTTCACTCTGAAATATGCAAAAATGAATTGAATTAACATAGCAAAATATAATTAGCAAAACAGTTTGCTAGCATAATCATTGCCACAGGCCTTAATTAACATGAAAATTAATTTCAGAACCTGGTGTAAGAAACTGTAATCATGTACATTATCATTGCACAAAACCTCTGAATGCCTTAGGACACAGCTTCTTGAAGGGAATCTCAATAAATCTTTTAAACAATTTTTTGTACTGTGGATGTAGTGTATAAATATGAAAAGGCTACTTTAAGGCAGATGACAAATACTGTGATAATGAAGGAATTATTTAATTCTGTCCTCTAACTTTGTAGTTTAAATGGGAAGCCAGAATAAAGGCGTTGATTGGAAATGTAAATCCATTAATGTTTTCTGAATACAGTCACATTCCACTGCTGACTTGTATAAAACCATTGATTGTCTACTGAAGCCTCAACAATAGATACCCAGGAACTGCATTTCATGGAAGACTATGCAGTGACTTCCAGCCTGACCTCCTCCATCCTCACTTACTGGGCAGCAACAAGTGTTTCTGTCACAATCCCCTTTGCCCTGCAGATTGCTCATAGAAGGGGAGGTGGAAACATCAGTCATCTGCTTCCTAAATGGCAAGGAAACATACCCCCATTGATCATTGCAGCTGTGCCTGATAGGTGGAGACTGGGGGACTTTCATCTTCCCTATGTATCCCCTAAACTAGGGAATACATATAGGGATTGTGAATATGCAACAGTTAAAAATGTTTCATTTAACTCTATGCATTTGTAAGCACTTGAGTATATTCCAGCCAATATATTTAATGTCTCTCTCTCTTTGAAATTATGCCATTGTACTTATTATTATTATTATTATTATTATTATTATTATTATTATTATTATTTCAGCCTATTCTAATGTTACAATAATAAGTTAGGGAAGAGAGTGGAATAATCCTCAACTATTTTATCATATCAACAATATTGTCCTGTCCCATCTGTGACATCTGCTTCTCAGGATACAGGAAATTTTATGGGAAATATGATACGGTGTCATGTCCCAGATCAGAGCTTGGACAGGGGAAAAACACTTACCATTTGGGTCTACAGCTATGAGCATTCCCTAGGCAATGTCACCAGCAGTGAGAAAACATTTTGATATGATTTCTTATTGCATGCAATAACAAAATAGGTAAATATTGATATCTCTCAGCCAAGTGGACTGATAGCTGAATGAAAATTCAGTTCTAATGGCAGCTTGAAAGAATACAGGATAGGCTGAATAGCACACATACTTCAATCTTTTTTCTTTCTCTCAGCATTTGCCATCTGTAGTGTGTGCTTTATTCTGGCTCAAGGGCCTGCATCCTAATGTTGCCCCTGAATGACCCATGTTCTCAACACTGGAAAATAATGTGCTCTGTTAAAACCAAGGTCTCCTCCTCTATGATATCCCCCCCTTCATCCCAGTTGCCATATAATCAGTAGCTGCTTTCCAAGTGGGGCTGTGATGCTCTTCCAGGTTACAGTCCAAACATTAAACGAGTTATGCAAACTGCTGAACCTATTTTGGAGTTAGGCTTCAACCCACACCTTTAGAGACAACAATACCCCAGCAGATTCACCATCCCTCTGATATGAAAGTCATTGTCCACCATTCCATACAGCAGAGAAGAGAGTAATGCTTTCAGACATGCATGTCTCAGTACTGATGAGAATGAATGAGCATCTGTTCAGAATTTTTATGGCTGACATCCTCCAGACTGGCGCTGAAGGGGAAGTTGCACTTTGTAGTGACAGCAGTGATCTTGTTCTTGGTATGGTTCAGCAAACACATATTCTTCCTGATAGCTGCGCTCAAATGCCATCATTTCGAGCCAGGGGAGTTGCTGGTTGGAAGCCACATCCAAAATGATGATACCATCCTGGAGCTTATATCCTATTACTGAAGGAAAGATATGTTACATCTAAATTCTGTTTTTCATCTCTCCATACCCGAGATAGACATTACATTCTTTTCTTTGATAGCAACTGTGGTTCTTGGATTTCTGCAGTTGTTTGTCCCTAGACTGTCAAATAATTTCCAAATCCACCTCTTTTCATGAAACATTTTATTATGGCATTTTTCCTGAGAGTGTGTTCTCAAATAATGCCATCCATCTCCTTTCTCAATTTGATACTATTTCCAGAAAAAAACCCTGTAATCTCTGTTTATGAATCTTAATAGGGCAGTGCTAGGTTTTCCACATAATAACACACACACACACACACACACTTTTCAAACAAAGTAGTGGGCAGAGTTTCTTGCAGCACTTGGGCCTCAAATTGCTGACCTGCCAATCTTGCAATCATCAGCGTCAGCTTCCTAACCACTGAGCCACCATGGCCCTATCTTCTCTTCTTTATCCATTTGAAACTTTATTGAGCCACCTTTCTGTTACGCTTTTTGTGTTTAAGCTAAAATCTTGCAAATAGCTTTTATTTTCTCAGATCTTGTTTACAGAAAGAAGGCATCTCATTGTGGCTTTAATTTAACTACCAATCAGAAGAACTCTCTTCACTTTTAAATTAAGTACATAACAGTGATTAAGAAAGTGAGGATTTTTGCAGGTTCAGCATCCATTAAAGGCTCCCTTAGTGGGTGAAACTTGTGATAATCCTGACCCATCACCTTCAGCTGCTCAACCCACCGCAGACCACTGTGGAATCTCCATGTGAGAAGCAGCATTTCAGAGCATGAGTGAGTAATCTCACTCTCTCTCCTTGTCCAGAGAGAGATTTGCCAGCTGGAATTTGCCTCCCAGCCAGCTTATTTTGCCACTTAAGTTTTTCCTGTCATGGAGCTTGCACAGGGATGGCAACTAGTTCTTAGTCCTCACCCAGAAGTCTCTAAAGGTAGCAGATTCTGTTTGATCTGGAAAGCTAAGCAGGATCAGTACTGGTTAGTACTTGGATGGGAGATTGCTAATGTATACCAGGTGCTGTAGATGATATTTCAGAGGAAGGAAATGACAACAACACCTCTGAGTATTCCTTGCAAAAAAACAAAACAAAAACCTATTACTCTATATGCTCATGTATAAGTCTAGAAATTTTAGTAAAAATTTGACCCAAAAATCGGAAACAACTTCTCCACGGGTCAATGTAAATTCTGTACTTTAATTCTCATACAAATAGAAACCATCCTCTGGTGAAATGCAAGAGTGTAATCTGTCTTGGAAGCACTGGGCCCCACTCTGCTCTTCCATCCATCCATCCATCCATCCATCCATCCATCCATCCATCCATGTGAACAAAAACAATACATCCTGCAATTCTGTAAATTATTTGGCATTGCTTTTCTTTGCTTAATCCTTCAGGTCCTTTGTTACATGACCTTAAATCTTACTCTCGACATATCCATGGGTTATATCAAAAACCATCATTTTGCCCCCAAAACCTGCCCTCGACTTATACATGAGGTCAACTTATAGTCGAGTATATATGGTAAATTCATGGGGTCACATTAAGTTGACAGGCAGCTTGAAGGAACATATAGAGGTACACATTTGTAAGTAAGGATATTTAGAAATTACATTTAAGAAAGGACATTTCTTACTAATATACAATCAGATAAAATAGAGATGGAGTACTTCTGGCCCATGGACTGGATTCAACCTCCTAGTCTTCCCCATTCAACTCATGAAGATTTGCACTGAAGACTAGTCCTTACCCAATCTCATGCCTGAAGAGTTGTGGAATCAAAGCACTTGGGAGACTCTGAGGTAATATTCCCCTGGGGCTTTGCCATGCTCTCACCTTTCCTGTTAGTAAAGATGAATGATAAGCAAAATTGGATTTCTCATAGGAGCTAGGGCTTGAAGGAGGGGCAAATACTTTGATGCAGCAGTTCTGAAGGGCATTGTAGAGAGAGCATTGAAATATATTCTTGTACTTGTTGTACTACCAGAATCACTGAATCTTTCACATTTTCACATTCCATGAAATCCAGAGATTTTTAGGGATGAGGTTTTAGAATGGCTGTGTGTAAATGTAGTCATTTGGTAGAAATAATAGGTTGATCCAGGCCATATGAATATGGCAACAATAGGTTGATACAAGCCAGTTGGTGGGAAAAAAAAACCTTTTTAAAATTTATTGTTAAAAAAATCAAAGCACCTTACAACAATTAAAATAGTACATCCATATATACAAAGTATCCCCCTTAAAAAAGATTAAATAATTTAAGATTTAAAATTACATAACTATTAAAAACCAATAACAGTGGCAGAGTCATCACATATATGTGGGGGTGTCACCACATGGCTGAGTAGTTTATTCTGGAAAAGCCTGACTTCATTAACTCTTAGAATGAAGCCCACTGAGATACGTTTGCTTAAAATCAATAGACAGTTCAACCCCCCCCCCAAAAAAAAAATCACATCTGATTAATCAGATGCAAACAACATTAAAATAAGTATTTCAGACTGGAAGATACTAGAGACAAGGCTAGGTCAGAAAACTGGTAAGGTAACTGTTTTTGTGTATGCATTGTTATTGTTGTTGCTGCTGTTGTTATTAATTTGTAATTCTGTACCAGTTGTGCAACAATCATAATCCACCCCAAACCCAACTATTTTTCTACAGCTTGACACAGAAGGACAGACATCTTCTAGGACCTCCTGTGATTCCTGAAAATGATGTAATTGGGGTGTCCAGCTATATAAATATAGCCACATGCTACTCTCCATGAAATAGCCATATTGTGAAGGGGCTGGAGCTGAAAAAATGTTGGGTTTGAGGGGTTGTATAAGAGATGTATTGTAGTTACAAATGTGTAATATGTCTCACTATCCAGGATCTCAGTCATTTTCTTCATACCCTTCATTTCACTATCCTTACATGCTAAAAATAGGATTTATCTACCTGTTTAAAACATGTAAGGAAGATTTTAAATTATTATGCCATAGCAAAGCAAAGAATTGAATTTGAGTAATGAAAGCTGGAATTATCCTAGGCCAGCCTTTGGATAAGGAATATTAAATTCACTGTTGACACAGATAAAATAATCACATACATATATTTATTTTAAAATCCCTCTTGACATTTCAGCCCTTTCCCCAGAACATCTAAAGGTGAGAAGTGAAAAAGAGATGATTTATTTCTCACTGTCAAAACACAGCACATCACTGTGAGGGCACTTTTTGGGGAAAGAAAAGAAACGCATTTCTCCCTTGTTTAGCAGTAGAAAAGTTCTTGTCCTTTAGCAAATCTCAATCACCAAAAATATTATGGCTGATACGACTGCATGAAAAGTACATTTTGTGCATAATCGAGACTTTCAAAAAGATCTCTCAATCACAACACAGTTGTAGAAGGAATAAACAACTTACAGAAGTCTAGGGGGCAATTTTTGTCATAGACCAGACCAGACCTTTCCCACAAACAAAACCTAGAGGTGTGAAATTTATTTTGATGAGGGTAAAAAGAAGTCGAGAGAGTTTCTACAAGGCAAGGTCTCCTGCACCTTCTTTCTAAGCAGAATCATTGTTCTTGGAGCCTTTCAGCAGTGGTAAGTATCATATTTGTGTTGGATCATTCACTCTCTCATTCATCATTGGAAATGAGGGCATCAGAAAGTCTATTGCTGCTTTATTAAGTATTTCTTACCTGGACACATTGTGGATAGTTCCATATAATGTTAGATATTCTTATCTAAAGATGGATACAAATTATGGAATAAACCCTCAACTGTTGAGAAAGATAGGGGGTTAAAATTCAAATTCTTTGCCAGATCTGAGCAAGCTATTTTCCCACTGTATTAGTTCTTGCTGGTACATCAACAGCCTTGTTCCTTGTGCAACCACAGGGTATAGGCACATTGGCATAGGTACATTGCTGTAAGGTACAGACAATATTTTGGGCTCAGTCTAAAGGTATTGTGCCTTGTCAGAATTGTGCCTTGAGACATTTTGAAGGAGATTGTAAACTTGGGAGTTAGTTTTTGGATCAAAATATAAAGTCCCAAAATATAAAGAAATGTAGAAAAACTCTGATAATATGTCCAGATTATTTCATCATCAAAAATAAGATTGATGAACATTATTTTCATCGCTCTCCAGTGCAAAATATTTTCATTTTAAATTTAAAAACAGACCAGAAACAAGAGCATCATGTGTTGGAAACAATGGGGCTGAACAGATAGCCCATTTGGGCCCTCTTGGAGCTGGCTTGGAGGCATGGCATTTAGATGTGCCATGGCCCCAAGCAGGATAGAAGAAGGACTGTGTAATCAGGAAGGAAGTGGGAGGGTTGATCGGGCAGGCAGAGGAGAGGACAAACACTGGGACCCAGGGGAGGAGGGCTGGGAGGAAGGAGCCCCTCCCCAAGGTGGAGAGATAAAAGGTAAGGGCCAGGTGGATGGGAGGAGGAGAAGGGGAGTGGAACACAGAAGACTGGGGCGCACAGAGGTGGTTGCGGCCAGGGAGAGCAAGAGCTGCAGAAGCCCAGGTCAATCCGGGTGTCCCATGTCCCTTCAAGGGAAGCACAGCCTCCTTCGGGTGGGGCCTCACGTGGAAGTCATCTTGCCTGACCCCAGAAGAGAGGAGGACTTCCGATACCCATCTGAGGGGGACTGGAGAAGGGCTGAGAAGGAGAGTCTGGAGGGAGAGTGGTGGGATCCATGAGGAGCTAGGTGGGAGCAGCACCCCGACTCAGAGCTCCTGGAGAAAGCTGAAGTGGAGCGCCAGGAGAAGTGCCAGCAGCCACCTATCCCAAAGCCCCGGCGTCCTCCACACGGAGGTTCGAACTAAGCGAGGACCCAGGTTCAGGTCTGGTTTCTTTTGCTGCCTGACTGGGTGAAGTAACCACGGGAGGGTTCGGCTCGGACTGTTGTTGTGTTTATTTAAACTGTTGAAGTAAAGTTTGGAAGCATTCACGTGGTCCAGGTGTTCTGTGAAGGAAGCGAAAGCAAAAGGAGGATCTCCACATGCTGAGTCATGTCCCAGGGAGCTAAAGCCCTGCCCACAGACTGCTGATTACACGCAAGCCGTCTTCTCTCCCACTTGTGGACATGATGCATAGACAGACACCACTTTCCCCAGAACCGACTTATGTGAAAGAAAATCCAAGGCTATGGGGAAAGAGGTGGGATTTTTTTGCTCCAAAAAGGAGCAGATCTTATCCTCTCCTTTTTGGGCTGGATTCAGGTTGGATTGGGGCTGGGCATTTGTTTGCCCTGGCCCCAATCCAGCCTAAAAGGAAATTTGTTATTATTTTGTTCCTGTCTCAAAGAAAACTGTGTCTGAGTGCACTTCGTTCATAAACTGATGGACAGTTTTTTAAAATTTTATCCTTCCTTTTTGCTGCTTGGCCCACAACCTGGCTAAGCATCTTTCTTCTATCCTTTTGTCCCATCAATCTACATATTAGCAAGAAGAAACTGAAGAATATCTGCAGGGGAGCCTCCTTATTTCACTATATGGGAGGCAGTCAGACAGAGAGAGGAGCAAGTATGTAGATGGGTCAGAACAGAAAACAAAAGGAAGGCATAGTGACTCATTAAAATAGAGAGAGAGAGAAATATAAACAAACAAACAGGAAGTTACTACAAACATGCATTCTAACTCCCATAGAGCTTCAGGTATACAAAGCTGCTATCTCTAGCACAGATGATTAAGCGGTTATAGGTGTGTGTATGTGCCTTCAAGTCGCCTGTCAACCTATGGCAGCTCCCATAAATTTCATAGAGTTTGTCTTGGGCAAGGAATACTCAGAGGTGATTGTGCCAGTTTCTTCTCTGAAATATAGCCTAGAGTAATTGATCTTTAAATATCTGAAAGGGTGTAAGATGATGGCACACATTTATTTCCTATTGTTTAAGAAGTTAGGACCTAAAACAATGAGGTCAAATTACATGAAAGGATTTTGACTAGAAATCAAGTATTATTTTCTGATGTTATCAATAGTGGATCAGATTGCTTAGAAAATGGCACCTCCTTCTTTATCAGAAGTTTTCTTAGAAGAGACTGGATGGTTACATTTTAGGGCTGCTGCAGTGACAGAGTTCTCACACTGATAGGGGGTTAGGCTACATGACCTGTGAAATCCCTTCTGTTTCTCTATTAGTCTAACTCTTACTTTTAGGTTTAAGCTAGCAATCCTAGAGTTGCTCTCCTTCTACAAAAGACAGCAAAATAACTATTTTGCTCAGTTTAAACTAAATTGCTAGAAAATAGAAAGGTTTCTTGGCAGTGTTATTGACAATAACAAGTACATTTCTATAGCACTTACTGTATCAGTGCATTTATGCACTCCCTAAGCAGTTTACAATATGTAAGCTAATTGCCCCCAACAAGCTGGGTACCCATTTTAGCTACCTTGGAAGAGTGCCAGGCTGAGTCAGCCCTGGAGCCCCTGGCTGGTATCAAACTCGCAACCTTGCAACTATGAATGGGTGGCTGCAGTACCAGCATTTAATCACTGCACCACCAGAGCTTCCTGTTATTGCCAATTAAGATACGTTTTTTTTAAAAAGCATACACTTTTGTCTCAGCTATTCTGTTGTTCTTTGTCATCATCAAACAGCCCTGTAGCTTTGAAATTCTATGGTTCCAAGAACACATCACAGAGGCTTTCAGAAGGCATGGATACCCCCATTTCCTGAGATTCTCAATGATGCACAAACTTCTAAGGGAAGGCAGTGTCAGATTCCCCTTCTCTTGGCCATCATGGAAGTTTTAACATGTCCCTCTCTCCTCAGCTCAGAATTTTGACCTTAGAGAGAGGAAAATTAGCTTTGAGGAGGGGTAGGAATGGTTGAGGAGAGATAAGATGAGCCTATTGGAGCCAAAGGTCTCTTAGGTCTCTGATAACACAGAATACAAAAAAGAGAAATGTAAGCATTATAGGGATGATAATCAGCTCTGCCAACAGTTGCACCCAGCTGGCAAAAGTGTGGTAGAGCTTTGAACAATTCAGAGGTTTCAAGATCAGAGCCCTCCTTCATTCTCATCCGCCCACCCTACTATTTTAGATTTGTAGTTTAAATGATCTACAATGGTGATTGCTCTCTTAATTTTTGGCTGGACTTTAAAAGTTTTGAGGATAGATTTCTGCAGATTAAGTAGCACCTTTAAAATTAAACCCATTTAAGATTCACTTCCTTATTGACAGGGAAACAGTCACTTGCCATTGCCAGAAAAGCAAAACATTATAGGTTTTGTATCCATGAGCCAAAATTAGAGTTTTGAATTTTGGTGTGTGTGTGTTGACATATCTTGGAGATGGAAGCCAGGCCTAAACATGACATTCATTTATGTTTTGTATGTACCTTATGCACATAGCCTGAAGGTAATTTCATGCAAAATATTTTTTAATAATTGTGTGTACAATACAAAGTTTGTGTACACTGAACCATCAGAAAGCAAAGGTGTCACTGTCTCAGCCACCCATGTGGACAATTTTGCATAATATAATATTTTGGATTTTGGAATTCCAGATAAGGAATACTCAGTGTGTATGGGCTTTAAAAGATTCTAGGTTATGGTGATGTGGACCTATTTATCTGTCCTTCCACTTTATTATAATTATACTGGGGTGCAAAGGTTATTCATTATTTTCGTTTTCCACACTCCTCTGCACCCAGCTGAGAGTAAGGGGGAAATGCATATTTAAAAAAAGAAAGTAAGAAAAGAAAAGAAAAGAATAGAAAAGATTTAATACTTATAGGCATCCCAATATTTGCTTTTTGTGTACATCTAGGAATGTGATCTTAAGGAACACATTATATTAAAATATCTACCCCAGCAGTTTTGGCTTCAGAGTTCAGTGTAAACAAGTATGGAATTCATTGCCAATGAGACATCCCCAAACATCCATCTTATACATTTTCAAGTGGAGGCATTAAGGCAAGGGCCTGAAGAAACCCTCGAGTCAATTTTATTGCCTGGTCCCAACTATACTGCTTAGTAATAGCTACTGGAGCCCTTCAGCCCATACCACCTTTCATGTTTTCCTCTATCTTACACTGCTTCTCTGAGACAGTATCTGAAGCTGACTTTCTATTAGGTGATATTTCTTATGGCTAGACTACTAATCAGGGTTTGCTAACACATACATTAAATATGAAACAAAATATTCTAAAAAAGGAGTAAAAAAGAGAGAAAGAAATTTTGTTGGGATAACCATGAGCAAAAAGAATACGAATTTGAAAACTATCTAAATTCCAAAGATACCAACCAAACACTAGAAAATGTCTCCAGCATATCTCAGCATTAAGGCGTTCCCTAGAAAGAAGAACATGCACATAGTAGCAGATCTGCCTAATAAGATTTTAATAATAATCTGCTGAATAACTGATTTTCAGTTTACTTTGAGAAATGAATTTGTTTGTATAGTATTCCTTGGAATGTCTAGATAAGAACACTTTTTAAGAGGCTGCTTTGAAGCCACCCTCTCCTTTGTTTTACTTTACTTAATCTTATGTTGTGAGTGACACACTCCAAAGATATCAGACCCAAATTAAAACACTCATACTGTTGGAAAGTAGGAGTGAAAGAACTTTATGCTATTAGCAATTGCGTGGGTTTTAATGTGAGCCCAACTCAAGCGGAGTGAGGGATGGAAATATGGAGAGGAGAGGAGAAATTTAAAAGTTTTATAAAATAATTAGCATAGGAAAGGAAAAATAATTAGCTGCATTTATACTTCAAAGCCACACAGCAGCTTTTGTTTTAAAAGCAACTTTTCACATTTATTTTCTCTAAAATAACAAAAACAATTATTTGTGTTTGAAAAAAATGTTGTTTTTTTACCATTTGGTAACATGAGACTAAGGAAGGAAATAGTACTTTAAAATATTACCCCCCCCCCCTCTTTTAAAACCTTTTTTCATGTGTCAGAAAACTTTCACAAGAGGAAACCTTGGACTAGCAAGAATATTCACATTGTGGGACTTATTCTTTGCAAAATTTGCTTGGCTTTGATTTTCCTTCTTCTGTTTTCTGTTTCCCCAAATACAGCGTTTTCTGTGCAGGAAACATTTTCTGCACAGAGAATAATGTTTCTTCAGTTTTATATCACTAGGCATTTGTCTTCTGAGTTGTTACTGTGTGCCTTCAAGTGATTTCTGACTTATGGTAACCCAAAAATGAACCTTAGGATGTCATAGGATTTTCTTGGCAAGAGTTGTTCAGGGGGGTGTTGCCTTTGTCTTCTTCTGAGGCTAGAGAATGTGACTATCTGAAGTCTCCCTGTGGTTTTCCATGGCCAGGATATTATTCGAACCCTGTTCTCTAGTCATAGTCATTACTCTGTGGGGTTCCACATGGTCAATACTATTCCCTATGCTTATCACCATCTACATGAACCCACTGAGAGAGGTCATCCAGAGCTATGAAATTTGGTGTCATCAGTTTGCTGATGATACCCAACTCTCACTCTCCTCTATAAATGATGCTAAGGAGGCTGTGATAGCACTGAACCATTGTCTGGATGTAGTAAAGGATTTAATTTGGATGAATAGGCTGATGCTTAATCCAGATAAACAGAAGTGCCTCTGATTAGTAGGAAAACCAACCTAGGATTGACGTCACAGACTGTTCTAGATGGAGTTGCCCTCCCTCTGAAAGATCAGGGACATAGCTTGGAACTATTCTTGGACCCAGAATGGCTCCTGGAAAGCCAGGTGGCTGCAGTGCCCAGGAGCACCTTTGGCCAGCTTTGGCTGATGTACCAGCTGTGGATTTTCTTGTGGAAGGCAGATCTTCCTAGTTACCCGTTAATTAGCTACTGTAATATGGTCCACCTGGGGCTGACATTTAAAAAGTGTTTGGAAGGTGCAGCTAGTGCATAATGCAATATCCAGTCTGGCCTCAGGTGTGCATATTATAGACCATAAAACATGGATCCTGCAAAAACTGAGCAGGTTTCCAATTTGCTTCCCAGCTCAATTTAAGGTGCTGATGTTGACCAATAAAACACTAAAAGACATGGAGCCAAGATATCTGAAAGACCACCTCCTCTCTTATGAGCCTGCCAGAAATTTGAGCTCTTCTCCCAACATCTTGGGAGGTTAGGTTGGTGGGAACACGTAACAACACTTTCTCTGTAGTAGCACCTCATCGGTGGAACTCCCAACCCATCCAAGTCAGGCTGATTCCAACTCTTTTAAGCTTCCAGCAGGCAGCTAGAATAGTACTGTTTTAAGTGTATCAAAACAAGATTCCACAATTATTTCTGGACTGCTTTTAGGATATTTTATTGTATTTAAAAATATTTTATTTTTCTATTGCTTTGGCCCATTCTGCACGGGCCTTTGCGCCATCCCTGTCACGTGCTAGGGGTTGGCCTAGCATCCATACCGGCCTCACCCCTAGCATATGACGGGGGTGTAAAAATGGCGGCACCCTATACACACAGGCACGGCCATTTTTATGTGCCAGACGCTTAGCGTTTGCATGTCCCCCTTGCCTTGCGGCTTCTTTTTCCGCCTCCAGGAAGCCTCCCCATTTGGAGGCTGCAGCTTCCTGGCGGTGGAAATAGAGCCGGCGGCAGACCGCCCATTCTGGGTGGTCTGTAACACACCTTTCATTATTTTTTATTTGTTCATCACTTTAGGAGCACTCATGGGCTCAGAGGGATAAAGAAATACATAAAATAAAATAACATAACATAAAATAGCCCAACAGTAAAACCACTATACCATAATGGTTCTCATCTGGTGGTTTTTTATGTAAAAATTATTGTATCTCTAGTTTCTGCCTTTCCCACAATTTAATGTACTTTAATTGTTTAGTGTATTTGTATGTATTTTATTTATATTATATGACATGACTTTCTTTCTTTCTTTCTTTCTTTCTTTCTTTCTTTCTTTATCTTATACGTACAGTACATCTGTCCTTTCCAGTCAGGCATGGTTGAAATAATCAATTATTCTCTGGCACACTATTTGTATTATAAGTACATCTCTTTTTGATTTATAGATCCAATTTTGAAAAAGTTTCCAAGGCAGACCTGATAGTTTAAATATCTTTCCTCTCCCTTCAGATTCTTCTAAAGAATATGTTTTGAAGATTTAAAAGTTCTGCATGTCAGCATGTTCCCTTAGGAACAAATTGACCGAATTCCACTGTCCTATCAACTCACCAACCCATCTTGGTTGACTATTTATAATAGCATTATTATAAATGCTATTATTGATTTAAAAATTAGCCATTGAAGTATTACTTCATGCATATTATATACACAAGTAATATTGTTGTGTGCCTTCAGGTAATGCAAGCCTTATGGTGACCCTATACTGTTTTCTTGGCAAGATTTGTTCAGAGGAATTTGCCTTTACCTTCATCTGAGACTGAGAGTGTGTGACTTGCCCACAATCACCCAGTGGGTTTTCATGGCTGAACAGAGATTTGAACTCTGGTTTCTAGAGTTGTAGTCCAATGCTCAAAGCACTACACCATGCTGGCTCTCAGTGTATGGACACACAGAGAAACACACACACATTTTGAAGTGATTAACAAGTAGAATATATATGCATCAACTTAGGGGATAATACTTTCACCCACTAATAACGCTGATAACATAATGTTCTAAAATGTCACCTACTATACAGCTCAATTTTGTCTGGCTAATGAAGAAAGCAGAAGCTGAAATCTCTCTCTCTCTCTCTCCATATATATATATATATATATATATATATATATATATATATATATTCTGTTTGTTAATCACTTCAGTAAAATTCTATCTATCTATCTATCTATCTATCTATCTATCTATCTATCTATCTATCTATCTAATCTTCCATGATTAACTGCATCCTCTTTGGATCCAGTGAGCAGTGTTGTTGGTTTGCTTCTTAATCACTCTGTGTATGTGTTCAGAGGGGGGTGCATATACACACACATATACATTATTATTTTTTGTACTTGTGAGATGTATTTCATCTGACTTCCTACCAGATCCTGGTTATTTTCTTTTAAGAGTAATCTGTGTTACTAATAAAGTTGTGATTGATCTTTCTTTCTGTCTATCTGTCAATAAAAGTAGGAATACTCTCACTCCCTTTACTTTGTTCTGATCCCTTTTTCTCTTGCCACCCAACAGAAGAGACAATAGAATACACAGTGCAATGCTGCAGAAGGTGTTTTCCTTCAAGAGGTTCCAACAAGTACCCAAGACTGAACCTTAGAATGATTTATTTATATTTTCCAAATGCCAAGTCTCTTAATAATAGAAGTAATTAACAAAAGAGGGAAGACAAATGTAACAACAAGGATGGAATCAATTGCAATTTCTGAAACTAAATTCAGGAACAGCACAGAAAGGCACATAGTCTGAGATGAAGAAAACTGGACAGTCTTAAGACTATTGCAAGTTCCTAAAGTTACTCATAGATTATGCTGTCAGTGGCCTTTGGTACTCAGAGAAGAAAATGTTAATGGAAAGGAATGTTCATTTTGTTCTGCCCAGAGGAGACAGCTAATTATCTAACTACAATGAGTCCACTTAAGCTGTTTTGGCTTTCTGAGTAATCATTCCCTCTATTCTATCCTTAAGGATGAATGTCAATGCTTATAAAGCCAAAATGGAACTGCTTACACACTCACATATGAACGCATGTGAAGGAGATATCCACAGATTTAGTAGCACCTTAAGATTTTCAAAAATGCATGCACTTTTTTAAAAGGATGGAAGGAAGTCAAGCCACTCCAACAACAGGAGAAGTCAGATTCTGTATGTGTTCACTTGCATGCACTTTACTTGTTCACTTGCATGCAAACAGGAGATGGAACAAGCACAATGAAACCATTCCGTCTTTCCCTGCTTATTCCAAGTCAGCTCTGCTCCTTTCCCATCATTTCTTTGTTGACCAACCATGAAATAATGAGACACAAATAAGTAGATTAAACAAGGGCCATTTTATTGACTTGAAAACCTATAAATAAATCCTATTATTATTATTATTATTATTATTATTATTATTATTATTATTATTATTATTATTTAAATGTTTGAGCTGTTGGAGTAAGCAAACTGATAAACAAGGGGAAACCTGGTGTAGGTCCATATGAGGCCCCGATGTCCCAGACAACACTTCCTGAGCTATTCCTTGGGCAAAACACCAGACCCTGAGGGCAATCCAAAGGCCAGTGGTTGCTACCTCTACCAGCTGAGCTCACACTATACTGTGAATAGGAGGGTGAAGAGGTGCCACTGTAGAGGGAAACAGGCTTAAAAAACCTTTTCAGTTACCACCTATCCTGTGGTACAGCTTGGCCAATCAGGCTACACTGGTGTTACTGTCTGGCCTCTGTTCACGGAGGCCAAGAAAGAGGCCCCTTCCCCTGCAGCAGCTTTGCTGCACAGTTCAGGAAACAATTATTTGCACCTTTTCTTCTTCCAAAGCTTTTCATTCATAGAAGGAAGGCAGTGATAAGGAAACTCTAGGCCTGTACAGAAAGGCCAAAATGAAGCTGCTTCAGAGCATGGTTTTGGCATAGCTTCCGAACTCTTAGGATGCATGCATAATTTAAACACATACCTCCAAAATGACCTGAAGCAGCTTTATTTTGGCATGTTTTTATGGGGCCTCCTTTACAAATCTGGACTGGGTTTGCTATATATGCAAATAGTGTGCATGAATAGCTTGCATTCACCACTATGGAGCCCTGTGATACAATGCTGTTTTTGTGTTAGACAGAAACAGAGCTTTCAATGCTTGTCCTCCAGACATAAGAGGTAGCCCAGTTCTGAACATCTCCTGCTCTCAGAGTTACTTGAATGGTTTCAGTCAGTATGGCTGTCAGAAAGCCCGTCCATTTCTTCTGACCTCCCTATTCTCACATCCCCTTAACATTCTTCCCTTGCACAAGCAACATTCTGTCATGGGCTCAAGAGTTGTGTATAGGGCCCATTTGTATATATGTTAGAAATAATATGTTGCAGTACAAGGGAACTAGATAGAAGATGTAAAATCAAGACCTGCAAGGAAGCTTAATGTGTATCATGGAGAAATCACTTGGAGGTAGGTAGGATTCATTTAAACTGGAAAACACAACCATTTTGGAGCAAGATCAAGAGCCCCTTCACACTGTCCACAATTATAGTGCTATGATTTTACTAACCATGTCAACAGTATATGGAAATCTGTGATTTGCCATTTAGGAAGGGATATTTGGACTTCTCAGGCAGAGAGCTTTAGCATGTCTGACCAAATTACAAAGCCCAAGGTTCCATAGGATGCAAACATGACAGTTAAAATGGAATCAACTTGAAGGTTAGCATCTTCTACCCCCAGAATACTCAGACAAATCAAACCCTCAGTCATATTTCTTTACGGGATCTGATGTGGATTTGTGAAAAATGTAATATAATTACAGAAAAATTATTTACTATTATCATACATTCCTAGGCTACTAATTTCTTATTTTTGGCACCTGTAAAAAATAACCTTTCCATACATTTATATTTTTTTTTCTTCACTGTCACTGTGTGGATATGGAGAATTAATTGAAAAGCACACACACTGTGATGAAATACATCACAAAATATTGATTCACAGTGTTTTATCTTACATTTCAGATTATCTCAAGGCAGTTTACAAGTATCCTGGCCTAGGAAAGAAATGATATTAGCAGTTTAAAAGTGGTATCCATATGTCTGTGCCTTCTGGGGAGATGTGTGTGAAAAATGAATTTATACTATATTTCCAACAGTAATTGGAAAGCCAGACATTCATTCACCTCAATCCGCCAATTCATGCATATCTACCTAGAAGGATGAAAAAGAAAAAAATAAGAATGTCTGCAAATAGCTGCAGCTAGTAGATTTGAAAGAGGAATGGGGCCTGGGTTAAGTCTATCTTCCCTGCCTTCAACAGGACAATTTCTTTCTTTCTTTCTTTCTTTCTTTCTTTCTTTCTTTCTCTCTCTCTCTCTCTCTTTCTCTTTCTTTCCCTTCTTCTTCTTCTTCTTCTTCTTCTTCTTCTTCTTCTTCTTCTTCTTCTTCTTCTTCTTTACATTTCAAAGGGGAAGTAGTAAGGATATGCTGAAGATTTGGGTGTATCTTGAATGAAACTGGGATGATCTTGTGAGCTTCCATATATGTCCAAATCCATTGCTTCTCTTCCAAGGTAGAATACACTTGGAGGATTTGGGGCTAGTCTACTTGTAAATGTATTGTGTGAATTGCTGTGAATTTTTGCACTTTTGCATTAGTGGATTATTATCTTTACTTTCCTATGTAAGTTGACATCTATTTGCATCTATTCACTCTCCCTCTGCCAAAAATGCAGAGCTATCTGAATTCATACAAACAGATGGATGGCCACACAAGATAATGCATATTTCTGGAGATTTCTAGAGATATTGCTGTAAAAACCACAAGCCTTTTTATGCAGAGTTTAAAGAGTCATCTCCCAATTGCAAAAAGCCCAAACTCCTTGAATCGTGTGTGGCCTGACTGTACTTGACTGAAGTGAGGAGTATTTTAATCATTTTTAAAGTCAAGTCCTTAAATGCTCCAAAAGTGTGGTGGTTTGAGTGTAGGACTATGCCTCTGGAGACCTGGGTAGATTCCACTCTCACCCATGGTAATCCACTGGGAGACCTTGAGCAAGTCTCACACTCTCAGCCTCAGGAGAAAACAATGGCAAACTCCCTCTGAATAAATCTTACCAAGAAAACCTCACAATACGTTTGCCTTAGGTTTGCCATAAACTGGAAACAATGTGAAGGCACACATCATCATCATCATCATCATCAACAACAACAACAAAGACAAGCACTTAAATACTCCTAAAGCTCACAAAGCATTTCTGGAGATTCAGATTTAGAATCAGCAGGACTTAAGCGAACCAAATGGTGTAGATGCAAAAATGGATTTTCCACTAATTTTCACATATAAAATATCCATACTTTGTGCTTTCATCTACAGCTCTTCTCACCTGAAATGCAACTATGCCAGCAAAATCCACCTGATTCTGTGTAATGACTGGAATCCATTATGACAGTTATGAATGCATAAACCCACATTCCCACTTACTGGGAAGGAGCCACTGTGATCAATGGAAGTCTGTTGCCACCCTTCACATCTGCAATCTCCAGGGGGAATTGTGATGGAGTCCTGCTTCTGCCTCTTTCACCACAGATTGCTCATGGCAGAGCATGGAAATGGCAGTCAGCTGCTTCCTGATCAATAGGCGATCAGAACTTCATTGATCAGAGTGGTTGTTTCCAGGTAAATGGGGATTGGGAGGAACAGGCTGGGATACAGTGAATAGTACTGTGACTATGGTGCTTATGCATACAAAAATCCCATACAGGATTCTGGCCGATAATAATGGAGGAGGAAGAAATGATACAGTTAAACAGCATGGAGCACATAAATACATATATTTCAAATATATTCTATGTATAAATCCATAATTTCAAGTCAATGTTAGGGATGCAAAAATTCTTAAATTTTGTTCTTGTAGGTAAGAATTAATAATTTTACATTTTCCCCTTCCCCATTGCAGATTTTAAGGGGTTGGGTTATATTCTGTAGGGGAAAATGCACTTTTTCCTGTGAAAGAAAAAAAAGCGACACAATTTTCTGTGCAGAAGTATGAAATTGTATTTTCTGGGCAGAAATTTTGCTTTTTTTCACAGAAAATACCATTATCTGTGGGAAAACAAAACTGAACAAAAACACATGCTTTTTGTATAGAATAATTTACAACCTGCGGAAAATTTTCTATCTTCCTGGAATGATTAGCTGATTTTGACAAACATAAAAGAAATAGATGTCTGTTGTTTCCAATGTTAGCTAAAGGAAAGCACATAGATTTTGATTTCCAAACCAAGATTCAGATTTCAGGTTTTGTCCAATTAAACAGACAGCAAATAAGTTAAAGGCACATCAGGCTTTTTCCTGACATCAGGGTTCAAAGTGAGCAATGGGAAGCATCCTGGTGAGTGTGATTAAGTCAGGAGTGTTTCAGTCTGACACAGCCTAATCAGCATTATACCAGAGGACAGTTCATATGCACTAGTGTGTAAGCTGACCTATGATGGTAGCAGACATACAGTAGTTATGATATGAAAGCTAAAAGAAGTAGATTTCATTAACCTTTCTTCTACCTTGCTTCATGCATTTATCTAACCAATCAGGAAATCCCCTGTTAGAGGTAGAAAAATCTAAATATTAAACTTTGAACTTCTGTTTCAAATTTCATTTCCAGAATCTGGATATTGAATGTTGGTATCTACCTACATGCAGGTTCTGTTGTCCTGTAGTTCACATAGTACACCCAAATGTGTTACTTCCTTTCAAGATTGTTCCACCTTTGACAAATAAAAATGGCAACAATGAGCCTGTACAGACTGGCACACTGTGCCAGCTTGCAGGTGAACTAGTGATGAACTAGGGCTGAGATTTCACATGCTCCAAGTCCTAGTTCCTCCACCTGGGTACAGTCTTGGTGCACGCCTGTACACATGGCACGTGTCATGATGGCATCCCTCAGGTGCAGTGCTCAAATGGTGCTATGAACAAGGGGTGTCATCAGGACATGCAAGGGTGCCTATGGCTCCCCTTCCAGGATGCAAAAAGATTGCTGGAGCCTATTTCTGCAGCAAAAACAGACAGCAGGGTGCTGCCTGTCTGTATAGGCTCAGTGTCTCATTATACATCAGTTTATAATAGTTTATGTATTTTCTAGCTTACGTACCATTTTCTTTTGATGGTTTGTATCATCCAGCCACCACATGAGACTTTACCAGGAATTTTTACAATGTGGTTTGGTTCTTAGAGGCCCATCAAAAATTATTTTAGGTCCAAAACACACTGCAGAAATAATCCAGTTTGAGATTGTTTCACTGCCCTGGCTCATTGCTAGGGAATCCTGGGAACTGTAGTTTATTGTGGCACCAGGTCCCTCTGACAGAAAAGGCTAAATGTCTCACAAATTTACAGTTCCCAGAATTCCCTAGCATTAAGCCAGAACAGTTAAAGAGGTCTCAAACTGGATTATTTCTACAGTGTGTTTTGACCAATGTAACATATGAAAATTGCCCACTGAAGGCCAGGGCATAAACTCTGAATTTCAGTGTTTTCCTGAGAAAGTGAAATGAAGAAAATCACATATTTTTATATTTTGTGACTGTGGTTGTAATTCATTTTGACATAGTATCCAGAACAATAATTTCAATTTCATATCACCATTTCAGAAAACTTTAACTTTAGTTCAAACTTGTCCTATAAGAATCTAATCAAATGGCTCACAAGAGCACACAGCATCAATAATCAAATTTCAAAATATGTTGGTTTATATGTTGCTTTAAAGCATGAAGATTTCATCTCAGATCAATGACAAAGAATTCAAATGTGAACTGTGTACATTTAAGATATGGCTATCACTAAAGCTATGCACTCATCCAAGCTCTTCCTTATCTGAAGGCAGGAATGAGAGGATCAAAAACAGAATGAATTTTCTAAAAAGGGCTTGCAGTTTCTGAAATATATGCATCTTCTCGTATCTTTTATACCATACAGTAGAGGACAGAAAGCAAGATTAATTCAAGCATGTATATCAATTGTATGAATTATTATTTCACCACCCAGAGTATAGGAACAGGCTCATTATTGAGTCCTTGTACTGGGAAGAAGGTGGGGTATTAATAATAATAATAATAATAATAATAATAATAATAATTCATGCACAATGCTTCTCTACCATACATTCAGCTGTCAGTCATTTAAATACCTTTTTTTTCATTAATGGTCCCTACACCACCATCTCCTGCAGTATGTAAGGCTGCTGGTGGGGTCATGACAAATTGCACAAGGGTACTGAATGGCAGGGAACACATATAGAGACTATGGGAGAATTGTTTTGATTCTCATTTTAATATGAATCAATCAGTTTTTTCACTTTCCAAACTGATAACAAGAGTTAAAATAATAACTATGCATAATATTTTTGTGAAGACTTATTGTTTTTAAGAAACTAATAAAGTTTGTTGTAACATGACAAAATAAATGTACACTTGTAAAATGTGGAAGATGCAGAATGTGAGATAGACAGATCAGTCAATCCTTATACATGCCCATAGCCCTCACTGCAAGTTTATTCAGGCCATGTCTGGTAATTTCCACCAACCCTTAAGACCAGCAATGGCTCTTCACACTCTCACAGGTAACTGCAAATCACTAGACAATCCTTCTATCCAGCTTCAGGGAGTCCAGAATCGCACTTCTAGACTTGCTTATTAGACCTATGATCTTGAATTATTAAACAACAGTTTGAAATACTCAGATCTCTACTGGATGCTCTCCAGTACAAAGCATTGCTCATAAATAACCCAGTGTCTGAGAAATTTTCAGAACAAAAGAAAGAATTGATTTTGAGTTTTACGTTTGTATATATGCTGTCTAAAGTAATTCTCAATTTTCTTGATAAATATGGTTTTAATTAAACATTCCCTCTGATGCTGAACTCTTCTCATTCAACTTTCATCCCTAAGCCCTCACATTTCTCCTTAATTAGTCATCTACAATTTATAGCTGTACACTTTTATTCACAGTGTAGACTAGGGATATAATTCTTCACTAAGTTTCTTCTTGAAGGTAGCAGTGAGTAGTTTCACCAATTTCCTTCCAGATGTGAGAAAATTTTGGAAAACTAGTTGTCAAAGGCTATTCACTATACCAAATTTCATGCTTCTGCACAACATTCTTATATGGTTATTTTGTGCAGATAACAGCATTTTCTGCATGGAAGAATGATATTTCAGTGCATAAAATTTCAACAACAAAATTTTCTGCACATGAATTAATATTTCTGCAATGAAATGTTATTTTCCAGGCAGAACATACTGTTGACTGTGCAGAAAATATTATTGTTGGTTTTTTTTTTGTTTTTTTTAGCAAAACAGCCAAATGCAAATTTTGCACATAACAAGACTTTAATTAGTCCATGATTCTTCTCATCAGGGTTTTTTGACACACCATTTTCAAAGTATTTTTGAATATTTTTTTCCATTCCTAGTGTAGAAGCAGTGTAGAGGGACAGCTGATAGGCCCTACTCCTCCTTTGTGTTTTCCCTGGATCCTATGATCTGTTGATTCAATGGGCAAGCTATTGGGAGTCCACTAAATGCTCCTTTTATTTATTTCTTTTTCTGAAAAGGAAACCCTATCTTTGAAAGACTCAAGTATCTGAATTATAGAAGGTATATTATGTAGGATAAAAATGGCAAATAACTGGCATATACACTTATATAGACACATATGTGCAAATATGCATATCAGTAGAAGAGATGCTACAGAGATGTATTTACACACATAGATAAATATGCAGTGTAAATGGCAGTATAAAATGGCTTTCTATGGGGTGGAACAGATGGGCAGGAAGGAATGGCCAGAGGCTGCTTCTGCTGAACCATTGTGGGACCACGACAACCACAGGCCACAGTTCCAATGCTGGCTCCTGCCACAGTCCTAAATGGACCATGGCAAGACACGGAACAGATCCACTCCTTTTGGGCTGGGTTAGTGCTGCCTTAAGCCACCCAGAAGCCTCCCCAGTGCCGCTTCTGCACAGGTTGGGAGCTTGCAGCATCTAAATGCCATGCCCCAAGTCACGCGGAAGCCAGATTTTTACGTCCATCTGTTTCAGACCTTTCTGTGCCATTTTTTGCAACTCATATTTTGTCTTCCAACAACAGGCCAAAAATGACAGGACATTATATTCATGCTATAAATAATCTTGTTACTTGTGAATTAGCTTGGTAAGGTGTGTGGTGGAGAAAAAGATCTTGGATAGTTTTGAGACTATTTCTGTATTTGATCAAACACATGTAGGCTTGAGGTTGGTGACAGTATTTCCATTTGTTCATTCACTGTTCCACCCTTCCAATAAAAATGCTGCTCTTGGTTGCCATTCTTTGATATAAAACTTGCAATTGGTTACAGATGCATATTTTGAGTATATTCCAAACTGGGTAGCAATCTGGATTTATTCCAAACTGAAAACTAACATTCAGGAATTGCATTATTCCTGATATACAACTATTGACAGTAATTTCTTAGCAATGTGAAATAATTGCTACTACACAATTATGTTGATTAAAAACAAACTAGCAATAGACTTTATTTCCTTTCCAAACCAAACGAAACCAATACCACCAACAGCAACAGGAGCAGGAACACAAAAGTCTATAATGTCACAAGAAATTGTATTTCATGTAGTTTTGTTTAAAAAGAAAACGTTGTTTACTTCTCAGCCAAAGTCCTTTTTGCCTGAAAATGTTATGCATGGCTTTCCCATACCTAATTAGCTGAGAACTTGATTGCTTCCATTTGAAAGGAAGGAAACAAGCTATTAATAATAGGCTGAGCTCCAAACTGATAGGAACATCAATACTTGGACTCCAATTTTCACAATAAATCCAAACCCATAAACCCTGATGCTTGCAGTTTAGAGGTGGGATACGTTTTATATCCATTTACATGGAGACAACACATTGATTGCCTGCTACGGCATTATTAAAATGAACTGACAAGGCAGCCCAGATGGGAAAAATGCATAAACTAGTAATTCCCTTTCCCAAACAATCCATACACTTTTTATAAATTTTAAATCTAAACTATTGACAGTGTAGTTCATATTCTGATCTTG
This sequence comes from Sceloporus undulatus, assembly GCF_019175285.1. Classification (NCBI taxonomy): domain Eukaryota; kingdom Metazoa; phylum Chordata; class Lepidosauria; order Squamata; family Phrynosomatidae; genus Sceloporus; species Sceloporus undulatus. Next base: position 115,976,787 of record NC_056525.1, read on the forward strand.
ATCCTAAAGGTATAATAAAAGCAAAGAAGAATTCTGTTATTGACAAGATAAGTTCTTTAATCATTTGTACATACAGCAATTTCAACAATGTCAATGAATATTGACCTTGCAGGCAAGTACTATCATGTTCAAGATAGATGGAATAAGCAATATCAAAGTATGCTGAATTGCCTGTGGCAAAGTACTATTATCTTTGTTATTTCTGGGCACAACAGACTTTGGAAATCTGGGCTTCCTTTTCCATCATATGACTTTTTTTGAAGGAGGGAAGTGAACTATTGCATTGGCTTCATTGAGGTTATTTTTCTAATTCAGTCTGGATAGGAATACTCCAGAGGCAGCCAACGTCCAATTGGCAAGGAGCCCATTTTTCATCTCTAAGATCCATCATGGAAAATTACCTAAATATACCAGTCAGTATTTTACACCAGCTACTAAGTTTCCGGGTCTGATCCTCCAGACAGAAACATTGTTCACCCAGGCTCCAATTGCCAGCAGACTAGAACTCCTTCTCCCCATGTAGCTGATGCCCAGTAAAGCAGGTTGGAGGGGGAGCTAGGATTATGGCAATAGGATCACAATTGTGACTAAGTATCAATCATGACTATGGAGCAGTTGCCTAAAGTTACTCCTCTGTAACTGTTTCATCTCACCATGGCACTACCTTTCTATCACAGTGGAATTATGTGGTCCTGTGAGGTAAAAGGCTATGCTGCTGGTAGCAGTGCTTCTGATAGGGACTTGCACACCAGGCAGCCTTTTGCTGAGAGTCAGACTAAATGTGTCAGACAACTACTGGGCAGCTACAGTAATGGGGGTGACACTGGTGGGGGATCTCTCAGAGACAACAATAGTGGCACCATTAACACTTGTTATTACTGTGCAAAAGGCGGCATGGTAAACCACCCTTTGAATGTCTGATAAGACAGTCCAAAATGAAGCAAGATATAGAGCCAGAAGATGAAACATCTAGACCAGATGGCAGACTAGCTACTGAGGTACAGTAGATGACAACAATGAATAGTATTTTGGCTAATAACACAACTGGACTGAAGCCAAAAGTAGGATATGTTGACAGTTGTTGTTATGTGTTTGTTGTTTTGTTTGTTAAGCAAAAATGCTGGACCAGAGACTTTGAGTTGAAGCATGACTCTGCAATGAAGGATGAAGAAATTCTCATGATGGCAGAGAGGTGATGAGGAAGATGAGGGGGAGATTGAATTCAGACCCACAGGAGTGCAGTGCCAGCAGCAGTGGGAAGTTGGTGAACAGGCAAGCAAGGCCAATAGCTTTTCAACTACCTTTCCCCCTCACTCCCTGACTCGCTTCACCTCTCCCCCCCCCCCAAAAAAACCACCCAGATATAATAAGGCCACTGCAGATACAGCATGATAATGGCAACCACTGGGGAGCATTAGTCCCTGCCTAGCTCAAAGAAAATCCTAGAGGAGCCTTAAGCAATTCAGTTAACACTGCTAAACTTCATGAGAATGATATAACTGCCATAGAAGAAAGTTTCAAGGAATACAAGAGAAACTGAGAAGCAATCAAAGTCTACAAACAAGAAAGAAATGGAAGAGAAATAACTGGAGACTAAGAGACAGAAGGATCCATAGTGAGGGGCAAGGAGCAGCTTGGATTCAAAAAAGTGACACAACACAAAGAACCAGCTACCCTGAAAGTGTTGAAGAAAGCACTGTCAGAAAGACTGTGGGTGACTTCAGAGGACAGCAATGAAGAGTGAAAATATTGGCAGGCAGCAGTGACAGCAATGTGGCAGCAGTCTTAGCTCCAGCCTCATCGCCACAATGATCTTCATCAGTACACTCCCTACCACCAGTATGGCAATGGAGATCATCAGGGAGTGAAACTTGGAGGTGATACTGGGGCAGTCCTGGAGCAACTGCTAAGCTTCACAGGAATGACAGCTGCCTAAGAAAAAAAAATCATGGAATATGGGGGAAATGAGAAGCAAGGCAACTTGTAAAGAAGAGAGCAAGGGGAGAAAAATTGCTGCAGAGATGGAGGCAGAAGGATCCATAATTGTCTGCTGCAATGTATGTGCAATATTTGTTTTCTTGCCAGAAAACATCATCAAGTACACCTGCAAAGTGTAGCTGTCTTGGAAGAGAAGGTCAGTGCACTACAGGTACATGTATTTTTTCAGTGCATCAGAGAACAGGAGGATTTCCTAGACAGAACACAGGAAGAATTGATAACACAAAACCAACAGGATGAAACTGTCAAGGAAAATGAGGAGGCCTGAACAGTGAGGAAACACCCTGAAGAAAAGTCACTGTCAGGAGCAGACATTCATAACCTCCCAAACCAAGTACAGTTAGCCCTCCACATTTGCGGGTTTGAGTTTTGAAGATTTGATTATTCACAGTTTATTTGCTATCACTTCTGCTGTTGCCCGATGCCATTTTTAATAGGTCTGGAAACCCCACAAGCCTTTAAATGGTATAGGGCATCAGTGGAAGTGGCAGCAAGTCCTGTCAGCCTTCACTGCTGCTTTGTGAAGGGTCCCCGACTCCTCAAAGGCATCCATGGTGGGCTGAATCTGCAGATCATACTTTTTGTGTGTATTAAATATGGTTTGGAGGTGGGTAGGGTCATTTGCATTTTTTTTTCACTTTTGTGGGATCCTGCATCACTATAACCAGTGAATGTGGAGGGATAACTGTAATCACGTTCTACATCTTCAGGAGTACAGCACTAGTGAGTATGCTCAAGCAGGAAATCAGCAATATGGGATACTGCATGCCAAGGAATGAGTCCAGATATCCACTAAGCACAACAATAAGAAAAGAAACATGCTGGTAGTTGGGGACATGATTCTCAGAGATACAGAGGCACCTGTGTGCCAGACTGAAAAGATGAATTGGGAAGTGCACTGTCCTCCTGGTGCATATCTGGAATGCCACTGACAACTTGCCAAAACTCATCAAGAACACAGATAAGTACTCCTTTCTCTTTATTCATTTAATACCAATGACATGGGCAAGAATACCTTTGAGCACATCACATCAAGCTATGAAGTTTTGGGCAAAAAGGTGAAGGAATCTGAGCCAGAATTTGTATTCTCATCAATTTGTCAGTGAAAGATAGAGGGAAAGAAAGATATTAAAAGTGAATGACTGGCTATGTACATGGTGTATTCTAAATTTCTATGACATGCTCAGAGCTGAAAAGAAAGTTTGAAGCTGCATAACACATATTATAGGAACATTTATTCATTTAAATATAAAACACATTAAAACAACATGTTTTAAAATAATTAAAATAACCTAATTAAAACATTATAAGATTAAAATTTAAAACATACAGAAGTTAAAAACATGAACCAACCCCTTCCCAATAAAACCAGGCTTGCATGATTTTAAAAAGCTTGCTTGGATAAAAATGTTTTTTGCTTGCCAGGAAAAGGTAAGTAGGGAGGGGGCTAGTCTAGCCTCCCACAGAAGGGATTTCCACAGGGTGGGAGCAGCCACCAAGAAAGGTCTCTCTCATGTCCTTACCAGATGAGCCTGTGATCTTGGTGGAACCAAAAGAAAGCCTTCTCCTACAGATCCTAGTGCTTTGTATGGGGAGATAACGGTCTTTCAAATAGTCTTGGCCCAAGCCATGTCCATGGAATGTAAGAAGCATGAATCAGGTGAAGATAGACATAGTAAAACATTAAAAAATGGATTTATAAAGATTGTAATACTTGGTGAGCTAAAGCGGACAGGAATGGGACATTTTGAGTCAGATAATTATATATCATGGAAACAATACACTGAATGACTATATAAAAGAGATGAAAGGATGACAGATTCATTCAAGGAAGCATTATTTGAAGATGAACCTACAATTTTAGAAAGTGAAGTGGAAGCTGCACTCAGAGCAGTTGGGAGAAATAAATCACCAGGAACAAATTAGATATCAATAGAGCTGCTTCAAACACAAAGACAGAATCTGCTCTAGTTCTAACTACAATATCTCAACAAATATGGAAAATAAAAGAATGTCCCACATATTGGGTACACATAATAAATATTCCAAACTACAAGAAAAGGGACACTAGGGTCACAGCCATAATCTCCCATGCAAGCAAAGTGATGCTCAAAATTCTGCAACAAAGATTTTGATGATATATAAAGCAAATGTTGCCAGATGTCCAAGATACTTTCAAGAATGGAAGAGGTACTAGGGTTCATATTGCAAAGATACATTGGATAATGGAGCACATCAAATAATTTCAGTAGGAAATCAGCCTGCACTGCTTTACAGTTTATAGCAAAGCCTTTAATTATGTTGATCATGGAAAATTATAGCTCACTCTTAAAGAACAGATGTGCCACAACTTTTTATTGTTCTGATGTGCAACTTGTATTCAGAACAAAAGGTTATCAAGGTTTATAATTGGTAAAGGGGTCAGGCAAGGTGGCATTTTATCACTCTGTCTTGTTTAGGCTGAAGGCTAAACATATCATATGTAAAGCAGGCCTAGATTTGGAAGAAGGCGGCATGAAAGCTGGACAATGGAAAAAACTGATAGGAAGAAAGTTGACTCATCTCAAATATAATGTAGAAGAGGAATTATTCAGATACTGGGGACTAGTAAAAAAAATAAATAGACCCTAGAGCAAATCAAGCCTAAACTGTTCCTAGAAGCCAAGCTGACTAAACAGTGACTGTCATACTTTGGCCATATCATGAGAAGACATGACTCACAATAATGCTTGGTAAGGTAGAAGGCAGTAGAAAAAGAGGAAAATTGCACTACAGATGAACAGACTCAGTCAAGGAAGCCATGGTCCAGAGTAGGCAAGACATAAAGGTTAATAATAATAATAATAATAATAATAATAATAATAATAAACAATTCTATTGATGATAGAAGGACTTGGACGTCTCTCATTCATAGGTCACCATAAGTAGAGGTCAGCTCAATGACAATTAACAATATACTGATCTCTATTCACAATTGCTACTTAGACTGCATCTGCACTGCAGAAATAAAGCAGTCTGACATCAATACACATGCAAATCAGTCCTGCATTCCCAGGCTCACACAGTATATATACACCCAACTTTTTTCAGGCAAAGCATTCTCTGAAGATGCCAGCCACAGATGCTGGTGAAACGTCAGGAAGAAAATTTTCTAAAACATGGCCACATAGCCTGAAAAACCCACAAAAAACCAGTCTGACATTACTTTAACCACGGCTCAGTGCTATGAAATCCTGGGATCTGTAGTTTGCTGTGGAGCAGAGCTCTCTGACAGAGAAGGCTAAATATTTCACAAAACTATAGACTCTGGAATTCCATAGCACTGAGGCATGGCAGTTAAAGTGATATCAAACAACATTGCTTCTGAGTACAGTTGCAGCCTTGGCCATGATTTGGGCTCCTTCGCCCATCTACTTTACTGGGAATCAGCTATATGGGGAGAAGGAGGACCATTGAAGCACAGGTGAGTTATGTTTTTGTCAGGTTTTGGCGGATGGTCAGACCAGGAGGCATTGTGCCCGTACAGACAGTCCAAAATAAAGCTACTTCGGGTCACTTTGAAGGTATGCTGTTTAAATGATACATGCTCCCCAAGAGGTCAGAAGCTGTGCCAAAGCTGTGATCTAGTCCTTTAGGACTGGAGCATGGCTTTGTGTGGCTTCTTGCCTCTTAGGATGCATGCATCATTTAAACAGCATACCTCCAAAGTGACCCAAAGCAGCTTTATTTTGGCCTGTCAGTACAGTCCTATTATTTACTTAAGTATACTGAAAATAGTTCAAACAGAATACTGGCCACTGATTTTAGAAAGTGAAAACCAGACATGGCTGGTGGTCCAATTCCTGTTTATTTTATTCTTGGAGAGGTTTGGTTTACCTTGCACAAAACATCTGCTCTTAGAATACACAGATCATTGTTCATGCCTTTTTGGTGGGCAAAGGGCAACCTTGTGTGCTTCAGTGGTGGGCCTTGCACACCACAACAATGGCATCAAACCAGACATTCCCTATCACTAGTTTAGTCCTTTGCCTTTGACTGAAATTGCAACTGAACAGTGTCTAATCTCTGCAGACAGTATCATAGAATGAGCAACAGGGCGAGAATTTATCTTACTGGGTCAAATAGATAGGAAATTTTGCACAATTTTGCTTAAACCACCAAATACAGCATCTTTTACAAGGCTATAAGAAGCAGAGGACAAGGCCTTGTGATCCCCTCATACATTTTTTCCCCACTCACCAGTGAAGTCATGCAAACTGCATTATTGTTTAACACACATATACTGTAACTGGCTTTTCACATGTTCCAAATATGTGGAAGCTTCTTCCATGTAGCATAATTTTATGTTCCCTGGTATTTGTCAATAAATGTAATCACCTAGGTTGGGGTTATTTCAGCCATTTGAACACCCTGCTAGGATGGAAAGGAAGATATGATGAGAAAGATGCACTTGAATGGCCCTGCCCAACAGGGGTATGGAAATATTTTGCTTCTTCATTCATTATTGAAACAACTCAAGGTAGCAAATAACACACAAATCAAAATGCAGTCAGAAAATAAGATAGCATACATCATAATATGACAGTAATATATTCAAAATTCAAGAGTAAGGCAGGACAAAATCCAGCCAAACTAAAAATGCCTTGGTCTGGCATATGAAAGAAGGGAACAATCTGATCTCTCAGATCAAAGGAGTTCCAAGGACTTGGCACATTATACAGACAATTCTTATTCCCAGAAACAGTAATTCTGGACATGGAAGAGACTTTTTCCTGGCAATCTGAGTGGTCCAAAAATTACATGGGAGAAGATGCACTTTTCAATAATCCAGCCACATACAATTGAGGGGTATAATGCACTGGAACTTACTTCTGAGTGGATAGATATAGGATAATATGGCAAAGGTGGTAGCAAGCTCTATGGGGGGATAATAGTTTATATCAATTCAGCAGGAAAGAAAGAAGTACACTCTTTGTTCTGAGTTAACTGTAGGGTGAAACAGACCACCCAAAAAGGCTGGATTGAGGCTGTCCTGGAGTTACTCACCCAGGAGCTATAGCAAACAGTTGTGCACAGCTCCAATCTGCCTTGCTGCTGCGGTTCTGGATGGCAGAACCACCCAGATGTGGGCTTATTATGCCCGTCTATTTCACCCCTGTATTATGTTTTGAATTAGCCAGATCTGATTGGTTGAACTGCTATGCTGTGATACCACTGTATTTATTATTGGGTCACTTGGAAAAGGATGAAGCACTGTGGAAGGCAGAAATGATTCTGCAGCACCAAAAAATGTGGTCAGGTAAGATTGATTACTCAATTCATTTTTTGTAAGTGGGTTTTCTCTACATATTCTGTGGTAAACAGTGCTAAAATAAGGGGAAACGTATATTTAAAATGTGAACACCTTGAAAATGTTAATAGACAAAAATCTATACACTTATACTTCATACAAGTAAAATCTAATCAGATTCATTGAAAGTATAGAAAAAAGTGTTTTTAAAATGCATGTCACATGGCATTCACTATGATTAGGGATCAAAGGGAATGATGAAAAGTTAGATTAGTATGCAGTCACATATGTGTGTGCATGTGCAAGGGACACATTTGCAGGAAAGCTAATGACATCTCACATGTCTATCTAGAGACTGCCTCATCTTTTATCTAGTGAACTAATAAGCATATGTATGACTTGGTGACTGAAATACAAAGGTTGCACCCTTCCTGTAAGTTACTGAAGTTTAGGATCTAGGGAGAGAGAATATGTAGAGAAAACTCACTTACAAAAAATGAATTGAGTAATCAATCTTTCTTTAGTGGGGCTGCACTGCTCCTAAAAAAACCAATGAGTAGCTCATAGTCCTGTCACTGTATTCTGTGGCTCATAGTGCCTAGGGCCAGTTTTGACTAACTTGACAACTGTGGCCTTACCTGGACAAGGAGAACCTGGTCACAGTAACATACTGGTAACTCCTCATATGGACTACTGCAATGGGTTCAATGTGGGCATGCACTTGAAAATGTAAGCAGCTATTATAATACCCAGCAGCTGGATGCTGAGAGAAACTTTATATGAAATAATATAGCAGCAGTTCTAAAGGAGTGTTACTAACTACCAATATGCTTCTAATCAGTTTTCAAGGTGCTGGTGCTGGCATTTAGAGCCCTAAATGTTTGGAATTATCATTTTGCTGAAAAATACACCTGAAGCATATCTCACCCTACATATACTGGCTCCAGTATTTAGTTTTGCTGCAGGAACACTCTTCTCTGTCTCTCCAGTGGTAATATAAACTGTGTGGAAATATGGAAGAAAACCTTCTCACCTGCGGTTCCCCAACTGGGAAATGCCCACAGTGTCCTTGGGAACCCAGTGGGTGCCACCATAATCTTTTTTTAAAAATGTTTTTTATTGAACTCTTTTAAACATACAAAAAAGATCAAGAACATATTCTTATGTATTATCATTCTTTTCTTCCTCCTCCCCCCATGTTCCCCTATTTACATATTTCCATTCAGAACTAATAAACATATTTCTATAGCTATTATTCTTCATTCCTCCTTCAACCTTGCTTATTCCCCACACCTTACCCTTTCTATCTTTGCTTCTGTCTTACATCAGATATTGTGTACTAGCATTCCCACCTTCATTTTCCCTTAACTGCCAGTCTTAATAAATTTACTGTTATAATTTCCTTCTATTAGCTTCCATCTGGTTACATAGATTAATTCTTCTAATCTGAAGAGTGGGTCTCTAAATATAGATCATTTCCATCTTTCTGAGCAAAAGGCCAGGAATGGATCCCATATTTGCTCTTCATCATTGTAGTTTCCTTTTAAGTACATTGTTAATTTGTCCATTTCTACTATATCTAGGTCCTTCAACAACCAGGCATCACTATCTGGTGCTTCCCCCCCTTCCAGTTTTTAACAATTGTGAATTGGGCCGTTGTTATTAAGTATAGGATTTGTTTCTGGTATTTCCTATCTATTGTCCCGTCTACTATATTTAGAAGGCATGCCTCCGGTTCCAATTTAATATTTATCTTATATATTTCTTGAATTATTTGGCATACTTCCTTCCAATAATCTCTTATCTCCTTGCATGTCCACCACATATGGTAGTAGGTTCCGGTTTGTTGTTTACATCTCCAATACATGCCCGCACCGTTCTTATATATTTTTGCCAATCTGGAAGGGGGAAAGATGCCACCGATAGAACGTTTTAATGAAATTCTCTTTCATATTTATACACCATGTAAATTTCAATTCTTTTCCCCATGCTCTCTTGCCAAGCAAAAACATAATTCTTTGCAAGTCTTTGTGAGGGGAGGGGTCCAAGCAGTGGAATTACTTGAGTTGGTGTCACCCAAGTGTAATAAACTTATGTTGTCACCCCAAGGCAGGCAGCCACTACAACGAAGACAACATGGGGAAAGACCAGGAGGGAAGGGACAGTGGAATGAGAGCAGAAGGGGAAGTGGCACCAGACACCAGAGGGATGTTCTCTGTCAGCCCCCCCCCCCTCCTGACTATTTTCTCCACTGATCCTGTCCTGCCTAAACTGGCTTACATACCTCCAGCTGCCCCTTCTGCCTGCTGCAGCTGCTAGCAGGGGTGAGATGCTGATGCTCAGCAGTTTGTACCCCGAAACCATTCTCAGCTGCAGTTGGTTCCCCATAAACAAAGGGTCCTGTCTGGGATTCTCTGCAGCCTTGGCTCTATCTGCCAAGATATCTCAAGGCAGTAGAGAAGAATGGGTGGGTAGTGACAACTGTGGTGAGCTTGCAACCAGCTCACCACACCACTGCCACCCACCTGTTAAGACTTCTTCACAGGCTTGCCAATAGTGGCTGGGAGAGAGGATTGAAAGAGAGGAGGTAGCTGCAGTGGTCCTCCGCTGCCACTCAGCAGCTATCCAGGTGGGAAATGGAGGCAAGGACAGCAGGTAGGAGAGGAGTCTGTGGCACCACTGCTGCCACCACTGACACATTCTTTTTCTGGTCAGCCACCAGCTCCCCCAGAGCTAGAATGGGTTGCCAAGGGGCAGGAGCACCGCACACCTCAGAGTCCACAGCATTCCACAGTGGAGGGTCTGATTGGGTACCATCCTCCCTCTGAGTATGGTATGGTTTACAACCCCCACATTCCTATAGTGATGCCTCTAGGTCCAAGCACTTTGACTTGAATTTGTATTAATATCTGTTTTTTGACTTGTTTTAAATTGTTTTATATGCTTTAGAATATTTGAAAATTGCTCAGCACTTTTCAAATTGTTTCAAATTTTTTTAACCTTGTTCAAATTTGTTTTTTGTTTGTATAGCATACTGACATCTTTGGTATGGGTGGTACAAGACACAAGTCTTCATAAACAAACAAATAAAGGTGACTAGAATTCGATCCTATATTCGGGGAAGTTTTAACTCTGGAGTCCATTGCATATTGGACCAGCAGTGATCTGTAATGACTTAGGCGGGTTATAAACCGCCATAAAGTACGCGCTCCGCGCGTACTAGGGTTGGGAAGGGCCGTATTAGGGTTAGGAAGGTTCTTACCTTCCTGACGGCCCTTCCTCCCAGTACGTGCGGAGCGCGTACTTTATGGCGGTGCCCATCCACATGGGCGCCGCCATTTTTACGTATTGGACGCTGTGCGTCCAGACGTGTCGCGGCGGAAGTGACATCGCAAGGGCGCACTCCACCCCTCGCGGCACCACTTCCGCGTTCAAAAAAGGAGTGGCATTTCGCCGCTCCTTTTTTGCTGTGCAGGGAAGCCTCGCGGTCTGGCAGCTGGGGCTTCCCTACGCAGCGAATGGCGGCGGCGGGAAAACGGCCCCTTGAGGGCCGTTTGTAACCCGCCATTGCCTCTGAAAATAACTCACTGTATACCAAGGGCAGGATGCCATAGCTGGTCTATAGCAAGAGTGGATAAAATGAAGGCCATAGTCTGCATGCAGTTCCCCGGGTCATTTTTGTGGCCCAAAGGGCCCTCCAAGTATCACAAAAGCATTTTTCAACAACTTTGCCCCCAAATACCCTCAGGGGGTGCACTTTGTGCCTTATCATTCGCATCCTGGGGCCAATTTAGACCTGAGAGAGATATTTTGCTGACATAGGAAATGACTTCGGCCCACTTGCTATTGCAAGACAAGGACCTTAAGCAGACGGAGTATAGATCTCTAAGGTCTCAAATGCTAATGTGGCCCCCTGGCATTCAATAGATGTCCATTGTCCACTCACTGTCTAAGGACCACACCTGACTTATTTGTCTTCTATTCCCAGACTATAATGGGTCATACTCTCTATTTTAGTGAAAGATGAAGTGAAAAAAGGGCCTTTTTATTCTGCCTACCAGTGCCTTTTTTCACTCCTTAAAAGGGTGTTGGGTGTGTGTGAGAAAACAGAAGCACAATTCTCTCTCTTTTTTTGTCCTTAAAAAAGAATTTGGAAATGCTGAGGGATGTTTGCAAAGGGCCTAAGGTGCACAAAGGTGGCCTTTGAGGACTACTTACAACCCACGGAGCCCATGATTCTCTCCACTGCTATATACTTAGTCCATGCAGCTGAGATGCATGGAGTATGAATTCAAATGACAATATTTCCAATTATAACATTTGTATGCAAGGGTCATACTAATCAGGTTTTAAAAGGTCAAAGCCAGCATCCTAAATAGTTGCTGGAAATGTAGAGAAAGACAATGCCGCAAACCCTGAAGTTATAATGTAATATGCTCATGTAATGTGGAATGGGCACTTTGTTAAGTACTGACCCATTCACCTGCCATATTCATTGAGTGCTTAATATTGTGAAGTAATACATATAGTCCACACATTCAGGTAGATATTCCACAGTCTATTTTGTACAGCAGCTGATTATGTAAAGGTCATCTGAATAAGATCCCCAAACCACCATAAACAAAACTCACATTCAGAGATAATAAAACTGAGGAACCCATATGGTGACTCAGGGAGCTGGAGATGTTTAGCCTGGAGAAGAGAAGGTTAAGAGGTGATATGATAGCCCTGTTTAAATATTTGAAAGGATGTCATATTGAGGAGGGAGCAAGCTTGTTTTCTGCTGCTCCAGAGAACAGGACCCGGAACAATGGATGCAAGCTCCAGGAAAAGAGATTCCATCTCAACATTAGGAAGAACTTCTTGACAGTAAGGGCTGTTCGACAGAGGAACACACTCCCTCAGAGTGTAGTGGAGTCTCCTTCCTTGGAGGTCTTTAAGCAGAGGCTAGATTGCCATCTACTGGGGATGCTTTGATTTGTATTTCCTGCATGGCAGGGGGTTGGACTGGATGGCCCTTGTGGTCTCTTCCAACTTTATGATTCTATGATTCTATGATTCTATTATTCTATTTTTACTGTAATTTAATATTCCTATGTGCAGGATTGTGAT
>NC_056525.1:115999186-116007343 GCF_019175285.1 Sceloporus undulatus
ATTATTATTATTATTATTATTATTATTATTATTATTATTATTTCTTACAGCACAAAAAATTGCTAAAATTCCTTCTTGCTTCCATCAAATATAAAATTAATCAAGAATCACACTCCCTTTTCCTTCACTGCCTAGAATGGGATTTCATTTCTTGAAATGTCAGAGTTACATTCAACTCCATCCAAAAATACTTTGCCTTAAAGTAAATCTGGGTGGGAGAAAAGTGATGTTGCTAGGAAGAGGATTACAACTTTAGCATGTGATGCATAGTTTTAATGCACCATGGCCATATAATTTCTTCTTGTTTCAGTTCTGTTTTGCCCTGAGTGCATACTGATTTGTGTGAAGTAAAAAAGGGGTGCTCTCCATCTCCAAACAAAGTAGTCTTACTAAATTAATAAACTGCAGTAATACTGTCTTTTGACTGAGGTGAAAAATTAAAAATCACCGAAGAATACAGCCACTATGCATGTTTTCAACAAACTGTGGGACAATGCCCTGAAGTGACTTTGTCTGGAGCATGCCAATTGATTTCACATGGATTACTTCACAGTAAGTGCTTGAGGAATGAAGCCTTAATATGCCCTTCATCCTCAGGCTTTAAAAGAAGCAGCAGGACAATTCTGACTCAAATATGAAACTACTCACATTTGCTGGTATGTGACAGACCATTAACTTTTTAATGTTTTACGGTTAGACTGTGCATAATGGATCTGTGGAGGAGTCATGGAATGCTGAAATGAATCCCTTTATTTCAAGAATACAACGAACAAAGATATGAATGAATACATTTGCTATCAGAAGCAAGGTATAACTACCAACATTATCTCGTACTGACATATCATTGCCTCTTCTCTCTACGTGTGTTCTTAGAACTGTGGACAGGCTTTTTCTAGTACTCTCCCCAGGTAGATATCTAAAAGATCAGAACAAACCCTGACATGATGTGAACGTATTCACTACTACACAGCAAATGTGAATTCATTAAAGTCTTCTTTGAATGTATTTTTTTGGTAAATCAGCTTTTGGATTGTCTAAAATCTGGTATTTTCTATTGTTTATGGGGAATGAGAGTACATGTTCACTGTTGTGGATGTGCTTCTAAAACAGGCAAGCAGTATGAAAATATTATTTTCATGTATGCAAATCAGGGGGCAGAGAAGGGAAAGTGGAACTGAATAACTAAACTGATGTGGAATTAAGCTAAATGATGCAAAATGATAGGAAGCCATGAATAAGGCTGAAGTTCCCATTTCAATGAAGCAGAGAATCCATCCTGCCACCAAAATATGTTCCATACCTCAAATAACTCTTTAATCTTCCCATGAAACCCTGGAGTGGATTAGGCACCCTACTGACATGGGGCCCACAAGTGCTAGTGAGATGCTAGATCTTTTTTGCTTTTTTGTTTGTCTATTTTTAAGCCATTGACATTATTATTATTATTATTATTATTATTATTATTATTATTATTATATTGTTTACAAAATATAAAACACAATTAAATTACAATTCTGCTTTAAAAACCACAAGCTAATATACAAATTTACAAAATTGAAGTCTCATTCAGAACCCCAGACCAAAATCTCCTATGAGCTGTTGTGGGACTTGAGCATGAGAGTTGGAGTTTATATATTCTAAAAGAGGCAGCCCCTTTTCCTTGAACTGGTAACAGTCCCTTGTCTCAGCTTCTCCATTAACCATCCCTCCCAGAACTTCATCCATGGATAGATGACCTAGTCTCTAGTTTCGTCCACCATCACTCCATGGATAGATGACCTAGTTTCTGGCAATGGTTAGTTTAGCTATAGCAACTCAAAAAAGCTATGTTTTCTTTGTGATGGAGAGATTATTAGATTGTAATAGACAAAAGAAGCAACTCTGTGGTGAGTTTAGACCTTTTCTTTAGTAATGTCTGAAATAAATTGAACAGTCTGTGTCCAGAATCGTTGAGCGTGTGGGCACTCCAACCACGTGTGTAGATATTATTTTGTGTCACATTGTATTAGTTTTCAATCTCTCCAACCCAGACTGTTCACTGATGTCTGAAGGTAGGGTTGAAAATCTGAGTTGTAGCTAAGAGCAAAGCATAGGGCTCAAATGTAATATTAAATATTACAAACCATGAAGAAACTTAGTGGCATACATGAAGAGAGAAGATGTCAGCCAACGCCAGGAATAAACTCTTCTAGAACATGGCCACATAGCCCAACCCGCCCCCCCCCCCCAAAAAAAAAATTATGGATGCCAACCATTTTGAATGTTCACTGTCAAAAACTCATAGTTGCTCTTGCAATATCCTGAATTTATAGTGTCAATACACAGACAGAAGAAGTGTCAATAGCAGAGCTGGGGATATTTCTTCAGTTTAGGATTGCTATTTCAATTTTAGAAAGACTCTCAGGGCCACATGACAACAATGAATCAGACTAGAGACATAGGATAGAGTTAGATGTAATGCTTGTCCATTCAGATATACTGTACTGCCATAGCCACTAAGTGCTATTCATGTCTACCCAGGGTTCTTTCAGTTCTAAGCATGTTTTTTGTAGAGTAAGATTTAGTACAGCATAGCCTTGGTCTGCAGTGCAGATTTCAGTTCTATACTGTAACTCTCTTGGTTTCATGGTCGATTTCATTTCCATGTAACCATTCACTGTATTCCTGTTATATAAGGAAGTCAATTTCACACTTATCTTATCAAAGCTCTTGTATTTGTCTTAACAAGTGTAAAAGAAAAATGCTAGATGTATTTTAAGTGACCTTTGGGTGATGTACTGAAATATATTCTTGATTATTTTCATTTAAGGATAATACTTCTACAAATCATACCTGTGGCTTATTATTCAAAAACTACATTTTTACATGCACCATATAGATGCCTGTCATCTGTTAACAATCATTCTGTTCATGATCAGAGTGAAAAAATCACCAGGGGTTCCATTCCTTTCATTTTACTTACAACAAAGAAAACAGACACATTGAAAGGGCCTTCATGAACACTTTTGTGTCTAAACTGTTGGAGTTACTCAAACTAAAGAATGAATCATAAGCAGCGAAAACCTCAGTAAACACAAGAAACAAAACAAAACAAAACAGATGCCTGATTACTTTAGAGTTCTGCATAAATAAATAAATCCCTAAATCCTGCACAAATAAAAATGAGATATCTATTCATTTAAGCATGAGTCTGATGCAAATTTGATTATTCATTTAATTCTTTGTGATTGCAGCAGTGCTTTGCTTTTTCCCTGAAGGAACACAAAAATATTGACAAGGGAGAGAGATTGTGAACACCTCTGATCCTAAAGTTGCTTTGCAATGCAGTTTGTCAGTTGCCATAACTGATTAACATAAATATGGGGCTCCCCTAAATGAAATGCTTGGGAAACTTTGTAGTATTAAATACCTAAGAGTCAGAATTAAATAAGAGAAACAGGAAGGATTTGTTTCTTCCACAGGCATATCTCACTTAACAAAGGAGGTATGCTGTCTAAATAACACACATATCTTAAGAGGCCAGAAGCTGTGCCAAAGCTGCACTCCAGCTTGGACTGGAGCATGGCTTTGTTGCAGCTTCCCGCCTCTTGGGATGCATGCATCATTTAAACAGCACACTTCCAAAATGACCTGAAGCACCTTTATTTTGGCCTATCTGTTCAGGCCCAAAGACTCTGACAAAGAAGCTCAATTTTACAAATATTTCCCCATCCATTCCCTCCTTGTTCTTTGGAGATGGTTTGGTTGGTTGGTTGGTGAAGGAGGGATAAAGAACCATTGACTTCTGGTATTGGATTGCAGAGAGAGCCCTGGTGGTTTAGTGGTTAAATGCCTGTGCTGCAGCCACTCACTTGTAAACTACAAGATTGTGAGTTTAATACCAGCCAGGGGCTCAGGTTCGACTTAGCCTGCCGTCCTTCCGAGGTCGCTAAAATGAGTACCCAGCTTGTTGGGAGCAATTAGCTTACACATTGTAAACCACTTAGGGCAGTGGTTCTCAACCTTTGGGCCTCCAGATGTTTTGGACTTCAATTCCCAGAAATTCTAGTCAGTATGCTCATTGTTCAGGAATTCTGTGAGTTGAAGTCTCAAAAATCTAGAGGACCAAAAGTTGAGAACCACTGTCTTAGGGAGTGCTTAAGTGCACTGATAAGTGGTATAGAAATGTATTGCAGCAGCATCTGTAAACAATGCAGTAACACTTCAGCTGGAGAGAAATAAGATTCTGTTCTAGCAGATCCTATGGTGTGTGATTCCCTAAAACAGGCAAGGTAAACAGTATCTATTCCTGAGCACTAAAAACAGATCTCTTCTGGATATCCCCCTGATCTTCTATAAAGATCGGAAGAAAAACTTCACATCATGACTTTATAGAGAATTGAAGAAAACTCTACCCAGGATGTAATGATAGATTTTAATATTGTATTATAGTGTTTTTGGATAGCACACTGTTTTATATTGTGATTTTAGATAACTGTTATCGGAACTATTGATGTATGGAATGTATTGGTTGTAATCCCGCTTTGATCCATTGGGAGAGGTGGGAAAATACAAATAAATTATTATTATTATTATTATTATTATTATTATTATTATTATTATTATTATTACTATTATTATCATTATTAAGAATCTGTAGTTATAGCACTATGATTGTACTTTACTTGCCATGGCTGCATTCTATGGAATCCTGGGATTTTCAGACTAGGATTTCTCAGCCAGAAAGCCCTAGTACCTTCCCAAATAACAATGCTCAGGATTCCATATGTGCAGCTATCACAGTTTAAGAACTATAAAACCTCCAGAGATGGCTATAATTACCCAGGTAAAGTCCTTGGTCTGACCTGTAAGCTTTTATATCTCTTCTGTACCTTTTTCTTATGACAGGCAAGTGCTAATCTAGACACCCAGAGGCAATCAGGCACCAAAGTGGGAGGCAGCTCCTGATTTATTACAGATAAAGCACCTGAAAAAAGGGGGGGGGATGTTTTTAGCATTGCTGAAAATGGTTACAAACCCCACTCCAAGTCAGTTGAAATTGATTTCAGTCTAATGCCACCCAAGGGTGCTGAAGTGTAAGGACTTTATCACACGGGGGGTAATGGGGAAAAGCCAGGATTAAAAAGGTATTTTCCTGGCCAAGATTGCAACAAAGATTTTCACATGATGTCGTGATTAGACAGGACTTATCCTGGGAATAATGAGGCAATAACCAGCAGCAAATCATTCATGAGGAAATCCTGTGAATGATTTGTTGCTGGTTATTCCCTGGTTATTTCCTCTCTAATTATGATGTGTCTTGCTGCGATCTCGAGACTTTGCTGGGAAAATGCCTTTTTAATCCTGCCTTTTCCCCTGTGTGATAAAGTCCTAAGTGAAAATGTTTGTGTGTCCTGAATAATAGTTAGGGATGGATTTTATATCCCTGGGATAGACATCAATAGCATGCACATGAAATATGTATTTCTAGTTGCAGTTTCCTCCCAGATTGTACTTTTCATAGTTTTATATTGTTTTTGGAGTCATAAATATTTGGAAAATGTGAAGGCTAGTAGATATCTTGGTTCTGATGTGCCATACATTAATGTAAGTGGTATGGTGCAAGTACACTTGTACAGTACTAGGAACTTCAAAAATCAAATTCTCAAGTATCTCTATGTGACTTCAAAGAAGGGGGAGAGAGAGTTGTGATGATAAAGTTGTAGAAGGGTGAAATGGTTTGACTAGACTATGATAGCTAAATAGTTACCTATCTTCAGCTGTGAGTTCTGGATAGCAGCAGAGACAAGCTCTGATTTACCATATTTTACAAGATGAGACTTCCAACCATCACAAAAGACTTATTTTGTCTGCAATCATTATGGTGGATGCTCCCCTACATCTTTCTCCCATTCTTTCCTGACCCCTTTGAAAAAGTTTTGAAATATTTCTTTTGCACATTTCTTTCAAAAGGCTTTGTGAAAAGGCTGTTATTTTCTACAAGTTCTTTGCTTTCATTTAAGGAAACGAAAATGGGGGACATGAAAGTTCATGCCCCCTATGATTGTTCAGGAAAGCTTCAAGATAACACAATGAGACAGTAATGAATGTGATTAGAATTTCAGTCAAACTGAATAAGTGAGGTTTAGCTTTATCGGCTGTCAGAACCTCGACTGATGCGCACCTACTGACCACTTCCAAAAAATTAGATCATCTTGTTGACATTAATGAGAAGTAAGTTGTAAGAATGTGAGATGGTGCCAGCCAAATCCTGACACTAGTAGTAGCTGGTGGTTTTCATGAAAGCACTTTGGGGTTTAGTCCAAACTTTAAAAGAACTATCCAAGATTCTGAACCTTGGATAGTTTCAAATCTATTTTCTACAGATTAGAAAAATTATTTCTTTGATTACATTTCCTAAACATTAAAAGCATGATGAATATGATGATAAGTACAGGATTTAGGGTTCACAGATATCCCCTTTTGTATGGGCATCCCATATTTGGAGGCATAAAACCTGGACCTTTGCCAAAATACTCCAAATCCTGTATATTTTGCTATGGTGACAGTGGATGCTAACTGCAGCGAATATATACAACAGACTACTCCTCACAACAGACATTTGAAGTCTCAGCATTTGATATAGACACCACACTGGCCTTTTGCATACTAAATACTGGAATGCCATTAACTACAATTGTAGGTCATGAGAATACAAGAATTGCTTGCAGAGTAATCTGCTTATCTCATGAGAGCTGGCCTGCCTCATGAGATCTTCAGGTTTGAGGTTCTCACAAGTTCTGCTATCTCACTGGAGGTAAATATATCACGAGATTCATCTGAGGAGGCTTTGTATAGGGCTGCCTCACATGTTCCTGACCAGTCTTTTTAAAAAAAAATATTTTAATTATATATAAGCATATACATATTTGTAGACATAAAAATCATATAGTAGCTGGACAAGACACTACAACCCTCAACATTCTACTATATACATATATCCCCACTCTAAAAATAATGAATAAATAAATGAATAATGCTTGACCTCCCATTTGCCCAGACAAACAGTATAGCCCTTACTTTTTTCCATTCCTTTCATATGTAAACTTCCTGTATTCAGTTCAATCTTAGTTTTAACTCCTTATAACTAAAACAAGAAGAAAAATACAATAAAGGCCATCCTTTCCGTGTAACGTTGTCTCTTTCTTAACCTAAATAAATTCAGTCTTCAAAGACTGATTCCATCTTCCTCTCTCTCTGTTGCAAATAAATAAAAATAGTTCTGCCCTTGCACAAACTGTGTGCTTAGTCCAGCTTTCATCAGTTGTGTTAATTTGTCCACCTCTGCAATCCCTACTAATTCACATATCCATTCATCCTCAGATGGGGTCTTCAGTGTCTTCCAGTATTTAGCGTAAATCATTCTCACTATTCTCACCAGATGTTCCTGACCAGTCCTGAGCTGGCAATCACTCATGGAACTCTTCTCCAATGACAGGTTCCTGATTTTTTGGTAAACTAAGGAAACTTCTTGGTTTGGTCCCACTAGATGAGGTATTCTGGTAACCAGAGCCTGTGTCAGCCTTCCAACTTCAGAGCCAAAAGAGTAGCTGGTGGGGCTTCAGCTACTTTGGCTTTTGTGGGCAGTGTGGCTGTTTTGAGATATGTAACAGACAAAACACCCCAGACCTAGAGCTGAAGGTGGGAGGTAAAGGGAGGGGTTGGCACTGTGAAATTGCTAGGAGATTCCTATCATCCTCCTCAGCTCAGGGAAAGGGAGTGAGGAGAAGGTGGAGGAAAAAGCATCTGTGGCTTATCAGGCATACCAAAACGTACCAGCCTATTTTGCCATAGCGATACCCATATACAGCACTGATTCCCCCATGCTCATACAGCCACCATAGCCTTCCCACATGTGTCAGTCACATATTGTTATGCAGAAAACCTGACAAATCTAACAGCCTGCTACTATCACAGCTATGCACAACTATGCCTTTTTGTATATGCACAACTATGCTTTTTAAATATTTTACTAACAATATCTTTTAGTGGCCCAACAACACATGACAAATACCCCCCTTTCCTTCAGACTAGTACAGGGCAGGTTGTTGTAATGTAAATGCATATAGTATAAAACAGGGATTTTGTTGGATTGGTCTCGGGTAGCTGTTCTGAATA
>NC_056525.1:116007353-116026003 GCF_019175285.1 Sceloporus undulatus
CTATCTATCTATCTATCTATCTATCTATCTATCTATCTATCTATCTATCTATTTCTAGGATCGATATCCTGCCTTTCTCCCATGATGGGATTCAATGTGGGATTCAAGAATAGCACAAAGTTCTATTTATGTAACACATCTACTGAGTTAAATGGGACATACTCCCAAATAAGTATGCATTTGAGAGTAATTGTGTAGCCCATACTAAAACTGTATGATTTGTACAAAATGGATAAACTATCATTTTTTAAAAAAGAAATAAATCATTAACAAATTGGACATGCCTATTCTCTCTTTATTGTATTTTTTATTTTTCATTTTTTGAATTTATTTATTAACAATTTAGTAAAACACATATCATACAAACACACACAGAACAATGTACAAACTGCATCAAAACATCAAAACTTCCTAAATTATACAAATGATTCTCAACGAGCGCTATTTTATAATTACAAACTCTTAATGTTGTCTAACTTGTTATCATCAGAAGATTAATTATATAGTCAATATATCTGACTGTTAACCATTATTTATCCTTTTTATCCATTCCCATTCACTTCAGTCTTTCAGCTTAATTATCTTCTATATACCTATTGTTCAGAATTATCTAAAGTTCTTATATCTTATACATCTACCTATACATACATATACATCTACCTTTTATATCAGTATTAAACTATATTTACTTCTTTTGTGTCCCACCTTTATTCTGTCAATGCAATATATCTGCCTTCTTTTCCTTCCAGGAATTCCATTCTTCATAAAAATTAGTTAATGATTTATTTTTTTGGGGAAAAAAAATGATAGTTTATCCATTTTGTACAAATCATACAGTTTTAGTTTCCATTCCTCTATTGAGGGAATTTTCTCTGATTTCCAATTCCTTGCATACACTACTCTAGCTGCAGTTACTGCCAAAAATATCACTTTTTCCTTCTTGCCTTTCCAATTTCTGTTCCTCCACTATATTCAAAAGATACATCTTTTGGTCCATGCAAGTATTAAATTTAAATATCTTTTTCATTTTCCCATGTATCAATTTCCAAAAATTTTCAGCCTTTTTACAGTTCTACCATACATGCATATATGTACCTACTTCTGTACTACATTTCCAACATAACTCTTTATTTCCTTTGTACATTTTGGTTAATCTATATGGAGTCAAATACCATGTGTACATTATTTTATAACAATTTTCCCTAATATCAACATTAACTGTATATTTAATTCTCATCTTCCATGTCTTCTCCCTCTGTTCCATCATAATATTTTGATGTAAGTCTTTCGCCCATCAAAATTCTTTAATTGTCTCATCTTCCAATTCCCATTTCAAAATCAAATTATAAAATTTAGATAACCTTTTTTTTTGCCTTCCTTGACTATTTTCTCAAATTCTTGATCACCCGGTGCAATATCAATTAACTTTTTATCCATTTTAAATCTCTCAACCAATTGTCTATATGCAAACCAATTACATGAGAAACCATATTTAATTATTTCTTCTTGTGTTTTAAGTATATGCTTGCCTTGGTCAACTTTAATAATATCAACATATTGGATCCATTTCTTTTTGCTATTAACTTCTCTTCTCAAGAAAGCATCAGCCGGGGAAGCCCAAAGGGGTATGTTGGGGCACCATCCTGTTTTATACCTCATCCATATTCACAGTAGGGTTTTGTGCACAAAATGATTGTTAATACCTTTATCAACTTTAAATTGAGTAACCTTAATCCACCTCTGCCAGTTCTATCTTGGAGAATTTTTAGCTTTATTCTGTGTTTTTTCTTTTGTCAAATAAACTCGGTTATATCTTTATTCCAGTCATAAAAAGGGGTGTCTTTCATAATAATAATATTTTACATTCATTCCTCCATCATAGAAGAAGATTTTTTGACAATTTTTTGAAATGTTTCAAAATATTCTTTTTGTCCCTATGTAAGTGGTACTATTTACACTATCAGCATTCTCTAACTTATATAATCAATATAACAGATAACCCCCTTTATTGATATGCATTTCCCCTTTAAGAGACAACACAAGAAGGCTTCAGCACCAGCCAGCCATGTGGAAGGAAGAGTGTTCACCTTCAGGCAATAGCCAATAGGAGCAGATAGTCACTTGCTCAAAGATGTAAACAATCTTAGGGGGGATAAAGATCGGCAGAAAGGAGCACCAAACCGCCCCTTTCTGCCCTGGATCATTGCCACACCAACTGCATGGGTGCAGCAACGATGCGCCCCAAAAAGGAGCTGCAGAAAGCAGCTCCTTTCCAAACCATTGTCAAGGCACCATTAGTGCCTGGAGCAGCACGGTGACGTCTCTTGTGCGCCAGCCCATTTGGACGTGGCACACGACACGTCATTGGCGCACATGGCATGACGCACATGGCATGGCGCACATGGCTAGCATTTAGGCTAATTTTAAAATCACACTGTATCTCTGTGTTTTAGAAGGATGTGATAAATACCTTGAGTTTGAATGCATCTGTGCACTTCAGTTTTCAAAAGATACAAGAACACAAAGTAGAAAAATCCTGCCCTCATTCTGCTGCACCAAAATCAGCAAAACTTCCATATGCCACTTTCTGTTTCCTCCACAGTAGGTTCACTGCTTGGTAAATCTGATTTCCAGGAATGAAGAGGGGGAAATGTCATGGGATGAGTAGCAATGGCAGGACTCCAGCTAAAGGGACAATAATCTCTTTGTCTAGTGGATGAAACTCTCATATGCTCCAGGATGTCCTTTTACCTGCCAACTATTGGCAGATAAATGGAAGGTGATTTTAAATGAGACAGAAAAAGATCTTCAATTCAATTGCAGAATTATCTCACAATGGAACTATAATGTGAGAATGCAACCACATAATTCAAGAGCAATTCATTCAGTAGGTTAAGGGCAGATTTTGAAGGAGTGAAAGTGCAGAAAGGGATTAAAAGAGAAAGAAAGAAAGCCTGAGAGAATCATTCAAGACATATATAGATCATTTTGAGGCCTTTAAGTGCCTGATAGTTTTAGTCACACTAGATGCTCAAAAATCTGACAAGCTGAGTGACATCATCTTGCATGGAAGCCTTCACTGAGTATAATCGAAAGGAGCATTAAAGGCTCTTACTTCACTGCAGTGAATTTGTATTAGACAATCTGCACGGGATTATAGTCTGATACTTAGGAGCAAAGTTGAGAGGATGTTTCAGGAAAGAGAACTGCTGCTGTAGGCAATTTTTTTCTCCTCCCAGTGGTGCCTGGATATAGCTTCTTCCATCAGCCTCTATTTTACTTTAATTGTGATTGCCATGCTCCTGGATCTATTTCAATTGCATTTGTCAGTACAAATAGACATCTTTTTTTGGCCAAAAGGCAGGCTTAAAACTGCAAAGAATATCTCTCTTCTAAGCTTGCTGCAAAATGCTCTTCAGCCAGGGCACTTTAATTATGGATCCTTCTGCCATTATTACTGCTTCATTTGAAATAATACATCCTGGCTCCAAGAACAGTTCACTGCTTGATTATACCACAACTCAGTTGCTCTGAAGCTGCCATTTCAGGAGGCTTCAACCACTTTGTGCGAGGAAATATTCTCTGCCTGCACAACCAGGCTGCTATCAGATGCATACCCCACAACATTTTACAGACGAAAACTTGGACACGATGGCCAGACAACATCATTGTGTGTTCAAAATGGAAAAAGTCATTAATGATGAAGAACACACAAGTTAGGAGTAGCTGCAGCAGTCTGCTTTTGCCTGAGATTGCTGGGAACAACAAGATTCCACCCTTGTTGTTCATCTCCTCTCCTCTCTGAGTTCACACTTTGAACTCAGTTTGCAGCAAATGAGGTGAGCTGAGGACAAGGGGGAAAGAAGGTGGAAAGAGATTCTGCCATATTTTTAAAGCATCTGAAAATATGGAAAGTGAGGGAATTAACAGGGACTGCCCTTGCCAAATCAGGACAGTTGGAGGGTACCACAAGATATTTCATTTCCTTTTCCTTTATTGGCTTTCTGCAATTGGGCAAATGTGTTCCCCCATTCCCCAATTTTGTCCTTTTAGCTGAATGGGGATTTGAAAGAGGTTTGTCCTGATTCACTTTGAAATCCACTGTATTTTTGTACTGGGCCTTGAAATCTTTTAAAATTTTACTGGTCATTGACCAAATAAAATATGTCTGTCTATACCATGCTGCCCTTCAGTCAGCAGGTTGCCCCTAGACATGTTCACAAAAGTATAAGAGATGTGGAGATGACACTTCAGAAAAGACATAGTAAATCTGGCATCCCTAAAATATTGCTGATGCTTCTTTGCTATTTGTACAAAGGATGTTAGCATATTTTGTTTTCATGTAATTATGAAATGTATAAAATCACAGGAGAGTATGTTTTATATTAGTTTATTTTACTTTATTTTATTGTGTATCATTTGAAGTTTATTGCTACACTTATGTATCATGCTTTGTGTCTTTTTAAATCTTGCTGGTCATTGACCGAATAAAACATATCAATTTTTACATTCTTTTAGTTGAATGGGGATTTGAAAGAGGTTCTAGTCCTAGCCTAGTCTGACATTCAAGTCCTGTGTTGGTGAATCTGTGACATGCATGCCCTCTCTGGCATGTGAAGCGATCTCTGAGGGCATGTGGCAAGGGAGGTCCAGGTCAGGGAGCTGGAGGTGACAAAGGCAAGTGTGGCTGGCCTGGCTCCTTGCTGTGGCCCTGATCTCCTGCAGAAAATTGAGCTGTGAGAAGGAGGAGTGGTGCATCGCCCTTCTGGGTGGAAGTCTTGCCTCTTCTGTCCAGAAGTCCTGCAATGGGTGACACTAAACCAGTGCCTCTGGCGCTTCTGTCCATCCCTCTCTAGGGTATTTTGGAAGGCGCTCCCCACCAGCTAAACAGCCAGTCTAGACCAGCCTCCCCATGGCCAGGTATCTCCTACTTGTCCTCCTCCTGCCCTTCCTCAAGTTCTCCCTCACTGCCAGAGATTTCTTCCAGCCCGAAGAGGTGACAGAAGGGCTGCTACAAGCCTGGGCTGGGAAAAGCCACCACCCTCCAGTAAGACATGGGGTTGGGGTTGTAGCTGTGTGCATTCAAGTCCTTTCTGAATTATGGTGACCCTAAGGTAAATGTATTATGGGATTATCTTGGCAAGTTTTTTCAGAGAGGCTTAGCCATTGCCTTCCCTGGAGGCTGAGAGAGTATGACTTGCCCAAGATCTCCTAGTAGGTTTCGTGGCCTATCTGGGATTCAAGCCCTTGCCTCCAGAGTCGCACGCTCAAACCACTGGCTCTCTTTGTTCTTGTTCTTGTGCTGTGTTTTCTGTGCTTTATTTTGTTTGTTTGTTTGTTGTTGGTGGTGGTGATGTTGTGTGCTTTCAAGTCATTTCCAACTTATGGGCCCAGAGCAACCTCCCTCCCTTCCAAGCACTGGTTCCTGGTGACCCTGAGGTGAAACTATCATGGGGCAAGCTACGTCAGAGGGGGATTTCCACTTCTATCCTCTGAGGCTGAGAGAGCATGACCTGTATGTGTGTGGTGCCTTCAAATTGTTCCTCACTTATGGTGACCCTAAGGTGAAACTGTCATGGGGCAAGCTTAATCAGAGAAGGATTTCCATTGCCATCCTTTGAGGCTGAGAGAGTGGGACTTTTGTATGTGGTGCCTTCAAGTTGTTTCTGACTTATGGCGAGCCTAAGATGCAACTATCATGGAGTTTTCTCGGCAAGTTCTTTCAGAGGCGGTTTGCTATTGCTAGCCTGAGGGTAAGAGTGTGCCTTGGGTTTTCCCCCAGGAGTTCTGCATCTGGAAGGTGAAAGTCCTGCCCCCTGGAAGTCCCCCCCCCAGCACTGGGTGGCATCCAGTGTGGGAATGCCACTTGGTCTCTAAAAGGTTTGTCATCCCTATTCTAGTCTAAGACTTAATCTGACAAGTCAGAATAACAAAAGATTTACTTGGCATCTTAAAGACAAACACATTTGTTAATAATATTGACATTTCATGCACCATAACCCACTTCATCATATGTAAGGAAAGGCAGCATGCTTTGAGCTGCCATTCCCATGATCATGATCCCATTACCTTTTGATCCTGCTGCTTGTAGTTCATGGGCCTTATCTGCATAGGCCAGAATACTGGACAGCTGTTCACAAGTGTGTCCCACCTTACTGCTTGGCACAGACACTGCCATATGTCATTCTCTCTGAGGTCAGAATGAAGCTCCCAGTGTATATCAAGTGGCTAGGCATCTCATGTAGTCACACTAAGCAACACAACAGGATATTTAAATCACTGCCTGGCTTTACAGAACGAGGGCTTTGAATTTCCCAGGAAGATCTAGAGCATTTAAAAATTCATTGGGTGGGGTGGGGGGGTATGCCCAGGGTTGGTTGTATCTGGACCATTCACACCAGAACTGGGGTTTGGGCTGTGCTTTGTTTGGACTCCACTGAGAGGACAGGGGAGGATGCTTCATTTAGTCCAAGCAGACAGGGCCATGATGTTGTAGTCCAGAAATCTAGAGGGTTGTCTGTCACTATTTCTGTACCTCATTGGATTTAATACTTTTATGAAGGGCAGCTAAGACACCACATAGTAGTGAACAGGTTTTTGAATCTTCCAGACCGCATTATGGATCTTAATAAAATCAACAAAAAGAAGTGGATGGGAGACATGAGGGTGAAAGATATTAAAATTGAGACCTGAAGGCCAGGAAATACAGCCACTTTGTGTCTTTTCTATGCATAACTTAAATGTATATAACAGAAGAGGTAGGAAACCTTTGAGCCCCCTAAAAAAATGAGAATGTCCATCCTTCCATCCCTTATGAGTCATGTTCTTCCCACATTAGTGAACTCTCTCCCAGGATGTTGTTTTGGATTACAACTCACAGAATCTCTTAGTCTTATGAGACTTGAAATCCAAAACATCTGAGTATCCAACATTTCATGAACATAATTGAAAAAAAATCATAATTCAAAATCAATTAGTTGTAATTCTGAAGCAGCAAATTAGTTTTCCTGGTTTATGAATAGTAACCTACTGCCCTTCAAAGGTTTCAAACTACAAGTCCCATAAATCCCAGACTGCATGGCAAATGATCAGGGACTAAAAAAAGGGCTAGAGGTTGATCACTGTGGCCAAGGATATAGAAATGCTGGAATGCAGAAAAGCCCAGAAAAAGCACAATGTGGCATCAGGGAGGAAAGTCTTATAGCATATACTTTCATGATGTAGAATCCTAGTTATGCAATTTGTGAAGGGTTATCCTTGGTTGACAGATGAGTATGTGCATGTGAGCAAATGCATGTAGATGAGAAAAACTGAGAGTATAATACATAAATAGGAAACAGTGGGAAGAAATAGGAAACTGCAAACAGTGGGATTAAAATGGCAAAGAAATACAGAATGTAGCATCTGTGACAATTCTATTAAAGCTGAAACGTATGCATAATAAGCACAGTGACCATTCACAACAGCAATAACTGGAGATAACACAGTCAACTTAGCATAACTCTATAAATTCATATCAGTAGTAAGACAGGAAACCATAGTCTCTGTTCAACAAGATGTCAGGTGAAAATTGTTGTGTGCTGGAGGTGGGTGGGAGATTTGGGCTTAGGGATGTAATGAGTAGTCACAAATGCCTCGCTAACAGTTGAATTCTGTTTTCCTGACAGGTCAAGAAGACCGTACAGGGAGAATAAGCCTCCTTTTGAATTTCCCAAAGCTGCAAATATGAACAAAGACTCTGAGTGTATTTTTTTAGACAGGAAACTCCTCCAAGCAGGTGTAAAAAAACCAAAAAACCCCTACATAGATTTCTTAGCAAACTGTGAAAACAATGCTGTTCATGTACAGAATTTATGTAGACAGAATTTATCAGTAGCTGGAATTATAGTGGTGTCCTTCCTTGGTGCATTAGGAATACTGTATAATGGATGGGAGGCAAAGTACTTCACCAAGGTATACATTACTTTTGAATCGTCCAAAGTGTCCTACAGAGGAAGAACAAAGTATATTAAAATGAGGGCACCAACTTTTCAGAGGGGGCATTGCAATGGTGCCAGTCTTCATTCTGTGCCACCACCTCCCAACAAACTTGTGCATATATCAGGGTTTCAACATATCTGATCAGCTTTTACATCTCTGGGTAGTTTGGCGAGGGTGAGATGATGCGTCCCCTGATTTCTTGTGAGAGGAACTGCAGGGCTGTCAATCCACAGAGAACAAAAACCATTCAGGTATCAGAGACAGATTTAATTCAGTGCTGCTAGTCCACATGCCAGATTCCACTTAATGTTGTTATTCACAGCTATATCCAGGAGCCATTATGGTGTAGTGGTTTAAGCACTGGGACTCTGGAAAGCAGGGTTCAAATCCCTGCTTGGCCATTGGAAAACAAGTCACACTATGCCATCCTCAGAGGAAGGCAAAAGTAAACCCCCTCTGAACAAATCTTGCAAAGAAAACCCCATAGGTTTGTCTCAGGGTCACTATAAAGCAAAAATGATTTGAAGGAACAGAAACAGCCACAAGTCATAGGTGTGTAACATGGGTGTGTCAGATTGCTTCACAATATTTTAAAGCAGGAAATCCCCTCAAGCTTCATAGGGACTTACTTAATTGGAATACTTAATTCCAATACTTAATTGGAAGACATTACTCTTCTGGGTGGGTGGAGGAGACTTGTCAAGATGTATTGGTTTCCTTTCTACACACACTTCCACACCCACACACATTATTTCTCTTCTTTCCCTGTTGGTTTATGAAGTGGAGATAAAGGTTTGTTAGAATTGTGAAGTCGAAGGCTTTCATGGCCGGCATCCATAGTTTTTGTGGTTTTTTGGGCTATGTGGCCATGTTTTACAAATGGTTTACAAACTGACGAAGAAAATCCAGCTTCGCTCAGCCAAGGACCAGAGAGACCCTCTCACAGCTGCAGGAGTTTACTGCATACCATGCAGCTGTGGACAAGTCTACTTAGGGACCACCAAATGCAGTGTGCAAACAAGAATCAAGGAACACAAGAGACATTGCAGACTGGGCCAGCCAGAAAAATCAGCAGTAGCAGAACAAGCCACAAACCATTCTGGGCATAAAATACTGTTTGAAAACACTGAAATTCTGGACCATGACAACCACTACCATGTCAGGATGCACAGGGAAGCTATTGAAATCCACAAACATCTGGATAATTTCAACCAGAAAGAAGAAACCCTTAAAGTGAAGAAAATTTGGCTACCAGCCCTGAGGAATAGCAAAATAAGGACTCAGCAAATGCAAATGAGAAACCATTCAGAGTTAGGGGCTTTCCCAGCAGATAATTGATCACCAATTGGCAGACATTAATCCTCGTTTGCATTAGCCTCCCAGGTTGTGGCCGGCCATCAGCACAGAACAATACATATGCAAATCACTCCTGCATTCCCAGGCTCACACAGTATATATATATACCCAATTTTTCCAGGCAAAGCATTCTCTGAAGATGCCAGCCACAGATGTTGGCAAAACGTCAGGAAGAATTTTTTCTAGAACATGGCCACATAGCCCGAAAAACCCACAAAAAACCATGTGTTAGAATTGTTTCTTGAAATTTCATCATGGTAAATCCCACTAAACTCAATAGGGTTTGCTTAATCTGAATAGGAGCAAAGAGGATGGGAGAGATTTATAATTTTCTTAACTCCCTATCCAAGTTCAGAATGACAGTCTATAATCATTCATTGGTGTTCATATTATCCTTCAAGCCCTGGTGTGCTAATACAATGTCCACAGTGAGATGGAAATCCCTGCTCATCAAGGCAAAATGAATGGATGTTATTTTAGATTTCCTTTGAAATCAATGAAATTGATACCTCCAAGGAAGAAAGTACCCACTGAATTCAATGGGATTCAATGACAATCAGTGCTGATTGTGTGTATGTGCAAGTCACCTGTCACTTTGTGGTGATCCCATGGATTTTTATAGGGTTTTCTTAGGCAAGAAGCCCACAAAGGTGGCTTTGCCATTTCCTTCCTCAGAAATATAGCCTACAGCATGTGGTATGCATTAGCAATCTCCCATCCAAAGACTAACCTTTTGTGTCATGTCTTTTTAGATTGTAAGCCTGAGGGCAGGGAACCGTCTATTATCCCTTCTGTTGTTAACCACTCGGATTCCCAGTGATTGGGTGGTATATAAATAAATCATATTATTATTATTATTATTATTATTATTATTATTATTATTATTATTAATCAGAACTGACCCTGCTTAGATACCAAGATTAGACAAGGATCTGGTGCCTGAGTAAGAAGAAGGGCCCTCCCTCCAGTCCATCTGCCATGGTCCAGACCTCTGAGGAAGAGAAGATCTGCTGAACTTTCCCCCTTCCCCACTGCCATTCCCTTCTCTTTTTGTGTCTTGTTGTTTTAGATTGTAAGCCTGAGGGCAGGGAAATGTCTGATTAACAATTTTTAAGCTGCTCTGACAGCCTTTTGGCTGAAGAGCAGGGTACAAATAAATATATTATTGTTTATCATATGTGGGCACTTACCATTGCTGTTTAGGTACGTACAGAGTGTTTAACTATGACTGGATCCTGGTCAGTATTTTTCATGATACTGTGTTTAGACTGAGGTGAGTGATACAATATATTTTAGCCCTATATTATGCCTATACTGCAAGCTTTGTTGAGAGCAACAAATCTTCTGTTCAACCTTTAAAATTTTGTTTCAGAAGGTGACTACCTTTTCTGTAAACAAGTACTTATAAACTAATCCCTGACAAAACTTCAATTTACAGCATCTTGTTTATGAGTTACTGCCCTATTGATTTTAGCATTTCTCTGTCCTTGAAAAATGTGCTTGTCTCCTTTTAAAAATGAATTATTATAATAAAGAGTACACACATACAAATACGTATATGAAATATTATAAAGAAATATATAATAAAAGGAAAGGTAATAAAAATACAATTATATTTATAAGCATACATAGAGCCAGCATGGTGTAGTTGTTTGAGTGTTGCATGATAACACTGGAGATCAGGGTTCAATTTTCTGCTTGAGCATAAAACCCATTGAGTGACCTTGGGAAAGTCACACTCTCTCAGCCTCATAAGATAGCAATGGCAACCCCCATCTGAAGAAACCTGCCAAGAAAACCCTATGATAGGTCTCCATAAGTCAAAAATAACATGGAGGCACACAACAACAACATATCCATATGTGTGTGTATGTGCGTGTGTGTGAGATCACATAGTGTACGTACATATATTTCATTGTCTTGTGTTTGTATTTGTATTATATAGTGCATATAATCTGTTTCATACTGCATGTAGTTCATAGGAGATTATTGTACAAGAAATCCGCACCAGGATAGGTATGAGTTGAAATAGTCTGGAACAGATTTTTCAAATGGCTGGGAACCTGGGCAGTAGGCAGCCCATATCCAACCCGGCTTCTCCAGCAGCTTTTAATGAACAAGATTTTCCTGTTCTTGAAAAGCTGCTGGAGAAGCCTGAGTTGGATATGGGCTGCCTAATTCCTGGACTTCCAGTCATGCAATAAGATCCATTCAAGAGTATTTCAAACTACGTGTATCTCGATGCGGATTTCCAGTGTGATAATCTCCATAGTGTGCATATGTCAATATGGTGGTCCCTTGATATCTGCTGGGATTTGGTTTCTGGCCCCTCTGTGGATATCAAAATCAGTGGTTGCTCAAGTCCCATTAAACACAATGGAATAGTAAAATGGTATCCTTTATATAAAATGACAAAATTGAGGTTTTCTATTTGGATTTAAAAAATATATATTTTCAAGCTATGGATGGTTGAATTCACGAACACAGAATCCTTGGACATATAATATCTATCTATTACAGTAGATTTGTATTTCCATAGTGCATCTAACCAACTCTGTATTTCCAGCATTAATTCATGCTCTCAAATAAGAGCTATTGCATTTTAAAAGTTTTTTGAATAATGTGAGCAAAAAGACAGGAAAATAATGCAAGGGTAGTTTATAAGACAGGTCTTACTATTAATCTTCTTAAATGCCTAATACCAGCCTTTGTAAAAAAAAGAGGTTTAAGATACAACTTTATTAACCCATAATCTAAAAGCTGTAAGAAAATGAGTAATAGCTGGAAACGTTTAGCTGTGTCGCAAAGTAAAGGCCTATTCAGTCAATACTGAACACTTTTACACCCTGTTTGGTGAAATTAGTTTGGGTTATAACATTATAGGGTCAGGGGAATTTTACAGTAAACATGGAGTTAAGTCCAAAGCTAACCACCTAGAATTTCAGCAGAATTGGATGGGAGAAATTAGTCTGTATTAATGTAAGCATTCTGCATGAAGTGGCTACGTAACATTTCTCATGTTAGAAAAATTCATACACTTCCATTCTGGATTTTAGGCAGTGAAAGAAAATATAGAGATATTCTGGATATTCCTTGAATTTTGATAAAATTTAGGGTAATTCTCCTCTCCTCTAAACAATAATCTCTTTCTAGAAGTTTATTGAAACAGTTTCCATTTCTTAAAAAATTTGTAATCTTCAGTTTTTCATAGGTTTTTGTGGAGGTTTTTTGGACTATGTGGCTGTGTTCTGGAAGGGAAAAAAAGCTATGGAATCCAGCCATGAAAGCCTTCAACTTCACATTCAGCTTTTCACTTCAGTCCCTTCAGATACAACACTGAACACATGAAGGCATGAAGCAGATTGCATACGTAACTTCTCTCTCCTCTGTGCAAATAATCTTGGTTGCTTCAGAAAGTGGATTATACTTTTTTCAGAATTAAAAACAACAACACAGAGGCAAAGAAGAAAAAGTACTGGAAAGAGGATAGTCAACACATGCCCCCAGGTGCTGAAGTAACTAAATATAAATTATCTTGTCAGCTTTGTATTTCCTATATTTTGGGATAGACATAGCAAAATTACATCAAGCTAACATGCAATGTCAATAGAAGTGAGTGATAAGATCACCAGAAAGCGGAGAAAGTAGACACTGTCAATGAAAAACAAAGAGATGTTGCCAAGGACTGTCCAATTATTGAATTTGATGGCTGCTCCACTAGGTTCTGGAGGCAAGCAGTGAAAACTTGATGTGTGAGTTGTCAGCTAAAATATAATGATGTGGGCTGTTCTGTAACAGTGCTCTAAATGTACATCCAAATTGCTGCACTACACACACATGCATGCGTGCACGCACACACACACACACACACTACTATTTATGATGCTAAAGAAGGCATTAACAGGAGTATGTTTTGCAATCAAACTAAATGCATTTGTGCGTGTGTGTATACATATACATACATATATATTAGAAAAAAATATCTTATCTTCTCAAATACCATGTACACACGTTTGGTGTTTAAACATGTTTTGTAATCCTTAACAAAATGAGTAAACATCACACAGTTAAAGAATTTTGTCACATTTCCACCCAAATAAGGAAGCCTCTAGGAATTTGTTTCCTTAATTTTGCTTTCTTATTGGATGGATTTGGCTGGTACAATCAATTTGCCTTTGGGTGTCAACATGCACAATGCATTTATAGTATGTTTGTTTAAGAATAAGTACATAATTTAATATACTGATTGTGAAAAACAAACAAACAGCCTTCCTTGACATTGCAGTGAACTGCTGTCTTCTCTATTATTCAATTTGTAGATCTTTCCATTGATGACAGTATAACGATGATGTGTTTCAGATTCCCCAAATCATAAACCATAAAGATATTCTTCCTAAAAAGCAATATTTTTCAAGGGCATAATTTTATTTATTCATGTGTGATATTATTCTAGCTAGAATCCTAAAACACCTAAAATCAATCTTGAAGCAGTACACAACTAGAAGAAAAAGAATGAGCTCATTGTATGAACAGAAGGACAACAGGTGTGAGGTGCACAGAGCAACATTGGTCAGCAGATAACTTGCTTAATACACCATCTGCTAAGCCATTCTGAAGTTTATCAGAATATACTTTTAAAAAACACCCTTTAAAATACTCATCCATAACTTTCATAACTTGAACTAGACTCAGCACCTTTGTTGCAGGAGGACTCACATTAGCAAAGACTGCTGGCAAAGGGAAAGCAGATGGGGTAGGGAATAAAGTTCTTGCAGCTAGTATTCATACAATCAGTACTGACACACAGAACAAAGTGAATGCAATCCAGCCACTTACAATGGATGTTTAACAAACACAAGGAATTACAAAAATCACACTTTCTCATGCAATCTAGCTTACATTTCTCCCCCCAAAAGGTGGGAGGAGAAGGAGATGAAGTGAATATACACTCTTACCCCGGGATACGAATGTGCCGCGTTACGAAATTTCCGGGTTACGAAAAAAAAAATAATACAAAATAATTCCGGGTTACGAAGGTTTTTCCGGCTTGCGAAAAAAGTTTTGGTGCTTTTCGGCGCCATTTTGCATGGAATCGCGGCTTTTCCCCATTAGCGCCTATGGCAATTCGGCTTGCGAAAGACTTCCGGGTTACGAAAATGGCGGCGGAACGAATTAATTTTGTAACCCGGGGGACGAGTGTACACAGAGAGAGGGAGAGAGATTCCAGGATATAGAAAAACATAAAGATTTGCTTCACACAAGAAAGGAGTCTATGACTGAATAATAATAATCTCTCATAAAAGATTACAATGACTAAAGTGGGAGGACTATGTATTTGCCACCTCAGGGTCAGT
Organism: Sceloporus undulatus; assembly: GCF_019175285.1. Taxonomy (NCBI): domain Eukaryota; kingdom Metazoa; phylum Chordata; class Lepidosauria; order Squamata; family Phrynosomatidae; genus Sceloporus; species Sceloporus undulatus. The sequence goes on from NC_056525.1 coordinate 116,022,044, forward strand.
GGAAGAAGGCTGAGATATATGACAAAGAACAAAATTCAAAATTTAGTGGCATGCTATATAAGAGAATTTTATTTTTAATTATTGAGCTATTTTAATTATTTCATCATGACCATGTAATTTTGTTATAATTATAGATTTCACTGTGAAAAGAGGAAAGCTAGCTTACATCTTTCAAAGGGGCATGCAAACTAGAATTCTTCCACCCCATTTTCATTCTGCATGGCATCATCACCACCACCACCCTCCTCATCAGCATATGGCAAAGAGTGTCCAAATTAATCCTCTGTTGTCTCATGTTTTCATTTCATTTTAAAATGTACCAATTTCTCTATCTTCCTCCTACTGTCCCCCTTTGTCCTCAGCTCTCTTCAGTTGGTTCAGACTGAGCTCAAAGTGCACAAGCGGTTTGTACAGTGGACCCTTGTTATACGCTGGGGTTTGGTTCCAAGATCCCCTGTGGATAACAAAATCTGTGGATGCTCAAGTCCCATTAAATATAATGACATAGCAAAATAGTGTCCCTTATAAAAAAAATGGAAAATCAAGGTTTTATATTTGAAATTTATACTTTTTAAAACATTTTCGAACCGTGGATGCTTGAATCCATGTATAAAAAAAATCTGTATATAAGAAGGGCCGATTGTACTAAATTAACTCAGCAGGAAAGAGAGGAGAGGGTGGGTTCTTACTCTTCCCAGTAGGGTTAGGCAAAAGTAGACTGCTGCACCCTCTCTTAGCTTGTCTGTTCTTCGTCATTGCCATCTTTACTACACTCTGATGATGCTTGGCCCTATGTTGTGCCAGTTGTGAAATATTGGAGGAAGGGAGCTCTGGTGGTGCAGTGGTTAAATGCCAATACTGTAGTCACAATGATGTGAATTCGGTCCAGAGCTCCAAGGTTGACTCAGTCTTTCATCCTTTTGTAGGTCAGTAAAATGAGTACCCAACTTGTTGGGGGCAATAAGCTTACAGACTGTAAACCACTTAAAGAGTACTGAGTTCTCTGATAAGTGGTATAGAATTGTCCATGCTATTGCTGTTGCTATGCTATAAAAATTGGCATGTATATGTGTTACTATGGGGGAAGAACTGTTTAGGACTGTGATGGTGAACTAATGGCACGTGTGTCAGAGATGGCACATGATGCCATTTCACCTGGCATGCAGCAGGGAGAGAAGATGCTCACACCTCTTCCTCCTCCTTCCCAACCCTCCCTGGCCTCCAGTTGCCTCTCTGGAGGCAGCTGGAGGCCAGAAACAGCATGAGGGGAGGAGGAGCAAGAGGCTCGTGCTTCCTCCTCCTCCTACCAGACTCTCCCTTGACTCCAATTGCCTCTCTAGAGGAAGCTGGAGGCCAGGAATGGTGTGTGGGGAGGAGAAGGAAGAGGCACATGTTCCTCTTCTTCCCCCTTGGCCTTCAGCTATCTCTGTAGAGGCACCTGAACAGGGACGTAGCCAAGGGGGGGGGGTTCTTGGGGTCCGGACCCCCCCCCCTTCCATTAGAAAAATGAATGGTGTGTGCTGCTGCGCCGACGTACCCAAGCCCCATTATAATGGTGGCACTTAGTCTGGACCCCCCCTTCCTAAAATCCTAGCTACGTCCCTAACCTGAAGCCTTGAGGGCAGGGGAAAGAAGTCCTGCCCTGGAAGTCCCACCCCTAGAGGGCAGAAGTCCCACCTCTGGAGGGCAGAGGTACCGCTCCCAGCACCAGGCAACATACGATGCTGGAAGACCTTTTAGTTTGGGCACACGGGCCATAAAAATTTCACCATCACTGGTTTAGGACTTTGAAGCCCACCTGCAATCTGAAGAACTATTGTCCAGGCTTACTCCTCAGTGAGAACTGAGCTGGCATCTTTCCCATTTAGAGCAATATCAGCTGAGTTTGAGAAGCAGCAAAGTAATAAGAACACTTCTGTGAAGCAAAATTATTAAGAAATACAGAAACAGAGAGGAGAGTTCTTGAATACTGAAGCACTGGGAGGGAATGATCATGAATATGCATCTACCAGAGTGCCCTTAGGCACAGAGAAAATTCAAAGAATAACTCAGTCTGAAACATTTCCAGCTGCTTATGCTGGTGGTTCATTACCTTATTTTACTGGAAATTCACTGGGCATTTTAAATAGTGGCCTACATTATAATAGCTTGGAAATATCATTTTGATGGAGGTGTGCAAGAGTGCATGCATAAAGTGTGAGGAAGGGATTAAGTGTTAGGATATCTGTTTTTGTTGTTTTGCCCTGGTTATGAAATATGCTTTGCATAGTTAATATGATTTTTTTAAATAGCTAATTGCAATTATACTTTAATTTTCATAATTGTTAAGTGAGGGGAGATAAGGGCCAAAAAAGGAAGCACTACTGTGTGGACTACTGGATATCTTTTGCTGGCCTCAACAATTTACAGAACCAAGTAGCATTTGTATCTAATAATAGAATCATAGAATAATAGAGTTGGAAGGGACCACAAGGGCCATCCAGTCCAACCCCCTGCCAAGCAGGAAATCACAGTCAAAGCATCCCCGACAGGACCATCCAGCCTCTGTTTAAAGACCTCCAAGGAAGGAGACTCCACTACACTCCGAGGGAATGTGTTCCACTGTCGAACAGCCCTTACTATCAGGATGTTGCTCCTAATGTTGAGGTGGAATCTCTTTTCCTGTAGCTTGCATCCATTGCTCCAGGTCCTAGTCTCTGGAGCAGCAGAAAACAAGCTTGCTCCCTCCTCAATCCCTTCAAATATTTAAACAGGACTATCATATCACCTCTTAACCTTCTCTTCTCCAGGCTAAACATACCCAGCTCCCTAAGGCGTTCCTCATAGGAAATGGTTTCAAGACCCTTCACCATTTTAGTCGCCCTTCTTTGGACACACTCCAGTTTCTCAACATCCTTTTTAAATTGTGGTGCCCAGAACTGGACACAATATTCCAGGTGGGGCCTGACCAGAGTAGAATAGAGTGGCACTATTATTTCCCTTCATCTAGGCACTATACTTCTGTTGATGCAGACTAAAATCGTATTGGCCTTGTTAGCTGCCACATCGCACTGTTCACTCATGTTCAACTTTTGGTCTACTTGGACTCCCAGATCCCTTTCACATGTAGTTTCATTCAGCCAGGTGTCCCCCATCCTATATCTATGCATTTCATTTTTCTGCCCTAAATGCAGTACCTTACATTTCTCCATGTTGAATTTCATTTTCTTAGCTTTGGCCCAGGTTTCTACTCTATTCAGAAGTAATAACAACCTACTCATTATTGTGTGTTTACCTAAACATACAGTCCTATTCTTACTTTTTATAAACTATCATTTGTTTATACTCTGCATGTACATGAACCTGTGGTATAAAATTAAGTTATGTTTTAAACTGGAATTTTGTAATTGTGCTGGCCAAAGTGCTGTAATAAAGTTTGTTGTTGTTGTTGTTGCTATTCAGGTCATTTTGAATCTTGATCCTGTCCTCTGGGGTATTAGCTATTTCTCCTAATTTGGTGTCATCTGCAAATTTGAAAACTATGCCCCCAATTCTGGCATCCAAGTCATTGATAAAGATGTTGAATAGCACTGGGCCCAGGACAGAGCCCTGTGGGACTCCACTGGTCACTTCTCTCCAGGATGAAAAGGAGCCATTGTTGAGCAGTCAACTAATTACAAATCCATGTAACAGTTACCTTGTCTAGCCCACATTTCACTAGCTTGTTTGCAAGAATGTCATGGGGAACCTTGTTAAAGGCCTTACTGAAATCAAGATATACTATATCCACAGCATTCCTTTCATCTACCAAGCTGGTAATTTTATCAAGAGAGAGAGAGAGCGGTTAGATTTGTCTGGCATTACTTGTTTCTCTGAAACCCATGTTGACTTTTTGTGATTATGGAGTTGCCTTCTAAGATGTTCACAGACTCTCTGTTTAATGCTCTGTTGTTTCTAGTTTTACTAACAACTAAACTGTAT
>NC_056525.1:116029003-116039878 GCF_019175285.1 Sceloporus undulatus
ACTAGACTAATCTTCCTGGGGGGAAAAGTTTCATAAACTGGAACTGAGAAAATCCTCCCAGGAAGGATTGCCATGTTCATAAAATCAAATTTGCATATCATGCAAATATTTCTAATTATGCCAATTGCTCTCTCCTTCTCCATCCCTTACCTCACCTTGCATACTTGCAATGTGTCCTGCACTTGTTCCTTGCACCGAGACACTGCCACTCTCACACTCCTTCCTCCTACTCACTTAACTACACTCTTCCTTCCCCTTTATTCCCTGCATCACCTCACCTTGCACCCTCAAAATATACTTCCCCCTTGCTTTCTGAACTCTGCCATACAAACCACTCCCTTCCCCTCATTGTCTTACATGTATCCTAATAATGCACTTCATCCCTTTATTCTTCGACTAAAGCACATAAAGTATCCCACTCATCCTTCCTCTATCCTCCCTCCCTTCATCTTACACCTCTCACAATGACCCTTCCCTTGTGTTTGTTTAGTGTTTTTTTTTTTTGGAACCTCTCACAGCTTTTGATACCATCTCAGTGATGGTATGCTTCTGAAGCCACCTTATGAGAGGCACTGTTCCATAGTAGCTCCATGGCTGGTGACGGACATCCACGGTCGGGATGTCATACCATCAGGTTTCCTGGTTTACCCAGCTGATAAGCTGCCACACTACTGTTTTGGATAATCATCTGGACCAGATTCTGATTCCAAGCTTTCATTTTGTTTTAAACGTGGTCTCTTGTGGATGTTGAGCTATGGGGCAAAACGTAAAATACACTCTTCTCTCAAACCGTTCTGGGAGGGGAACAAAAAGTTTGCTTCTGCTTTCCATTCTAAGGGGGACAGTGAGTGAGCACACTGTACCTGTTCTGAAAATTTCCCAGATCTGGGCCATGGTACCTTTGCCTTTAGTTACCTCCTGCTTGGTTTCCTGTTTTTCATTGTACTGAGACTACTTTTGAAGAATTGTTTGGATACTTTAGATGGTGCACAGCAATGCACGCAGATGTTACCTGGTTTTAGTTTTTACGGGCCATACAGCCTTACCTTCCTGCCAAACAGGTAAAAGCTACTGGTCTGTTTCTATGCACAATCTAAAGGTGCTCAGACCTAAAAAATCCAATTGCAGCTTGATTCCCCCCCCGCCCCCAAAGACCTCATTGTTACAATTTAGCAAAGTATTATATTCCTATCACAAATACAAGGATTGACTCCAGGAAAGGCTGTCCAATCTGTCAAGTCTGCCTTTTGTCATTAGCTTATAATTCTAGTGGATACATACCTGAACATTAAAGTACTGAGGTCCGTTGCTCCATGAAACACTGGGAGTAAAACAAGAAGCGATTAAATGACCCTGCCAGAAAGGGCCAAAAGGTGCAAGCAATATAATGACATCCGTTCCCACAAAAGTTGAAGGTGGCTATTGGTACAATAAATCACTATTTGTGCTGGTGAAAATAATTGGACATTTATTTAGTGGCCCTTCTGTCACAAGGTTAACAGAACCAAATGAGGACTTTATTAACTAAAATACATTGACATGGGTCAATTTCTGTAGATGTTGACTACTTTCATTAGCTTCACAAGTACACCCTTTAATTAACAGCTGATGAATCGTGTGATACACACATTTGTTTCACTGGATATATCGCCATAACACTTGATCAGTGAACAAGTTACAATTCTGTGAAGTGACGGAGTTGTTTCATTTAGCCTTAGGACAGCCCTCATAACTCCATGGCTGTGGGGATCTGAGAACTGTTTCATTTTAAAAAGTACCTTTTCCCAAGCTCTTTCCCACTGGGGGCATAGTGCTACTGTATCTGCAACAAAAATGACCCTATTGTTATTTTAATGCAGTCGTCAGGGGCTGGGCACTCTTTATGACTTTCCACAAAGGGTGGCCTAAAGTAATGGGTTAGCTGTTTACATTGCAAGACACAGTTCCTTTCAACCTTGCCACCACCCACCTAAGGTTTGTATTATGCTGTACATAGCATTTACCTCAGGTTAGGACACGTGATTGGAAACAGACATTGCATTTCCTCTTGTTCACCAGGCTCACTTTACATCTTGCCTTTTTTTCTTTCAGGACTGGTAATTTGCCAATATCTGTATTCAAGAGCATGGCAGTCCTTATGAATCCTCTACAAAGGGCCCTGGGGGAAAATGATACCTTTGCGGCTCCGACTTTAAAACAGAATATCCGCCAAAGAAGAAGCACGAGCACATAGTAGAAGCATTGTTCTTGCATAGCACATTAGCGGAAAGAAAGCATCCCAGCAGCATACATCGGAGGGCTGACTACAGATCACTGTTAGTTTTATCTTTTCTTAGGTCAAGTTCAGGAGGGCTTATCCCGGTCTTAGCGCGGAAGGTATTGCGTTTAAGGTTTTAAACCACAGTAAAGCTCTGTTCCTTGTATCAATTTCAGAGGATACTAGTTGCGATGCCTTGGATAAAAATACTAAAATAAAATTGAGAGTATGGGCGAGGGGCGTTGTGCTTACCTGAAGTAAATAGGAAATGGTTGTCCCCCGAACGGTCAAGGTTCACAGTGCTACGAGGACAGGGTGAGTTAGCCTGGTATTCACGGCAAAGGTTGCATCTTACCTTTTCCCTAGCGAAAGGAATCAAGAATAATAAATTGGGAAATGTTTGCAGTTCTTCATTATCCCATAACAAAACTGTTTCTGAGGCACTTAGGAGCCCTTTGCATTGCTCATGCCTGTCTTTCATTACTTTTATAGCCTGTGTTTTCATAAACCTCACTTTTTCTAACAGTGTTGAACTTATTTATTACTTCTGCATTCCTTCTCTTTTTTTGCAGGGTGCAGTTGGCAGTTATATATGAAACTCCAAATTATGAAACTTTCATCTATGACACTCCAACCCCACCAGGCCTGTACCAGGTTCAGACTTGTGATGGGGCACCTGCATGGCAGCTAGGGGTTTAATTTCCCAATGATTCCAAAGACCTGCACCCTCTCCATACACGCCCACCTATTTCTGTTTTTCTATGGACTCTCTCTAATATGGGCAATAGGAAATGGAGTCCTGTCACTTCTGGTCATCGTTCGGAGAGTGACATCCAAAGGAAATAGAGTTTCGGTGGAGGTAGTATTAGGCCCTAGGGTAATTGTGGGAATATTTTCAACATAGTTTTTCTGTGGCCATACATTAGACGAATTTATTTGTGCTGATTTACCTGCATTGTTGGCTGGCATTCTTCAGTGGGTGGTTGCATGGAAAATTTGTGTGTCCATACCTCTATCTGTGGGATCCTAGTTTGGGACTATGTGGTTTATATGTTAATGGTGGATGTTTCGTTTGTGGCTTGCTCGTGTTTGCACACTGTGTTGAATGGGCAACGGCTGGCGGTGTGTTGTGCAAAATAGGATTTCTGTCTATTTAATTGTTACTCTGTTGTCTGTGGGGAAAAACCCACTTGAGCTTGGGTGTTATTGTTGAGTTTGATTTGGTCTTTTTTCAAGACTGGTAACCAAACCTTGTTTCCTTTTAAAATTTCTTCTTTTCTCTTGAAGTGGTTCAGATCATTGTGGATTTCAATGGCCTCGTTTTGCATTCTGATCTGTAGTGTTTTCCCTTGTTGGGGTTTTTTTTTTTTTTTGGTTTTTAAAATCCTGTGTTGTTTTTGTTACTTCCCCCTTTTCTTCTTTTCCTTCCTCCTTCCTGCCACCCCCCTCCCTTTCTTTTCTTCTTCCCCCCCTCTTCTTCCTCCCTTTCCAACCCTCTTCCCTTTTCCCCTTCCTCCTCTCTTCTTTTCTTTCTTTTCCTCTCTTTGTTGTTCCGATACCTGCATTACAACTGTATATTATGTTTCTAGTGGTTAGTTAATAGTGACAGTGGTGTAAACCAAAGCGTGGTTGGTCTACCCACCAGTTTCTTCCCTCTTCTACCAACAATTAATGGATTATACCGCTACAGAAGCACCCAAGAAATTTATCTACTTGCTTGAAACCTATGGCATGCTAAAAAACTGTGCCACACAGCATTGGGACATGGCTATTTTATTCTGCAAGATAGTCTCATCTCCATTTAGCTACAATTTTGTGTGCACAAATGTGCCTTCATAGCCAATGTAGTCTAATGGCTTTAGAATTGGGCTATGATTGATAGAGGACGATTTTGAATCCCCCTTACTCAGCCATGAAAACCCACTTGGAGGTTTTGTACAAATCCATAGTCTCTTAGGGGTATTATACAGACCCCCACAACAAGGGCGGTGTCTCCTGCAGCCCTGGTTTTGCTCCGTGAGGGAGCCGCAGCAGCCGACAAACCGTGTGGCTCCATTGCGGAACAAAAAGAACCCGCACCACCGTGAGTTTCTTCCTGCGGTGGTACCTTTGTGATGCCTCACTGCGCCAATGGCGCCCTTCGTGGCATCACAAGGCCACCAGGATCCTCCGTGTGGGATGCCTAGACGCCCCTCACGTCCCAAATTTGGTGCCCATAGTACCGGGCACCACCATTTTGGGCCACCGTATCGTCTAGGCTAACCTAGTACGTACTCGGGTAGGGAGCGTTTGTGATTGACTGGTGTGCGCTCCCTAACTCTGAATCACAGCTGCCATGCTAACAAAATGGAGGTATGTATCCTGCCTTAGTTCTCCAAGGATGGAATGGCAACCCCCTCCCTCCTTCAAAAAGAAAACTTTGAAAACCATGTGATTGGTTCACCTCAGGGTCACATTAGGTCAGAAGACCTGAAGGCAAACAACATCACATGTGTATTCAAGTTGTCTGTCAACCTATGGTGACCTCATGAATTTTCCATAGGATTTTCCTAAGTAAGGAATACTCAGAGGTGCTTTTGTCAATTCCTTCCTCTGAAATATACCGTAGAGCACCTTATATTTTTGGGCAGTCTACCACCCAATTACTAACCAGGACCAACCCTGATTAGCTTCCAAGATCAGATGGAATCTGGTGCATTAAGAGTATTTGGGCCTAGGTTTGCTGGCTGTTTTTCACATGCATTACCTCTACAAGAAAAATGAAAGAAGATCAAGATTGTGATGAAGATCAGCTTACATCTTACCTTTTGGTAGAAACACCTCTAAAGATATTTATAAAATAAAACATTTTCAGTATCATTGCTATACATGGGGAGGGGGGGTTGAACAACACTAGGTAAAGGTAAAGGTAGTCCCTTGACCTAAATGTCTAGTCATAACCGACTTTTGGGGGTGGTGCTCATCTCCGTTTCTAAGGTGAAGAGCCAGAGCAGTCATGTGGCCAGCATAATTCCACCTATCACTGTTACCTTCCCACTGCAAAGTGGTATCTATTTATCTACTTGCATTTGCATGCTTTCAAATTGCTAGGTTGGCAGAAGCTGGAAGTAGTGATAGGAGCTCACCCCATCAGCCAGCACCCAAACCTCAAACTGCCAACTTGCCAATCTTGCAATCAACTGAATCAAGCATCTTAACCACTTGAGCCACTGCAGCACTGTAGATATTACAGGACTGCAATACCCATTGAATCTAGCTATACTAGCCAATGGAGAGGAATGATGGGAGATATTGTCAACAATGGAAGGGTCACACATGATCTCACACATGAGGCAGAACTTTGGCTCAACAAGAGCTGAAAGCATCCAATCCTGCTGCCATTGTGGTTCAGTAGGCAGATTTTTAAAAAATTCTTTATTTGAAATATATATTAAAACATACACAAACAAACACTGTTACAGACATACACAGAAAACACATGTACAGAAAAATAAAATCACGACTTCCAAATCTGTGGCAAAGAATATTTTGTTTTCTATCAAACTTCCCCTTGTAAATAATTCTGTCAACACGGATTGGTGGATCCCAGTGATTGCTGCTTTATTTACCACCATAGATCGAACAACCTGCAATAATTCTATCGATAATGTTCTGCATTTAGCTTATCTGTTAATCTAATTTCCCTCTATTTTGCAACTGGAAAAATTAATTTAATTATCTAGTTTTCTAGTTCTCATGACAATTATTGTAGCTGTGTCGTACCTATCTGAATCTTATTTCTTTGAATGTTCTGTCGACACATATAAAAATGAAAAACAAAGGCCCGTTCCGGACGGGCATAAAGTACGTGCTCTGCGCATATTAGGGTTAGGAAGGGGTGTCACTTCCTGATGCCCCTAACCCTTGTACGTGTGGAGTGTGTACAAAATGGTGGCGCCCTTCCACATGGGCGCTGCCATCTTGAGATAGTGGACGCATAACGTCTTCACATCGTGCCCCAGAAGTGAAGCCATGAGTGCGCGACTAGTGCCTCGCAGCACCACTTCCAGGGCACAAAAAGAAGCACCATTTTCGGGCTTTTTTTTTGTCATGTCCGGGAACCGTGCAGTTTGGCTGCTGCAGTTCCCAGACGCAGCAACCGGCAGCACTGGCAGACCGCCGCTTTCAGGCTGTCCTAGGCTACTGAAATAAATGTTTAACAATGTATCGATAATCAATATTAGGCTATTAAATTAAATACAAAATTTATTCCCCTTCTTCCCCAATATCCATCTTCTTTTGAATCCAGTTTTTTTTCCAGAAAGTCAGTCACTGGGGCCCATTCTTCTTTAAATTTTTCTGTTGATTTGGATTTAATTAGACATGTTAGTTTATCATTCTCTAACAAATCATATAATTTCCAGATCCAGTCTAGTATAGTTAGAATGTTTTCATTTTTCCAGTTTTTAGCATAGACTGTTCTGGCAGCTGTTAGCATATAAAATAAAATCTTCTCATATTGTTTTTCCAAATTTGTATCTAACATGCCTAACAAAAATATTTTTGGAGTTTTCTTTAATCCAATATGCAAAATATCTTTAATTGATTTTTGTATGGGATCCCAATACTGTCTAGCCTTGGTACAGAGCCACCAATAGTGCATCCATGTACCTCTCTCAGTGCCACACTTCCATCATCGATCACTAGAATTTTGTACATATGTGCAATCCTGTCCAGTCATATACCATCTAAATTGCATTTTGTGGAATTGTTCCCTTAAGATATTGGATGGACTAATAGGGGGTGATGTCTTGCTGATTTTCTTGCTACAGAAGAGTGTGATATAAATAAAAGGCCCAGTACAAATGGGCCAAAAGCGGTGTGGCGCTACTGATACTAGGGTTCAGGAGCACGCAGCAACCCCACGTTCCTGAACTCTAGTATGTAGAGATGCCAGCATCATAACAGCCTCCCATCCATATGGGGGCCACCATGATGCCGTCACCATACAGTGACCAGACATCACTAGCAGGACATCATTGTGGTGCCCCTTCCTGCTTCCAGCATTACAAAAAAGCAGCACAGACACAGGGCAATGATGGGCGGTACGAAGCCGTCCAACTGTACTGCCCCAGAAGTTTTATCTATTTATTTAATAACATGCTCTTGAACACTGAAGTTCCATAGAGCAAGTATGGCTAATATGATTGGTGGACATTGTAAGCTTGTCTTTGTCTGATCTCCTTTGAATGCCATCTAAAATAGTGGCCTCCATGACATATTTTTGCTACTGAATTCCATTGTGTAAAACAATGAAATTGGCTGTCTTGTTTTGGCTGTCTTGTTTATTTTCTTTCTGTACATGGATGATGTTGCACACGTAAGTTTCATGCACCTGTAACATTATTAAGAGGTTGATCTAAGAGCCTGCAGTTCAGCACTGGGATGTCTGTCTGGTATAACTGACCTGCTTTTCCCCTAATGCATCTGGGAATCAATAAACATGTGTGCATGGTCAAGGTCTTCCAGCAGGAAATAAAATCTGCTAAGAGCTTCAGTTCTTCTCAACAGCAGAACTTTTCTTCAGATATTGTTAAGCATTTCAGGGCCAGGAGGAGAGTGCAGTTGGGGGGGAGGGGAATCAGATTATGATACAAGGAAATTGCAGAATGAAATTACTTTGAAAGTGGTGTAAGCGTTTTACAGTAATGGGTTATCTCACCTTTGCGAGATCTTAAAAGTGATTGAAAGGAGTACTTACTTAGAATAAATACCGACTACATTTTAATCTCACTTAGGAGGTCACATCAATCTAAAGTCAAGAGAAACACAAGTGCAGGTCAATTGCATTAAATCATCCCACAAGCACCTGGAGCAACACAACAGTTACTTTGCTGCTATCTTGTGGCTATTAAATATCTTCTGTAACTAACAACAAAGAAGACTCCAGAAACCAGTGTCACAAGAAAAGTGTTATGATTCAGATTATATTTCCCATTAGATCTGCACATTCAGAAAATGGGGGACAAGAGAGATAAGGTGGATCAGTCACAAATTCAGACTGCAGGTCAAACCTCCTTTTTTCCTACTCCTTTGCAGTTTTGTTTTGTCCCACATCTGAGTGTTTTGAACCTGACGTTGTTTCCATTCCAACACAAAGCAGCTTACAAATGTTAATCAATACTTCAAAAATAGTCTCTAATGAAATTTTCCATAATAGGAACTGCCAAAATCAAGAAGCACAGCTATTGCCATTTTAAGAAAACTTATTTTCTACCTGCTTAACATAAAGATCTTGAAGATGGTCAGGTCTTCTTCTCTGTATATCTTTAAGAACAAAGTGGATAGCTACCTGCTGGGTAGCTTCAACTGGAGATCCTACACTAAGCAGGGTGTGAACTAGCTGGTCCATGAGAACTCTATGATTCTCTGACTGTGACTATGGCCTGTTACAGACTGCCAAAATAAAGCTGCTTTGGGTCTCTTTGGAGGTAAGCTGTTTAAATGATGCATGCATCCTAAGAATCCGGAAGCTGCACCAAAGAGTGTGGCTTTGGTGTGACCTCCGGACTCTTAGGACCCATGCATAATTTAAATAGCATACCTCCAAAGAGACCCAAAGCAGCTTTATTTTGGCAGTCTGTAACAGGCCACTATGACCAGGGGAGGCAAATTTTGGTCTCTTCTACACCCCCATCCCCAGTTGTAGTAATACATTGGAAGGATGACACCAGGGGGAAGTTTGGGGGATGGGTTCAGGGAAAATGAAAATGAACATATCTGTGCTTGTTTTGGTGCCTTTTGGACAAGATACAGATAAAATAAATGTCTTCACAATACAAAAAAAGAGGGAGGTTTAAGGGACTGTCAGAACTTTTGGAGGCCACAAAATGGGCTTCAGCACTACTTGCAGCTGGAGAGCTGAACTTTCTCCATCTCTGGACTAAATCTGATTGTTACTCCCAACTAAAGTAATATGCTGAACAAGGTGTTTTACTAAGTTCCCATTCATTGACAATACATCTGCAGTAATTGGGGTCACTGCTTTTAGGATCTATTCCTTTCTTTATTTGTAGCTGAGTACATCAGTTTCAGCAGAGATGACTTATATTCATATTCATTCTCATCTGCCATTACTTTGCATAGCTATTCAGAAAGAAGCACAACCATTGGGGTGAATTAGTAGGGAAACAAAGGGAAAAAAAGACCAAAGGATTTGAAAATCTAACACAGCAAACAAATGCACAGAACGCAAACTGTACTGTCCCCCCTGTATTCCGAGTATTTTTGGAGTAATGAAGGCAGTGGTTAGTCCATCTTGTTTGTCAATGAAAGAAGCTTAGCCATAATAGAGATGGGGTGGCTAATGGTCTCAGCATGGGACTACCTCACTCTGAAATGCTGGGGTTAGGAATCTCCCCCTACTTGCGCCGTAAGCCACCTATGCTCATGCAGCGTCATCTTTTCAGTACATTTCTTTCCCAACATGTCAGCCTACTACATTTCCCCATCCAGCCTCTGGATGTACTTAAGGGGTATTTCAGTGCCTCAGGACATTTAAAATGGTGAGTTCTGGCAGCTGGACTGGCTAACTAGGCCAAAGGTTTTGATGTTTCTCTGCTCATTTCTCAATGCCACACCTGCCATGTCTGTGACAAAAATAAGAAACAAAACAGCTGCCACTAAGAACAGTAAGCTGGAGGCACAGTACACTAGTGAATAGAATGAAGAGGAAATATCTGAAAGTGACCCAAAGACCTATGTAAGGTAGACCCAAGCTAAGGAAAATGTCTGCTTAGGCACAGAAAATGTTATAAGCTCTTGTGGCGTTCAAGTTATATCAGACAGATACAATGCATTCTGTGTTGTATGTGTTGAATGTACAAATATGTACAAACATGTACAAGGTCTTTAAATATTTTGACACATTCTGCTGGTAAAGAACTTAACTTGAGCACCAGTCTGAGGTAAAATGTACAAGTGTGGCATAGTTTGGAAAACAGCGATTGCTCACTATTGGTAAGTTTGTATGACTTTCATAAACTATCGTTGGCTTTGAAGAATTCTGTATAAACTTGATGTAACTGTGTTGTAGCCAGTATGTTCTGAGTAGGCATATGAGACTTGGGACCTCATCACACGATCCCTGGGAAATGGGCCTGGCATGCAATGAAACGCTGGAGCGCCGCTGACACTGCCGGAAGTCCCTGTTCCGTTCCCCATCTGTGCCAGAGAGGCCGATTTTCAGGAACTGTTCAGAACGTGCACAGTAGGAAATGATGGTCCATCAACAGTGTACATGACAGTTTCATGAACCTCTACACATGGCATGTGCTAAGACTATCAAGGGATGACCCTGCAACTATCAATTGCATAGGAGAGTTCTGAAAAATCATTTTAAGCATCATACAAAATGTGAAACTCTGGAATGAAAATTTTCAAATTCAAAACCTGGCAACAATGCTGTAGATGAGCTTCCTACTTTATTTCCTGAAAGTTTCTTAAGTCACCCTTCAGCCTAAATCCAACTCCTGTTCTCATGTAGAGCACACTCCTTAAATTGAGTTCTGAAGCCAATGTCGATGTAAATCCCATGGATTTGATGGGTCCACTCTAGCTGAAACTGGCAACTGGATGTA
>NC_056525.1:116042878-116113482 GCF_019175285.1 Sceloporus undulatus
GCTGCAGGCATATGCGTTCCTCCTCACTTGCCATCCACAAAGAACCAAAACTGCAGACTCCAAGTTCATGAACGGGGAGGGACAAGTGTTTATGGCACGGAAGAACCAGAGAACAGAAAGAAGAGGATGAAATACCATATTTATAGTTGAGATCCAAGATCAGTCTTCTCTATTCTGATCTTGTTCAATATATCTGGAAAGTACCATGGCGGGGAAAAATGCTCTCAGATCTCAGATAAATAAATTGTGCCTTATCTTCATCTTTGTTCTCTATTCTCCAGTCCTTCAGTTTCTCTTTCATTCTGTTTTCTGAGTTCATGAAGAACCCATTACTTCCGCCCTCAGTTTTGTTACCCGGACACTGCTACTAAGACACTATGGTGCAGTACAGAACGCTGAAAAAATGGCAGCTTGACAGTGCCTGTTTTTCCTCCATAGGGAAGCCACAGCTGCCAAACCGCTGGCTTCCCTATGGACAAAAACGAACCCAAGAAAACCGGATTTTTTTAAAGCTGCAGGGGTGGCATAACAAGTGTGCCACTGGCACATTCATTA
This sequence comes from Sceloporus undulatus, assembly GCF_019175285.1. Lineage (NCBI taxonomy): Eukaryota > Metazoa > Chordata > Lepidosauria > Squamata > Phrynosomatidae > Sceloporus > Sceloporus undulatus. The sequence continues at coordinate 116,043,434 of NC_056525.1, forward strand.
TGTATGTGCGGATGCTGCACGGCACTTACGTAACAATGGTGGCGCCTTGGTGCCTCCATTGTTATGCCGCCCATATGTACTAGGGTTAGGGACCGTGCAGTTGCCGCATAGTCCCTAACCCTAGTATCAGCCTTAGTATGCGGCTTATTGACGGTATGTACTGGGCCTATGAGTCTTTTGTTTGTGTCAGGACCACAGCAACTGCATATACCCAGTCCCAATCTAGGCGGTGGCCACAGTTGTGAACCAGGTTGCCGGAGGGAGCACATTCTAACTGCTCCATCTTGGCCCAGTTCTTCTGTGATGGTACAGCATTGGTGTGGCTTCAGGCCATGTTCGGGGCATATGTCATCTAAACAGCATCCCTCAAACACTGCTTGAATCAGCATCATTTTGCCCCATGTGTTTCAGGCCTAACTCCCAGAGTTCTATTGCCCAAAATAGTGCCACAGGGTCTTTTCAATTCTTGTCTTTCCATGTCACAAGTAGCCAACTGGCAAACAACTTGTACCAGTTGGTGCAAAATGGTGGCAGGTGAAGGCAAAGTTTAGCATTAACAGCCAATCTCTGTCTTAATTTTATATCAATACCTTTTAAAACAATGGGACACATTGATTTTATTCAGTATATCAATGAATAGAATCTTCAGAAAATTTTAAAATGATGCTTCAAAATGTTGACTTCAGAAATTTAAAAAATACATTCAAGTTTGGAAACATATTTTTGAGACTAAGGTAAACTGACTTTTTAAAGAGTTTGACATTTATGCTTCTGTGCCTCTGTTTTGAGGGCATAAGTACAAGGAATTCTGGGTTCAGCATTTCTGTGTCAGAACTTATGCCATAAATTTAGATATCTCTTAAGATTACGTCTACTCTTTGGGTAACGAAGGTTACTTGCTGTGTCTGCAGTAGTATGAGAAGGCAATAAAACATCATGTCAAAATGACCTAGGAATATAGAAGGCATCCTTTCAGTGCCATACACAGCACAGAAACTGTCAACTAGCAGATGGCATGAAAGGTAAGAGATTGCTAATAGGTCTCAGGGTACTGCATAGCAATTAAAATGAGTGACCAAGGTTAAACAGCCATTGTTAAATCCCTTTGACATTGTTTATGCCAGGACATGAAGAAGCACTTCTTTAAATGATAAACCTAAGGGAAGAACCCTGAGACAAGGTGAAGGAGCTTCAGAACATCCTGTAATAATTAGGATTTTTGTCTTCCCTCACTCTATTATTATTATTATTATTATTATTATTATTATTATTATTATTATTATTATTTCCAGCCTTCCATCTCTATGTGTAAATTCTATTTTGAAGGGGAAAGTTCTGCAGTGCATGACCAGAACCTATAATATTCCATTTTCAATTTGTAGGAACATAACAGAGTTTATTGCATGGGCCTTAGAGAACCCACCTGGAGCAGAACGGAAGGGAGCAAGGAGGGAATGGAATGGGTGAGAAATGCATATTACCACATGGGAGAATGCCGTTGATGCTGCTGGAAGTCCCCAATCCATTCCCAATCTGTGCCACAGCAGCCGATTTTCAAGAACTCTTCAGAATTGTTCTTGAAAATCGGCTGCTGTGGGATGGATGGGGAACGAATTAGGGACTTTGGGCAGCATTGGCGGCGTTCTCCTGCCCGGTAATATGCATTTCTCATCTGTTCTGTGCCCTTACCGCTCCTTTCCATTCTGCTCCGGGTGCGTTCTCCGGAACCTGTGCGATAAACTCCAACATTTCCATTTCCATGTATGTCTGTGATTGTTCAGATAGCCTATGACTACTTCATAGATCACTTTGAATTGTGCTCAGAAACAGACTGGTAGCTAGTGAAGGTGCAGACAAGTTCATTCCTAGGTCTGGAAATTAAACAGTGTTTCTTGGGTTAATTTCAGTGCTGTTTGCATTATTAAATACAGCAGAAGCTTACTGTAAATCATGGGTAGCATGAGGTTGTTGCTGTTTTCTTTACTGTCCTCTCTTAAAATTCTTTACCAATACAGTGGTATCCACTGGTTTGGTTCCAGGACACCCTATGAATACCAAGTTCTGTGAATGCTCAAGTCCCATTATATACAATGACATAGTAAAATGCTGTCCCTTATAGTTTGTGGCAACCTTGGTATAAACACTGTTTTCTTGTATTACCTTTCCAGATATCAATTGTATAGTATCTTGAGGTTGCTGGCAAGAAGGACTACTCAGAGGTCTTGTAGTTATTTTTTTTTTGTCAAAAATCTCAATTTCTCCACTTAACTTATCCAGCTTATGTTTTAATTCTGATAACTGTTCAAAAATCAAAATTACAGTTTGTGTAGTAACCAGGCAGTATTTAGTCATAAGTTCTGTTGGGACTTCTCCTGTTTGTTGTTCCACCTTCTGATCCTTATTATGTTTATCAGCTATGCTACCAATATTAGTCTTTATGTCTGAATCCCTACCACCGATATCAGGGCTAATAACCTGAATTGACAGTCTATGTGGAGAATCTTGATCTTGGTCTCCATCCACCTCTAAACTATAGGGAAGGGAAGAATCCAGGATCTGCTCTGCTCCTATCACCGTCTGAGAACCAACTCCCAAAGATTCAAATTCATTAACAATATGAGTAGGATTTGATTTACTTGCATTCTCATTTCCTACAAAACATTAATCTATTCTGGGCTTTTTTGAATGTTTTGAATGAGGGAATGAGTTTGGACTCCCACCTAACTGTTTTCTTCATTTTCTCTTTCCCATAGTTAAGCTTAGGAGTTTTCCGTAGAACTCAAGGGTTTAAATCAGATATTTATGTTAGGAGTAAATTTTCTGAGCTCTTAAGCACTAACAAGAAAGTGACTGACACTAGGGCAACTCAGATGGTGACAGAGGTATTAAAAGGGTGAGGTTTAATAGCCCTCCAGGTGTGCTTCTTGTGTTGGCTCCACTGCAGGAGTGGTGGTGGAGTGAGGTTGGGCGAAGCCTTTACTGCCTTTGCCTCTAGGAGGATGGAGAAGGGGGGTTTATGCTCCAAACTCACTCTGCCTCTCAGGTGGACAAGGGAGGTGCTGGTGCTGCTGCAGCCACTGCTGGAGTGAGCCCACAAACTTCTTCCCTCAACTGGTGTCCCTTATATAAAATGGCAAAATTAAAGTTTGCTTTCTGGATTTTTCTTTAATGGAATACAGTATTTTCAAGCCATTGATGATTAAATGCATGGATGCAGAATCCATGGATACATGAGGCCAACTGTACCCATGGAATTATTCCACAGTTATCGGCAAAGAATCTGAGTAAAAGACACTAAAGAAAGCAGCACCAACCACATCCTGGTTTTATAGGGGGATGGGGGGTTGGTTTAGATTATTTATTATATTGTATATTTTCAATTTTGTAGGTTTTAATTGTTTCTAAAGTATTGTTTTAGTGTGTGTGTGTGTGTGTTGTGAGCCACCTTTGGTCTCAACTTGGGAGAAAGGCGTGATATTAAATAAACCCTATTCTACCCATCATGTAATCTGTTTACACATCTCTCCAGGCAGAAGTTGCTTGGAGAAATATGGAAATAGGTGATGTGATATTTAATACTTTGCCTTCAAATGCTTTGTCCCCAGTTCTCTTCTGTACCCTGTGAAGCTTCCTCATTTAAAGAAAAAAGGGCACCAAAATTGTTCCCAAAACATATTCTTTTTCTTGTCATGCCTTTTACTTATTTTAATTTTTTCAGACAGCTTAACAGCCATGTTACTTGAAACCATTATAGTAGCAATGTCTCTGTTTTCTTTAGTCAAATTACTTTATTTTATTTTTTTACTTTTTTTGCCTTGTTGCACACCACATAAGACAGGGTAAAATAAATACTTTCTTCTACACATGACAGCTTTGTTCATGTAAATCACTTTAATAGTCAAAGTTAAATCCAGTTTGTTTGTTTGTCTGTTGTTGTTTTTTAAAAGCTTTCCACTTCAGTGTTCCCTATCTAATATTCATATGAGTACCTAGAGCTGCTGCATATGGAGCTGGAGGGTGGGAAATCTGCCAGTTTTAGCTTCTCAAATTTGTTGTGGTTTCTTTTTTTAATGTAAGTGCTTTCTATCCTGCAAATGATAAAATATGTGAATTGTTGCACTTTCTTCAAAATAATACTGCAATGAAATCCCCTCTTTGCATTAGCTAAATCCAATAGCCTCAGCTATTTGTGGTACAGAGTAAACCAGAAAGAGTTTAAAGATGAAGTTCCATGCAGAAGAAAGCACTACAGCAACTGCTGATTAGAATGGTTAAATACAGTGGGATTTAAACCCAGACTCTAAGGCAGGTTATAGACCGCCGCTTTGAGGTGGTCTCCCGCCGGCGCCATTTGCTCCGTGAGGGAGCTTCAGCAGCCACACCGCGCGGCTCCCGCGTGGAGCAAAAAAGAAGCTCCATTTTGGAGCTTCTTTTTGCGGCGCCTCTATGACGTCGCAAGGCACCTGGAGCGGACTCGCGATGTCATAGACGCCGCGCGACGTCCGGACGCACAGTGTCCGATACGTAAAGATGGCGGCACCCGTATGAACAGGGCGCCGCGGTCTTGTACGTATTCTATACGTACTAGGGTTAGGGGGGTGCGGAAGAACCGCGCCTTCCTAATCCTAGTACGTATAGAATACGCACTAAATGGCGGTGTGTAACCCGCCTAAGTTATGTGTTTGGACATCTGTCAGTTTCAGTTCCTCCTAAATGTTGGCACATTCACATAGCAGATGACTTTTGAGGCATTTGCCAGTTGTGATTGCCTGATCCCACCCTTCCTCCTAGAAGGTCATGTTTGGCAATGCAGAAAACAGATCACACTACCATGGATAGCCAAAGCACTATAATGGTGGAAAAGTGTGATAAGAGATGAAGCTAAACTAATATGCTTCCAGTCTTAAACTATTGTGTTAGTGACAGGACAGTAGGCTGGTGTTATACAGTCCTAAGTCCCAGCATTTTCTGTTCCCGTGCTGGAACTGGAAAAGGAAGATGATGAAACTGAAGCTACCATCAATATGTTTCATTGGTCCTTTCATACTACACAGTTATAGTACTATGATTCCACTTTAACTGCCACTTTAACAGAGCCCAGAATTCTATAGGATCTAGCCACAGCAGTTAAAAAGCCCTGTGTTTCCACATGACAGCCATTATGTTCCTTACAAATTACTAGATAGTGCGTGCATGCGAGAAAGCCTGGGAGGACCCAGTTTCAGAAATTCATTTGCCCTTTGGTCTGTATTGGGATCAAATTCATGGTCTTGGAGTTGATAAATCCCAGACTCTTAACCTGGGATTCCGCCTTTAGGACCCACTAGGGAATGCAAAATGACATCAGACAGGTAGGCCATTTGACATGACACATTGGCAACTACAGCTAACACTTCATATTTCTTTCTCAATTATCTTTGGAAACGGCTACGTTATTTGTCACAGTGGGATTCTTATAGAATAGAATTCAATAGCCCAACTTTTCTATAGTTAAACACCAAAGGATTTACCTTCCCCATTTCAAACAGAACTTGCTGATCCATCCAGTGAAGATCCATGGAGGACTTCTTATTCCAATTTAGTTTGCATCTTTCTCCTGATAGAGGAAGGTGATCTGTAGCTCACAACACCAACAGAGATGGTTGGAAAACCAACAGAGCTATTAAATAAAGCAAGGCCTGTCATCTTCCTCCCAGGAACTATTACTCTATAGATCTTGTAAGACAACACTGGCTTTTATTGAGCATGGACACCAAGGTGTTTTATCACCTCCACAATTTAAATGGGTCAAAACCTTATATTTTTTTAAAAAAATTAAAACTTAAAAAAATGTCACACTATTACTAAAATTAGGTATATAATAAACATTCCCAACCCAACTAAGTTACTGACAATGCAGATGGAGAAACTGGTCAACAAACTGAAACCCCAGCAAAATCCACCTGTCATATGATTTAGGTTGCTGCCATCCTGCAGAATTCATGCAATTTGATACCACTTTAACAATTATGGCTCCATCCTATGAAATCCTAGGATCTGTAGTTCTCTGTGACAGAGCTCTCTGAGAGACAAAGCTAAATATCTCACAAAACTGCAAACAACAGAATTCAATATCATTGAGCCATGGTGACATCAAAATGCATTAATTCTGCAGTGCAGATGTAGCCTAAGTCATAAATCCATTGTGAGCATGAAACAGAGTAGATCCACTGAATAAATTGAATTTATATAATCCTTGGCTTACTAAATTCCCATTAATTCAATAGGTATGCTCTAGTTGACAGCTAACTAAATCAGAACTTTATAAATTTGTAGCTTCTTTCTATTTTGTTGCCATTTCTACCTCCTGGCATGGATCATTCTCAGAACTAACTGTCCCGATACAGCCAAGTTTGACATTGGTCTTGTGAATCACTTACTAAGTGATATGTTCTGGATGTGACAGCCATCCCTTGGTTTCTGGTTAAAATGTTCCACCATGAAATGGTGACCCTAACACACTTGGGCCAGCTCTTAAGGCTGGTAAGGGATCAGCTGTCATGTGTCTCTCTTTGCCTTCCCCATGCACCTGAGTGCCATGGAACAAAAGGACAGCTGTTTGCCATTAGCTCTGGGAGGGTTATGCCTTCAGGTGTGTTTCAAAGTCCCTATTGACTTATAGTGGGTTTGTTTTTTCACTGTAAAATCCACTCCTACTTATGACAGACTTTCTTCAGAGTGACATAAGTCTGTGTGCTTGTGTGTCATTTTTTTTCTATGATTGTTAAACAGATTGGAGTCAGATGTTGTTCAGAGACTTTCCAATCGGTCCTGCCTACTCTGGCTGTTGAGACACATCATGTCCCATATAAACTGAGAATTAGCCCTAATTATATCCAATGTTCACCTGTAGCAGCACAATGCAGGAAAATATCCACAGCACTGACCAAATGACCATTACTAATCTTCCATTGGGGAACCATTAAGTTCCTTGAAACCACTGCCATAAATCCATGCAAAAGGACATTGACTCCTTCCTGGAAATGAAAATGGGGAAATGGCTTTCTACTTTTGAAGTACTTGCTAAGTACATGTAGTGAATAATACTGATCTTTTGCACTTTCCTCCATGATACTTATTCCCCATTTACTTTGAACTCTACAATATTGTAAAGCATGAACATTTCAATTGAGATTCAAAATAGGCCACATTTACCATGTCAAGAATAAATGGAGTTGTGTCACATTGTCTCTGCAGAAACCATGCCATGACTTTATAATGCCAAATTATAATGGCAAGACAAATGTATACAAACCCTGGAAAGCTATCTTTCTTTGTTCCAATTGACAGAGGTCAAATTACAGTACTCATAAGAACAGTACTGAAATACACAGAAACCTATCATCTTGTGTCATAACACAGTGCTCCAGCCATGAGCTTTCAAGCACCAGGATGATACTGCGATAGGACAATGCTGTCCAATATCCTCTGCAGCATTTAATAGCAAATATAATTACATAAGCAGAGCTCTTTAATCAGTACACATAAATGAGGGCAAAGCCCCAGGTCCACTTCAAGGGTAGACTCCTTCTCCTTCCCTTCGTATGCAGGAAATAAAGAGGCATTTCCAGAGCCCTGCCATCACCAAAAGGTTGCCGAAAAGTTAATCAAAATTCTTACTTTATCTCTCCACTCTACCTGCCAAGTGACAACCTATTTAAAGATATCACCCAAAGCCAACTGTCAAAGTTCCCAAAGTATAGTGTGGGGTGGGGAGGGCGAATGCCAGACTCCTAAGGGAACTGACAGATGTTAAAAATTCTCTAGCTTGGCCCTCAATGTACATTATCATGGCACCTTGCCCCTGATTAAAACTGTCATGGTCTCTCCTCCATGGAAGACATGAATGGTGTGCCTTCCCCCACAGTTCCTATTACACAATATGTGTAAAGTGATGGATTTTCATAGAACAAAGTTTATGTAACTGGACATAGGATTATATTACTTTGTGCCGGCCTGGCCACGTACTAGAGTTGCCTGGGGTGGAGTAGCTGCATGCCCCACAACCCTAGTACATGGCGGCAGCATCATCATGCTGGCCTCCTGTCTATATGGGGGCCGCCATGAATACATCATGCATATGGCATATCCAAATGGTGGTATGCGTGTGTGACATTTCTGTGCCACCTCAGGCTGCTTACGGCAGCCTGGGCGCAGCGTGGGAAGGAGCTCTAAAACGGAGCTCCTTTTGGGAGCCGCATCGTTCCCACAGCAACCAAACAGCTGCGGGAACAATGGTGGGGAGAAAGGGGACAAGTGGCCCCTTTCTCCCATGGCTCTGACTCCTGGGGTGTCCAGGGGCATGAAGCCCCAAGGACACCCCATTTCCGTGCCATGGAAAAGCGACATTTTGCGACTTCTCTGTGGTCCAAAAAAACCTATGGATTGGGTTCAAAGGGCTGCCGGTGAGGCTTCCCTGCCCCAAACCGGAGATAAAAGAGGCAGCTGCAGACCGCCCCAAAGGGGCATCTGTACTGTGCCTATGACATGAAAATCATATCATATTGTATCAGTTCTCCTTTTGGATATAGTAAAATTGGCATGATGCTTTCAGCTAATGAAAACATTAAAGTACTTGCCTGTATCTCATAGTATGGTTCAGCTGATACAACTGCTTCCATCAGTGAAATGTGGAAAAAGAGTTTCCTTTGATAGTCTCATGTGTAGGCCCCACCTTGCTCTGAAAGAAACATTCAAGAACAGGTTTTCAGAAAGCATGGAAAGCTTCAGAGGCAGAGAATAAGGTAAGAAAATTTACTGAGGAGACTGTCACATGGGGGAAAATCACGGGATTAAAAAGGCATTTTGCTAGGAAAGTTGCGCGATCACGGCAAAGTTTTTCACACACATTGCAGTCTGAGAGGACTTATCCCAGGAAGAACCAGGAATGCTCCAGCAACAAATCATTCATGGGGAAATCCCATGAATGGCTTGTTGCTGGATCATTCTTGGTTCTTCCTGGGATAAGTCCTCTTAGATCGTCTGAAAATCTTTACCACAATTGCTTGACTCTCATGGGAAAATGTTTTTTTAATCCCCTGATTTTCCCCATGTGAGAATCTCCTGGGAGTGATTACAATTAGAATTAGGTTTCCCTGAGTTTCTACATGCTACTGTACTATAGCGCCTATAATTCCTGACTATTGGCTTGACTGAGTTGTTGGAGGACATGGAAGATGTGGACAAAGAGCACCAAGCAAGAGACTGGTGGAAAAAGCTTATGTTTTCTACGTAAATTGGCTCTAGGAAGTCAACATAAGCCTGTCATCGTTCTTTTACAGGGTTAGTTTTTATTTGATCAGCTGGCTGTCTAAATCATCTGTGTTTAGTGCTAAAAATCAGACCTCCATGGCTTGATGAGCAGTTAGGAGATGGAAGCCTTGGAAATTCATGAGAGCTTGGTGTGATTGTCAATAAGCTCCTGAGATCAATTTTACACCTGCCCTCCCCCACTGCAGCAGATCTTTTAAGAACAGAAGTCAGGAGGATTATCTTTGGCTTCAAAGGCACTCCAGTAAGCTCTGCTGTATTGCCTTAACATCCAATACATGGGGAACGGCAGATTGCATTGCCTCTGCTTTCAGGAACAGATGGTTAAGAAGGATATATTAAAGGACGCGTGGTCATTAATAATTACTCAATTTATTTTGAGCCATAGTCTTTTCATGTGGAGCAAGCCATTTACAGTTTATTAGCCACCAAAGATTTGACTAAATCTAAACTGAGGAAAGTGCAGTCACAGGACTCCCCCCCCCCCCCCGCATATTTTAAAAAAAAAGACAAAATTAAAGAACCATCTCAAGGGCTGTTTTCCCACACTACTACTATGTGCTTCGTTTCTCTAGCTGAAATGCCTGTATTATCCCATTGAGAAGCACTGATTTGACAACAAGGAAATGTTGACGTGTGATCACTCAGTTTAGTTAACAGAATATGTGGAAAACATAGGCGGGATAGCACATTCAGGGCAGCCAATAGGAATCGGGGTAGAAAAAGATGGGGGTTGCTTTCATAAAAGGAGGAGGTGCCAGTGATATTGACAGAGAGTGTGTCAAAGCCTGCTGCGGTAGGAGGTTGTTTTGAAACTGCCAGGAGGTGCAGTTAGAATTAAGGGGCTCAATGTGGATGGGATTCAGACTCCCAAACCAGTAAAAAGGACTTTAGAAGGGACAGGAGAAGAAGAATGTGGCCAATTTTAGGGTTTTGTAGGGCTGGGCATCCACATGGGACCAGCCCTAAAATTGCACACGGGTGCCATGTTTGCATGCGCCCGTCCATATAGGGTATGCAATGATGACATCTATGCGGTGCAGCACCCAAATAGTGCCACACTGTGCAGACATCACCATTGCATGCAAGCGTGCCAATGGCGCCCTGCATGTGGCAGGAAAAAAAAAACCACTGGGAGCAGATTCTTTTTAAGTCTCGTGGAGGGCGTGCCGTTTGGTTGGCGTGGTCTCCATCCGGGGCAGAAAGGGATGGCATCTGGCTGCCCCTTTCTGGCCATCTGTTTTCCCCCTGTGTCAGTATCCTGCAGGATTAATAGACAGGAAGGCAGAGGAAATATTAGAAATGACCTGAGGTGCGGATATAGAAGAACAGCTAAGGTGTGTTTATCGACAGTGTAATAAGTAACCTGGGAAGTTATCAGCAAAGGAAGGTGTGGAAAGATTCTGTGTGAACCAAGGCGGGGAAAAAATATACCTGGAGTCAAGTGAGAGAATGTAGTAAATTTGTAACAACTGAAGTAATTTGTACACTGTAGCATAAGCTAAGAAAGACACAGTAATAAGTTAAGTTCTTTTATTTGTGTTCAACAAGGAGTAGCTTGAAGTGTTTTACAGATAACATCAAATATGTTACCAAGCATATTAAAAAGCTACCAAAATTAATAAGAATATTTATTACTAAAGACCCTTCTGTTCATGGATGTATAGCCTCCATATAAGAGTTGGTAGCAGGTGGTGGAATAGCCTCCACATAAGATTTGGTGGCACCTGGTAAGGATTGCTGTCCCATATTAATTGGTGCAAAGCTGTGGGAGTTAAAAAGGTCCATTGTGTGGCATCAGAGAGAAATCTGGTAGAGTGTGGTCTCCACATATAAAGTGCTGGCAGTGGTGGCACACAGTGTAAAGGAGTTTAAGAGATCTGGCGGTGTCACGGTGCCAACCACAGATCATTACAGATCAAATGGATTTAAACACCCCTAACTGCATGTTGGATTGTGGGCAAACATTTTCAGAAATATTGTCTTGAGTTAATTTTTTTTAAAATGCGGCATCTCACTGTACTTCATCTCTTTTATAAGTGATGATTCCGTTAACAGATGGGATGTGGTGGCTTAGTGGCTTAGTGGTTAAGATGCCAGTTCTGATCATCGGAAGATCAGAAGGTTGGCAGTTCAAGGCTCAGGTGCTGCATGATGCGGTGAGTTCCTGTCACTAGTCCCAGCTTCTGCCAACCTAGTAGTTCAAAAGCATGCAAATGCAAGTAAATAGATAAGTATCACTTAAGTGGGAAGGTAACAGCATTTGGTGCAGTCATGCTGGCCACATGACCACCAGAGCAATTCTTGGACAATGCTGGCTCTTCGGCTTAGAAACGGAGCACCTACAGTCGATTATGACTAGACATTCATGTGAAGGGACTACCTGCCATTAACAGGCAGCATGTTTAATAGCATTAGACATAAGGATGTTTCTGGAGAATCATGATCTTTCCATGGTTTTACTATCATTTTGTTTGTCATCAAATTGGCTTGAAGAAGAACAGCAGCAGCAATGGGAAGAAAAACCTTGTTCACTCATAAAATGAATCTGCACATCCCTTTTTCGGATGTCTGATTCCTCTTTTTTAGACTAATGCTTTGGTTCTTAAAGTTTTTACCCTTGTGATGCCCTTTACCTCTACATGTAGATGTTGCACTCCTCCCTCAACATAGTATACAATTCTTGGTGTTTTGCTTTGTTTAATGAATGTATTTTCATTTGCACATTCATATGTATTCATATTTTAACATTTTATAAGGAAATAACATAGTTAAAATTTTATTCAAGGAAATTCAATTTTAACATATGCAGAAATTACACATAAAGATGTTTGGGAAGAGGAGGTGGTGGTGGCGGAGGAGGAAGAGAAGGAGGAGGAGGAGGAGTAATTGACACTCTGCATCTCTCTCTCCCCTTTATTTGGGTCCAGACCCACCATTTGAGAACCACTGGCCTAAAGGATAGATCAAAATATGGTTATTCAGCATATTTCTCACTTTTGGGAATGTTATTGTGAGATAGATCTTGGCAGTCTAACTGTCCCAAAATAGATATGCTAATTGTCTCAAATAATTCTGAGAGGAACTGCACATTTAAATCTGCATTAAACTAATATTTGAATACTTGAGATAGTTTTATTTTAAGAAATGCAGATTAATATGAAAATGAAACTACAGGCAAAATATGTGAATGTGACATAGATTGGACATAGACAGTTACACCAGCAGTGGACAAAACACAAAACTATTGGACATGTGTCATCCTCTCATTTTTGCACCTCCTGCAACAACTACCCATGAAATAAAGAAAAGGGGATATTAAACTGATTTTAAAAACCTTAAACAAGGTACAGGGGGATGTATGACTTATCTGAAAGGAAAATTATATTCCAAGAAGCTTACAAGGAGCATGATTTTTCCCCTCTAAAACAAGGTAGGTGTTTCATGTGTGCCTTATTTCTAAGTAAAAATGAAATCTAGCAGTTAGACTAACATTTTTTCTCAAGACATAGTGCTTCCTTTTCTAACATTAATAATTTATACAATGCTTTTATAAAGTAGGTGTTGAAAATTTAATTTTTGTAAATCAAAACTTTTATAAGCATAAAATGGTGAAGAGATCTATGAATACAATCAACTGTATCTAACATACATCTAACGTGCTATAACAACCAGTGGTGAAATTGGAAAGATTTCAAAAAGAAGACTATAATTCATTTCAAAATTAAGAGTAGCATTTACATGACATCCTAATTAGTACAGAAGAATGTGCATGAAAATTGTCTCTAGCCTACTCACTTCTGGAAGGTAAAAGCCATATCTCCAGGTGACCAAGCAGGGAAGGGTTTGCAAAGCAAAAGAGAATCTGTTCTTTGTATTTCCACACTGTTGATGTACCACAAAGTCTAATATCAGTTGCAAGATGGGCTAGTTATGGACGGGCAAATTTGGATGAAGGGGAGGTGTTTAAGGTTACCTAAGAATCTAACCAAGAATTCAGAATGTCAGAGTCTGGCTGCTATTTGATTTAATAAGAACATGATCTTTGCTTCTAACATGTGGATTATTTTTCCAGTTTAAATTTCTTATTGGAAATTATACCATTTGCCTTTTTTATGCAGCATTTTTTTTAAATGAAAAAAAGGACCACAAAGTACACTTTAGTGTCATCAATAATTTCTCAGTGGGTACATTGGTTACTAGCTGCAAGGTCACTTCAGCCAAGGCCTCCTTGCTTTCTACCTTCTTGATGTTTCGTTCTCTATTCACAGCAATGTGTATGCAACACACAAGTTGCTAGCCAAAAATCAGAGACAGGAGGGCAGATAGGTTGGGGAGTGGGGAGAGAATAACTACTCCATTGATTACAGTTCAAGGACAGCTTCACTCAGATAGCGTATTACATTATTATAATTGGTCACCATTTCATTATGTTCCTCCATATACTTCTTCAAAAGGAAATGCATATGACACAAGGATCAAGGGCGTTTTTATTTTCCTTTGAATAATATAAAATCACATCCAAGGCTGAGCACTTGGGAAATGCAGAAGTCATACATTTGGTTCTTTGCTAAGTTTTGTTCTTCATAAATCACCCCTTATGAAATGCAGTTCCTGTAAGGAGCAATTACCAATAACTCAGAAAATAAATGATACACAAACAGATAGCACATTTTGTAATAAACGTAATGAATGAAATTGAGTCAAAGGGATGCAAGGTACTGTATGATCTTGCTTGCCCCAAATACTCAGGAAAAAGAGACCAGCTTGTTCTTTTGGAGGGTAAAGAGAATAGGCAGAAAAACTCAACATATGCTTGAGATCAGTTTTATTTATTTTTTTTCTCAAAAAAAGTTATATATGTTAACTGTCTGGAACTGCTAACTCATTTACAAGTGTGATGGAGGGTGATAGTTTACCGCTTGAATTCTGGAAAGCACCCATCTGCTCTCTCTCTATTATTTTATAGGATAGTACATATGCTTCATCCCTCCTCTGCTCCTTTCCATCTCAAAGAATGAGAGTTCTTTTGCTTCAAATGGGAATATGTTGTCCTCAGTGGGAGTGCTGCTTAAGTCCACCAATGGGGCTTGGTATACACCAGGAAGGTCTCTGGTAGATTCTGCTACAAGGCACTGAGCAATTATTGAAGAATAAAGACAAAAATTGGGGTAACTATGAGCAGCAGGGAGCACGAAATGAAGACATTGTTCCCCCTTAAAATTTCTGCCAAGGAAATGAAAACAGAAGAAATGTCAGCATTTTAGTTATGGATGGTTTTAATGTCTCACTCTCTGCAATGCTAAAAACCTGGGGACTGAAGGAAAATTCCATTGAAGGGGCAGAATTCTTGTAAGGGAATGTAATGCCCTCATTTTGCACCCATCCCCAGTAGTTACACTCCACCAACCAAGCAGAAATTCACTGGCCTAATTCATCTTCTGGCTAGTTAACAGGAATGAAAGAAACAAATCCAGTGCAGGGATGTACAGCCAGTATTTTCATTCTATCCATATTTTCTATGGCTGGAAACAGGAATGAAAAGTATGAGGTTGTCCATCCCTTTGGTTTGTTTAAGTGAAAGATGGCATGCTTGACAAGAGATTTGTAAAATATTTGTATGCAGACTGATAGATACAGACATAGATATAGAGACAAACTTGTAAAAGGAGTCTCTTTGTGTTTGTATAGAGATGAATCCAACATCAGAAGCAGCAAGATTTAGATGGTGGGAAATGGAGAAAACAGACTGAAGGAAATTTATGTGTTTGGAAACAGATGAAATGGACTTCTTGACTGAGAAAGAAAATAAAATGAAAATGTAAAACATGCTATCTCTGATTGGCTATAAGAGAAAAGGACAGCTGAGAAAAATACTGCCTGCCTTCATACACTGTTCATTCTACCTACATACTGAGAAAGAGGTGTTGTTGTTGTTGTTGTTGTGGTGGTGGTGGTGGTGGTGGTGTGCCTTCAAGTCATTTCAAACTTATGCAGACTCTAAGGCAAACATCTCATGGGGTTTTCTTTGTACGATTTGTTCAGAGTACAAATTTGCCATTGCCTTCCCTTGAAGACTGAGAACAGTTCTAGGCCTAAGTAAATAACCCCCCACTTATTGTCTATATTGCAATTGTAATTGATGTTAATGAATTTTAGAACTACTTAGGGTAATTTTATATTATTGTTACTAGTCCCCTGCTTCTAAATGAATTTAAGTGTATAGATATAACTTCCTTTCCCCTTTCCTGTCTTTGGCTGGAGTCATATTGATTTCTCGTCAATCAAATGTAATCCTTTGATTTTTAGATCTAATTTCTACAGAAAGAGAATAATTAATTTAAAGGCTTGAGTGATGTGATATAAACCCTCTCATTAATTCTAAGCTACTCTTCTTTATAAAATATCTTATCTCAATTTTCACCCCCCCTTTTTTGTTTTTCTTTGTTTTTGTTTTTTTTTTCTTAATTTATTTCACTCAAACATATTACCCGAGTAAAATTTTAATTTTCCTTCTTTTTTCTCTTTTTTTAAATTTTATTTATTATATATATATATATATATATAATTACCATTTTTTTTACCCTCTTAATCTATTTTATCCAATAGGCTATTCTAGTAAATTACTAAAATTAAATACATTATAAGTTAATAGTATTGCACTTGAGAAGTACCCATCTCCCCTCCCCCCTCCTTTTTTTTTCTTTCTTTTTTTTTTTCTTTTTTTTTTTTTTTTTTCTCTTTTTTTTTTTTTTTTTTGATTGATCACACCCAGAAAGGGCGGCTCAAAGCGTCATAATAATTCTGTCATAGATCAATCCGCAAGTTAATATTATTATTATTATTATTATTATTATTATTATTATTATTATTATTATTATTTTCTCCTCGTTAAGATGGTGTCAGGAACACGTAAAGCAGCAGCAGCAAGACAAGGATTACCATTAAATCATCGGAGGCCATCAATTGAAAATCCCTTCAAAAATACGGATATACCTGAAAACATGTTTGAAGAAATGAAGAGATTGTTAGCAGAGACGAATGAGAATATTTTCAAATCAGGTGAAGGAATCAAACAGGAATTCAAACTGGAAATGGCTGAAATGAGAAAATGCTTGGACAAGATGACGGAAGATATGGGTAAGGTAAATGGAAGATTGAAGAATCTAGAAACCCAGACTGGGAAGATGGAGAGAAAGATATCTGAAGTAAAGAATGAGCTTCTGGAAGATCAAGAACAAATACTCAGGCTGCAAGTAAAACAAAGGGAAAATTGTCTTAAACTGAGGGGCTTGATGGAGAAACCTAACGAAAACCTCTATGCTGAATTAGCTCCGATCCTTGCAAAATTCATTGAAGAGCCTGAAGCCCAGTTCCCCTGGGAGTTGGATCGCATCTATAGAATAAATTCCTTTGTAGCCAAACAAAAGAAGCTTCCCAGAGATGTGGTAGTATATTTTGTGCGGAAGCAAACCAGGGACCTTGTCCTACAACAAAGTTATAAAGCAAAACTCATAGTTGACGATAAAGAAATCTTGATTCTTAAAGACATTCCTGCGAAGATTTTACGTAGAAGAAAGGATTATAATTTTCTAACTGATAATCTGAAGAGATATGGTATTTTCTTTAAATGGGAAGAGATTGACAGAGTGCAAGTCACTTGGAAACAAAAAAAAATCAGAATTAATTCAGTGGAGAAAGCCAGAGACCTTCTAAAAGAAATCCAAAAGGAATTGGAGAAAGGAGGAGGAGACGACATAGAAGAAGCAGGGGGAGGTGGGGGAACAATGCAAGAATGACAATAACATACTGTTGCCTAGGTGGGATAAATAATCTAAACCTTGCCTCCCCACCAACATGTATTAACTTGTACCAACCCATTTTGATTAATATTAATCTATAACGACTTATACGGATTGATGAATAATTGGATAGTGTTTATATGTATATACACACATATATATTTGTACATGTGTGTATATATATATATATTTCTCATGACCTTTTTCTTTTTCCTTTTCCTCCTACTTAATAAAACCCAATTATATTACAATCAAATTAGAAATACCTGAGTAAATTAAGAAAACGCAATATATTAGATAGAACACAAGATCGCGATTTAAATTAGTATAATTACTGATATTGCTTATATATTTATTAATCTGGCCAATTAGAAAGATGTTTTAATAAATAAAATTTTTGAATTATTTTATCACTTGTATTCAAGTATTTCATTGAAGCATCGTCGAATTGTGAATTTGTATTAATATTTTAAGCAATGAAGATCTTATCTTGGAATATCAAAGGTTTAAATTCCCCTCAGAAGAGAAAGAAAGTCTTTCTCTCTTTAGAAAGAAACCAATCGGACATTATCTGCCTCCAAGAAGCACACATTAGAACCAAAGACTCAAGACTGATCAAAAACAAAAGACTTGGCAAAGAGTACATCTCATCAATTAAGCAAAGTAAAAGAGGAGTCATTTTCTACATTAAGAATCATATTGAATCTAAAGAAATCTTTAACGACAAAAATGGTCGCTATCTGGGAGTTGAAATCGGCTGGAAAGGTATCAAATGTCTCTTGGTGGGTATCTATGGTCCTCAAGAAAACAAGAACGACTTTTATAAAAAATTACAAAGGCTAATAACGGATTTGGACTATGAGAATGTGGTGCTGATGGGAGACTTTAATGGAGTTATCCATCCTAAATTAGACAGATCTTCAGGGAAGCCAATTAAGGACACACAAGGGAAACTACCCAAACATTTCTTTGATTTGGTAGAGAACTGCAGCTTAATTGAAATATGGAGACATCTATATCCTAAAGAAAACTGCTTTACTTTCTTCTCAGACAGGCATCAATCTTTATCGAGACTGGATATGTTCTTAGTCTCACAAAATTTATTAAAAGAAGTTAGGAAAATGGAAGTTCTTAATAGAACTATCTCAGATCATAATCCTATAATTTTAGTTTTGAATGACAATAGAACAATCAACAATTGGTATTTAAATGAAGACCTACTAAATGATGAGGAAATTGTAAATGAATTTAAATTAGTGTTCCAACAATTTTTGAAAGATAATAAGGACAAGGAGGTCCGTTTGTCAACAGTCTGGGACGCAGGTAAAGCAGTGATTAGGGGTTTTTTTTTACAAAACACAACATAAGAGTTCAAAGAAATAAAAAAACAAAAGATAAAAGAACTACATAGGCTCCTTAAAGATAAAGAGATGGATCTACAAAAGTTTCCAAGAGATAAAAAAAACCCAAAGAGAGATCAAATCGATTAAGAAACAGTTGGAGTTGGAGGCGTCAGATGAATTAAACAGAAGATTAATAATATCTAGACAAAAATTCTTCGAACACACAAATAAAACGGGAAAATGGCTAGCCTACAAACTGAAGAAGGAGAAAGAAAAGAAAGCGATTAACAAAATTAATTCAGAAAGAGGATTAGTTACCCAGCAGGAAGAAATTAAATAAGTCTTTGTGAAATTCTACCAGAACCTCTATAAAGAAAATCAAGTGGACCATGAAGAAATTAAAAAATATGTCTTACTGTCGAATATAGGAACTTTGACAGATAACCAGAGGGCACAATTAAACCAACCGATAGCAATCCAGGAGGTCTGAGATGCAATTGACTCATGTAAAATAGGAAAATCACCAGGCAATGACGGACTATCAGCAAAATTTTATAAAACATTTAAATTTGAATTAGGACCCATTCTGCAAGAAGTCATGAATAAAGCTTTGGAAGAAACAATCCCAAGCTCGTGGAGAGAGGCAGAAATAATAATGATCCCAAAGGAGGGAAAGGATACCACGGACCCAATGAACTATTGCCCAATTTCACTTTTAAATAATGATTACAAAATTTTTGCCACAATTTTAGCAAACCGTTTAAAAGTTTGTCTTAAAGATTTAATTGACGATGACCAAAGGGGATTTTTACCCCATAGACATATGAGAGACAATTCAAGACTCTTGTTGAACATCTTGCAGTATTACGAACATCATAATGATAAACAATTAGGTTTATTATTTGTTGATCTAGAGAAAGCTTTCGACTCTGTCAATTGGCAAACCCTTGTAGAAGTATTAAACAGAATTCAAGTCGGACCAAACTTTTCTAACTGGATATCTAAAATCTATAAAGATCAAAAAGCCCAAATTAGAATAAATGGAGAAAAGTCTAAATTTATCAATATAAAAAGAGGTACAAGACAGGGCTGTCCTCTCTCCCCTCTTTTGTTTTTACTAATTATAGAGTTGTTACTAAAAGAAATTAAATCTAATGACCAAGTCATAGGGACAAAAATTAAAAATAGAAATTATAAAGTCAAAGCCTTTGCAGATGACCTGGTCTTTTTTTTAGGAAATCCAAATGAAAACATAAAGCCGGTAATGGAAACGTTAATGAAATTTGGAGAGATATCTGGTTGTAAAATAAACAAAGCCAAGTCAGCCTTTATAACAAAGAATATGAGAGAGGAAGAACAGAAACAATTAGAAGGACAATCAGGTATCAAAATTGAAAAGAAGGTGAGATACTTGGGCTTACAAATCTCAAATAGACTAAATAATCTATTTGAGATTAATTACAAAACAACTTGGGCAAAAATAAAACAAGATCTCCTTAAATGGAACAAACTAAACCTCTCATTAATGGGAAGAGTAGCTACTATAAAAATGATGGTACTACCACGAATTCTCTTTTTGTTCCAAATGATACCAATTATCACATCAATCAAACCTTTTAAAGAATGGGACAAGGACCTAACTCAATTTATATGGAAAGGCAGAAAACCCAGAATTAAATATAAAAACTTGCAGGATTCCAAAGATAAGGGAGGATTAGGCCTACCAAACCTTAAGTTATATTTTGATGCTTGTGGCTTGTTATGGCTCAAAGAGTGGATACAACTAGATAACCTAGACTTGTTAGAAATTGAGAGTGATGGTAACAACTTTGGTTGGCACGCCTATTTGATATATGAGAAAGACAAATCCAATAAACGATTTAGAGATCATTGTATTAGAAACCCCTTGATCAAAATTTGGAACAAATACAAATTTAGAATTTTCCAAAACATCGAGAGTTGGGTATCACCTCAGGAAGCTTTTTATAGAAAAGAAATGATAACAGACTCTAAATGGATTAGATACGGAGATATTTTAGAAATAAGAGGAGGTAAAGTAAATTTAAAACCACTGGAGCAATTGAAGGAAGAAGGTTGGAAAATTAGTTGGTTCAATTATAACCAATTTCAATCAAGGTTCAGAGAAGACTCCAAAGGTCAAAAATTAGTACCCTCACAAGGGAATTCAGAGTTGGGGAAACTTCTCTTGGGAGAAAATCCAAAATTGATAGGAAAAATTTACAAAATCTTATTATCATATGAGTTAGAACAGGAAGTGGTGAAAGAAAACATGGTCAAGTGGGCAAGACTCTTAGGTTACTCAATATCCATGCAACAATGGCAAAACTCCTGGAAAAACAATTTTAAATTTACAGCATCTCAGAATCTGAGAGAAAATTATTACAAAATGTTTTACTTTTGGTATATGACTCCAGCCAAAGTGGCAAAGATTTATAAGCTAAACAATAATTTATGTTGGAAGTGCAAAAAAAGAATTAGGAACTTTCTATCATTGCTGGTGGGGATGCAAGGTGACAAAACAATTTTGGAAAGATATCAAAAGTCAAATTGATCTTATTATGGGTAAAAAAATTCTATGGAAACCAGAAACTATATTACTAGGCATCATGGTTGACAACTTAAAGGGCAAGGAGGCTAAAATCCTATATTATTTAATTACACTTGCCAGAGTAACCTTTGCTCAAAAATGGAAAAACTCAAAGTGCCCAACTGTAGAGGAATGGATATTAAAATTGTATGATGCCATCATGATGGACAAACTAACACAAACACTTAACAACAAAGGGGAGATACAAAAAGTAAATGATTGGTTGAAGGTGATTAAATTTCTTGAAACGAATTGGGGCAAGATCGCCACAATATCATTTCAGAAGGTATCCGGACTTGGTCAGTAATTATTTATAATTGACTAAATTTAACAAAGATAGGGAAATAGGATCCACAAAGAAAAGAGATATATGGAAAGTCAAGAATAAGGAGACATAATCATAGGAGATAGGAGGAAGTCGTTATATGTATGTCTGTCAGATTGCGAAGTGAGCATGTATGGAGAAAGAATGAGCAAGATATAAGTAGAAACCTAGAATGAAGAAGGAAAGATAGATAAGAAAGTAGTGGAGAATGATTGAAGGAAGAATTAAGTGTAGAAGGTATGAGTAAGTAGTTAGTGGTAAGTGGGAGGGAAAGATGCTAATATAGATTAGAAGAGACAGGAGGTGATGGAGATGGTAGAGAAGATAGGAAAGAGAAGGTTAAGGAATGAGGTAAGATATGAGAAAGGGTTTATGAAGAATTAGGAAGTGGAGGTGTTTGAGGGGTATGCATGAGAGAATTATAAATAATTTAAGATTAATGGGAATTTGTATGAATTTGTATTGTATTCGTATTTCTATTGTAAATAATTGTAAATGGAATATGTAATAGGTTGACGTGTGTTAGCTATGTATGTGAGTAAGTTCTGTTTTTTTTAATAATAAAATTTAATAAATAAAATTAAAATAAAAGAAACTGAGAACATATAATTCACCCAAGATCACCCAGTGGGTTTCATGGTCAAGTGGAGAATCGAACCCTGGTCTCCAGAGTTGTACATCTAACTACTATGTCATGCTGGGACCCTAGTAGAAAAAGACTCAGAAACAGCTAAAGCAGAGATAGGCATTGTGAGAGAGCCTCTCTTATTATATGGAAACTGCACATTTACTGTAATGCTCCAGGGCAAACCTTCCTGTAATTTGATGTTAGATTTTTTTCCTCAAAGTTCAGTAAAGGAGAGCAGAGCTCCTCCAGCAGACAATTCTCAGGAGCTCACCAAATGACAAACCTCAAGATTCCATAGAATGGAGTCATGACATCAAGCTGCTATAATTGTGTAGTGTAAATACACTACATACATTCTGATACCAGCCTGAAACCAGGGCAAGACTGATGCCATTTCAAAGAATATCCTAACAGGAATCAAAAGTATGGCTGTTTCACAAGGTTAAGTCCTTCCATGTTTTTACCATTAACATTTTACTTATGGATGGTTTCATCTTAATTCTTTTTTCTTAGGATCCGATCCACCTTAAGGCCAGAGTTCAATTTTGTTGTCTACAGATTGTTTGCAAGATAATAATAATAATAATAATAATAATAATAATAATAATAATAATAATAATAAATTTATTTATATCCCACCTCTTCTGTTTTGGGGACTGAGGCGGGTAAAAGCAAAGTTTATGGAGCCCTGGTGGCGCAGTGGTTAAATGCCTGTACTGCAGCCATTCACTCGAAACCACAAGGTTGCGAGTTCAAGACCAGCAAAAGGGCCCAAGCTCTACTCAGGCTTGCATCCTTCCGAGGTCGCTAAAATGAGTACCCAGACTGTTGGGGGCAAATTAGCTTACTTGCTAATTAGCTTACTTGCTGTTCACCGCTATGATCTTTGGAATAGCGGTATATAAATAAAACAAATTATTATTATTAATTATTATTATTATTAATTATTAATTATTAATTATTATTAATTATTATTATTAATTATTATACAATATACAACAATAAGAACAACAAGCCCCACAAGACCCCGACCCAACCCTCCTTCCCAACTATAAAAATAAACAATAAAATATGGTTAAAATAAATAACAATGGCCTGTTCCAGACTGCCAAAATAAAGCTGCTTCGGGTCTCTTTGGAGATATGCTATTTAAATGATGCATGCATCCTAAGAATCCGGAAGCTGCACCAAAGCTGCACTTCAATGCTTAGGAATGGAGTGTGGCTTTGGTGCGACTTCCAGACTCTTAGGACCCATGCATCATTTAAATAGCATATCTCCAAAGAGACCCGAAGCAGCTTTATTTTGGCAGTCTGGAACAGGCCATAATGTCAAAATTAATAAACAAACCACAAATAAGAAAAATAAGAAAAGGAGGGGGATTCAATTGGTTCTGGACATTATCAATTGGGGAAGGCCTGCAAGAAGAGAAAGGTTTTTGTTGCTTTTTTGAAAGCCTTGAGCGAGGATAATTGGCGAGTCTCTTCCGGCAGGTCATTCCAAGTTTTTGGAGTGGTGACAGAGAAAGATTACATGAGAAATGGAAACAATGTATTTGATATGTTTTTATAGTTGAAATTTGTTGACTGCTATAATCCCGCCTCGATCCGCAGGGAGAAGAGGGAAATAGAAATAAAATTTATTATTATTATTATTAATTATTATTATTATTATTATTATTATTATTATTATTATTATATTTTAAAATATTTGAACATTTTTTTCAAGTATTGAGAAATCCTGATGCAAAGACACCCAGAGTGAAGAGAATCTCACAGTTAGGGACATGTTCTGTGCAAATTTTAGACACGGCCATTTTACACAGAAAAGTATATTTTCTGTGGAGGAAACAAAACGAAACAAAACAAAACATTTTCTCCAGAGGAAACAGGGGTTTCTTGGCAAGATTTGTTCAGAAGCAGTTTGTCTTTACTTTCCTCTTAGGCCGAGAGAGTGTGGTTACTCAAGGTCACCCAGTAGATTTCCATAGTAGAGTGTGGGATGTGAACCCTAGTCTTCAGTGTCACAGTCCAGCAATCAAATCACCACACCATGATGGCTCTCTTTTTCTTAACATTTATCAACTACAACATTAGTTTGCCCATCTGCCTTGGATTAGTCTGTTTAAATAAAGAAAATAAAGCTGCTTCGGGCCACTTTGGAAATATGCTGTTTAAATGACACACGCATATTAAGAAGCCAGAAGCTGTGCCAAAGCTGTGCCTTTGCTGGCTTTTGCACAGCTTCTGGCCTCTTAGGACACATGCATCATTTAAACAGTATACCTCCAAAGTGACCTGAAGCAGCTTTATTTTGGCCTGTCTGTATGGGATCTTAGTACTATTAGCACTTGTATTTCCTGAATCCTTACAGAATTCCACTGTCTCCCCTTCCCTGAAGTAATCCAACCTAATGACAAACAGAGTATGACACAGCCTGTGACTATCTGGAGTCTTCCTATGCCTAGGAAAAGTTTGTTCTGGGGGACTAAAATCTTCTATTCTGAATGATGATGATGAGTGTCTATGTCTAGTCTGCCCCTCTCATTCCCACTCTAGCTTTGTCTAGGAGGATATTAAGTGAGAGACAACAGGGACTCAAGCACATCTAGAAACCACAAACCACCAGCCTTCCCACCAATGAGTGGCTGAATCCATGCATTATTTCATCGTGCCTGCACGGGAGAATTTCATATACCATTTTAGCCTTGATAAAATTGCCCTCTAAATGACACACACACACACACACACAATTTCCAGACAGCATTCCTGTGTGTGCCAGCAATAATAAGTCAGCTTCTTTTGGAGAAAATCTCCTTAATCCTTCATCTCTTCCTAATGCTGGGTGCTAATAAAAGCCTGTGCAAATCTACTGGCTTTCTCCCAACCCTTCTCTTATTATTTCTTACTCGGGTGAAGATACACAATGGAGAGACAGTGCATCTCTGGATTCATTATTGGAGCTGATTCTCACACCATACCATCACTATGGAGAAATAAGAAAATACATTATTTTCTTTCCAAATAACTTCATTATAACTCAGTTTATGCCTTTGTTGTGGTTCTAACTAATTTCATGGGCATGTGAAATCTCATCACTGCTTAAAGTCCCATGTCGTTCAACCTCTTTTCCCAATCAATCTGCATGAAATATGCTTTTCGTCAAAATTTCCCATCAAATTGCATTGATTAGTTACCATATCTCTATGGGCTTCTGCCCCCTCCATTAGATTTATTGGTTTTATTTTTCTCTCTTTGGCTAGAATATATTGTATTCTGCAAGAACTAGTCATTATCATTTATTAATTTTTTAAAAATAAAAATAAAACCTATGGTTAAGACAATAGAAATAGCTTGAATCCCAAACTACATGTTCAGATGGCAGTTTGGCTTTGTGAGGTTTTTGGTTGCAAAGATAATAGAAGCTGAAATTATATCTTTCTGTTAAAATTGTTTGGAGTCACTGTAGTATAACAGTTGGAGTGTTGGTCTAAAGACTTGGGATATCCAGGTATCCTGACTGGTTGCAGAGAGGGTGGTTTGGCAGTGATTTTGGACTCACTGAGGTTTGTTTCTATTGAATTTAAATGTTTTTTTTAATCTGTCAGATTTTCTAAACTGTGGGATGCCTTCATGCAGGGTTGCTAAATAGTTAATAATGTGGCCCTTGTTAATACCATCTTTGTGTCTTATATATTCATTCAGAGGGGTGGGTGAGATTTTTTTTTCCAGAAATGCACCTTAGTTTGTAGCAGTTGTTGACTAATAAGTGATGGTCCCTTCTGTTTAGATATACAGGCATGTAATAGTTCACAACTGGTGTAAATTTGGTAATGTGTCTGTGGGGGAGGGGGGGAGTGTACAGTTGGCCATTACACCACTACACTAATAGACACTTTTGTCTCATTGTTTGAGAAAAGGCCTTTTTGGCTCCGAAGCACCCTCCATTTGGGGAGTTCAAAGTGTGTGGGATATATGTGGTGGAAGACCAGGTTCAGGAATTCATAAAACAGCTCTATCTCTTATAGCAGATTGGTGCCTCCCATAACTCCCATGTCAATGAGAATTTTATTTTGAATGGAGCTGTTACTACATGGGACTGCTTTCCATCACCCCTAGTCAACCTTTGATATCAGTATTAAAAGGAATATGTAGCCACAGAAGTCACCCCAGTGCAAGGAGGTAGATCCAGTAGTCTAGGCTTGGCAGATCTAGCACACATAAACTGAATAGACCCTTTGATCCACATAATCCCTTCACATAATAGTGCGATGATGGGAAGATGCCAAGTATCTGCCAGGAATGGTGGAAGCTAAAGCACACTGCCATCTAGAACTACCTCTTTGTTTAGGATGCTTACTTGTATTGATTAGTCATTTCCACATCTTTGGTCCTTCCTCCTCCCTGAAAATTACACTCAAAACTCCTGAAAAACTGGCCCAAATATCCAGTTAACCTTACATAAATGGCTGTTTGAGCCATTCAGTCTTGGTTCAGGTACTCTGTCCAATTTCAGCTAGACTCCTTAGTATTGCTAGCCACCCCACTTCATAGATAGTGATCTGGGCACAATCCACTCTACAGCCTTCCCCTGATTGACCAGCCATCTCAATAACTGGTAATGCATTTCCTTACCCTCTGAATACCCTCTCATCTTTTACATCTTGTTTGCATGTGCCCTCTCAGGATCCCCTGCAATTTGGGCAACAAAGCTATCCAAAGTGCTGAACTTATTTGCAGAATAGGACCCATCAGCTGGATGCCTCCTTGAAACTTTATTCTAATATCCACAGTGGGATCACTTCACCATAGACATGACAGCCACCAGTTGCCTCTGCTGATGTGATTCCAAAACTTCACCCAGGTTACAAAACAACAGCACACAACCAAGTCAATGGTGGTCAGACTGCAACTCATGAGGAAAGTAACTGAAGTAACTACTGAGTGACATGCAGGAAATGACTTGTTGAGATCATATGCTTTCAGCAACATTCAGAACTCCTATCTTTCTTATGCCAGCAAGATACCTACATCATTTCTCCTCAAAAAAGACATTACAGTATATCCTGTCATGGTGAATTAACTGCGTGTGCTTTCGTTGGAGTTTTCTTCTTTTAGAAGCTATCAAATAAAAAACAAACCAAAATGGTGAACAGATGGTGCTTTTAAAACCCGACACTTTACTAACCTAAACTCTGCAATTTACTGCTGCAAAGGCAATCTACAGATCCATTTTTCCCACCTTGTTGCCTGCAATTTTCTCCTATCATATGCAAACAGCCTTTTACTTCTCAACTGAAACCCCATCTGAGGAAACTCCATGCTTTCCAGCTTCCTTGACTCCAATATGAAAATGTGAGAAAATATTCTCTAGACACCGCCAGTGATTAAAAATAAAAGATAGGAGCAAGGAAGAACGATTAGGGTCATCAGCTGATTACAAGAACAACAGGGTGGGAAGTGTTTTGTTTTGGTTTTTGCTTTCAACCAAATTTTCAGAAAAGATGCAGTGTACCATGTTTTTCTTTCCAAGTTACTTTAGCAGAAAAATGTTGAACAGGTGAAAACGGCTGAAGCTAGATTGCATAAATAATGCAGTTTGCATAAATAATGCAGTTTAAGTGCTATAGGTCCTTCCTAAGGAAACCATGGTGTTTGTAGTTTTACAAGGTCTTTAGACTTCTCTGCTAAAGAATGCTGATGCCTCACAAAACTATAAATCCCAGGATTCTGTAGGAGGAACAATGCCAGTTAAAGTGGTGTCAAGCTGCATTTCTTCTACAGTGTAGATCAGTGGCTCCCCAAATTTGGTGCCCCAGCCAGCTTGGCCAATAGTCAGGAATTCTGGGAGCCAAAGCACATGGAAGACTAAAGTTTGGGAGCCACTCGTGTAGATGCACTCTAGACCATGTTTGTGCTGACACCCACTCAGGCAGATGTGGTAAGCAATCTCCCTTGGCTTTCCCAAGCCATTCTCATTTGTTGAAAGAGCTGCATCAGGTACATTGCTGGTCTTGGGGCCTCTAATCTAATCCTCTGCCTCAGGTGTACTAAAGGACACTAGCTTGTTAACCACTAGTCCAGTTGGCTTATGTGTGAGGAACAGGGATCAGGGAACTGTCTTGTCCTTTGCCTTAGGGAACAAAATGCCATGGGCTGTGGTGGAATCAGAGCAGAATTAGAACATATTCAAAATTCAGCTGACAATTAAAAAAGCCAAGGAGAGGGTGAGGGATGGGAGTGAAATGGCAGTAATGGAAGTGAAAGGAGCCTCCCTTGAAGAGCATTCCATACATGATGGTCCACTAACAGGAAGGGTTTCTGACTTATCACACCCACCTGACTTCAGAGTGCTGGTTGAAAAGGCACATGTACAGGGTCAAGTCAAGCCAAATCATTTCCTGCTTAGAAATCCATCTTCTGCTTTCTCCAGAAGTGGCCCGTACACTATGCATAATTCTGTTCTTTTGCAAAGTGTCCTTTTGTTTGTCAGCAATAAACACTAATAGATATTGCCACAGTTTCAAACTTTACATTTTTCCTTTGATGTTCCATATAGTGAATTAGCTGATTAGGTGATGAACAAGAATTATATTAACTCACAAATCTTCTCCATTTAAAGGATGCTGAACTTTTTTTTTCTTATGTCAAGAACAAACACCAATAAGAAACTTAGAAAACCAAAGCCATAATTCCTATGTTGTTGTTTTACTGGCTGATTTCCATTCATTTCAGAGTGGCCATTTATTCTACGATATGTATTGAAATTCTCAGTTTGTAATTGTGTTTCATTTGTGTCACGTTTGTTAAATCTATATATAAGAGAATTTTATATTGCCAAATTATTTGCATCTTCTGTGTTGATTGCAGTTTATTTACATCTGCTTTATTGATTACAGTTGTATGCATTTTTGGAACTTGGTTTTGGTTTCCATTCCTGTCCTCCAATGTTATTTGATTACAAAGTTCACTCCCCAAAAACTCTGAGTAATGTCGGGAAAGACTTCTGAATAAAACCATGGAAAACAGTACTGATTATTTCATATGGTATAAGGCAGAGGCCAATAGTAAGTTGGGATCCAGGTATACTATGGATCCTTCCCTGGGCAAGTGTAAACTGACCATGACAGTTCATACACTGGTAACTTCCAAGTAAGACTGCTGCAATGCAGCGTATCTGGAAATGCTCTTGAAGACAACCTGGAAGCTGCAGCTAGTGCAGAATGCAGAAGCTGGATTGTTAACAGGGGAAGCTTATATAGAAACTACATAAAATAAGTTCTAAAAGAATTGCACTGGCTGCCCATACATTTCTACACTGAAATCAAAGTGCTGGCAATGATATTTATAATCCTAAATAGTTTGGGGACTCAATATTTGAAGGTGAACCTCTCCCTATATATGCCTGCCCAAGGATTAAGATCTTTGAGAGGTGGCCTCCTCTGTGTCCCATCAGAGGGAGCAATGTACCATGTGAGAAGATGGGACAGGGTTTTCTCAGCAGTGACACCCAGTTGTGGAATCCATTGGAAGTCTGACTCGCACTCATGTTGGCTTTATTCTGTCACCATTAAAACTTGGCTATTTATAAAAGCTTTTAAAGCCTAGAGTCTTTATCTCATGCATGTCAACTTTATTTTTTTACACCATTCAGTTGTTGAATATATTTTTGGAATGTTTAAATAATGCTTATTATTTTATATTTTTATTGTCTCACATTTACATGTAAGCTGCACAGAGATTGTATGAGATGGACAGGATACAGTATTGAAGAAAAAAAACAAAACAAATACCAGTAAATAAATCCTTGAAATTGCTAATATTTGAAAACCGATAGAAATTAAATGGACCTTTGGATCTTCCATTTTGAATGGGAGACAGCTGATTTCACACCCACACTTCCGAAACTAACTAGTTTCTTTCCTCAGATGCAAGGCCCAGTGTGTGTGGTGTGTGCTTTGTCTACAGATTCCCTGTGGTGATCTCTTACATCCTTTCCTGTACACCATTTCTTTTAATCTAAATTGTCCCCTCTAAAGCTTTTATTTGACCAACAACAACAACAACAACAACAGAAATTATTCACTATGGAACAAACTGCACCTTCTCTCTGCATATAGGGAATGATGGTGTGTGTGTGTGTATGTGTGCCACAAGCTTTCTTCATTTCATCAGCCTAATGGAGGGAGGGATTTTATGTTGCTGTTATTGCTATACAGTGAGAAATTATTTCTTTTTACATCAAACAACTCCAGAATCTACAGGATGATCCCAATCCACCACCTGTGCACCCTCCTGTAAGACATCAGATCAGATTAATTAGTGGCAGATAGATACCACTCCTAGTCACCGGATCAAACCAGTTATTATACACACAATATATCAGAATATCATCCCACACCTACTCACTCACAGGTGGCTTCAGCATATCACTGCATTCATTCCTCTTAAAGTCAACATCCCAAGCTCTGTTCTTAAATTGGTGAGCGTCAGGCTGTATCTTGAAGGTCATTCTGCAATTATGCTGATCCTGGCACATAAAGATACAATGGTTTCTCCCTTGTTGCAAAGCATCAAAGAGTTCACCTTTGCTTATTTAATTCCCACTTGCAAGAAAAGATAATTTAAGTGATTTTTCTCCCTAATGTGTGAGGGCTTCTGTGCAATTTTCAAGCATTTCTGTGTAAATACTTGATTAAAGAATCTTCTTTTGTGCAAGAATGCATGTGATTTGTTTGTGCAGAAAATATGTTTTTGGAGACAACATATTTTCTGCACAAAAAAGCAATATTTTGCCTTGGAGGGGCGCCACCAAATAAAAGCAACATCTGTATATGGAGGAAAGGTCACAATTTTATTAAACAAACAACAATCAAGTTAGGGTTGGCCCAAAGCATGAGGTCAGGATCTGGAACATCGAACAACCCCCCAGTTGTTTGATGAACCAAAATGCCTGGTAACAGCCAGGCTTCAGGATAATAATAATAATATTTTTATTTCTATACCGCTTTTCCAAAGAGATCAAAGCAGTTTACAGCTTCGGGAAAGGTATACATTTCATCAAATTACAAAACAATATACAGTCACAAATATACTTTCATAAAACATTATATAAAAACATCTCGCAGACATGCAACCAGCCAATCACATGTTCTCAGTCAAGCCCCTAGTCACCAGGAGGTGCTGCCACGATGTGGCCTGTGCTGTGGCAAAATTGCATGCCCTTAGCATACCTGGGTCCCAAAGGACTCCCGATCCAGTGCTACACAGCCCTGGAAACCACACCCACCAGATCCATGACCTATGCTACCGCCCAGAAGTTGTGACAGGAAAAAACACAAACTGGAGAGGGGAGGGAGGGAGAGAAGCAGAGCTAGAATGGCACAGTGGGAGAATGCCAGTGGCATAATATGGCCCAAAGGAGGAGAGCTGGGAGGGAGGGAGCCCTGTCCCCAGGCCAGCCGACCATGGTTGCCTGGAGGACCGAGCAACCATATAAGGGACCTCCCACCTCCTTAAGAGTCTCATCAGGGAAGTCCCCCTCCTTCCCCTCTTGGCTAACCAATCATGGACCCGCCCACCCCAGCAAAGGAGAAGACGGCATGGATGCCCGGTAGCAACACAGCCTGCCCTGGGTAAGTCAGGTGGCTGCTTTTGTACAATAGACAGCTTATTTAACATAATTGCAGTTATTTCTGTACAACCCCACCCCTTTCAAGCAGAAATGATGTTTGCTAAAAAGGAATCCTCCAATGTTTTTGTGTGGGAATTAACATATTTTGGATGAAATGCATGATTTCTTGCTCTTTTGCTCAGAAAATATATTTTCTCCTTTGGGTGACTGGGTGGGTTTCCATTACTTTACTGATTTATAAAATGATTATGACAAATACACACACACACACAAGCGCACACTTGCTACTTCCTCTATAGTCGTATTTGTCATATTTAATAGATATGTTTCCAGCTTTAAATGGAAGGTTTTTTTTTTAGTATTTTACTCATATTTGAGTGTATTCATATCCAGAATTGTTTTATTATTGGGCAGGTCCACGGCATGAGGTACCATGAACCTGTGGCCTTTTCACATATTTTCTCCTTCAAAACACACTTTCTCTGCACAAATTATTTTTTCCATACAAATCCCAGAAGAGCAAAGAAACTGACAACTGTTCCCCTTCTTCTTTTGTGACATTTTCTCTTCTTTGAGGTGATTATTACTGAGTATTCTGTACATCCTCATTCAAAATTAAGATAAAAGGAAGCAGGCACAAGAAAATTCAGATATCTTATCTTGCTCTCCCTACCCCATAGGTATCATCCGTTGCTTTGTGAGAAAATCCTGATTTTTCTAAAATGTTTTGATCAATTCTTATATTTTGATCTTACTTGCAAGATTTGTATCCTTCAGGTAGAATATGAATGAGTATAATCAATAAACTAGCTATAAATGTTTTTTTACAAAATGGCCTGTTGTATTTGTTTGTTTTTAACAAAATAAAATGGGTATACACTATTCTGCTTTGAAAGTGACAGATTGTGTTAAACAAAAAGAGGGATTTTTGCATGATTGATTTCCATGCATAAGCAATATTGATTCATTTGAGGCTTTTATTCATGGCTGGAATGAAACTCTCATTAGAAGGGCATGCAATGACTTCAAGCACTTATCAAGCCTTGATCTTGAAAATGGCTTTGCTCAAGCTTTGGGATTTTCCCCTCAAAGTGGCTCAAATATCAGCCCTAGCAAGGCATTTTGCAGGGCTGTGATCAGAATCCATTACCCATGGTGGAAAGCAGGGGAAAGTAGATGTATTGCAGATAGGAATAGAAAGATGAGGAGAGGGTGGGAGAAGTGACAGTGATAAATGGGAGCCATGAAACAGTGGAAAGAGAAAGCAATTTTTAGAGGAAAAAAATCCTGAAAAAAATTGAGAAGTAGATAGATATATTTCAGAGATAGAAAGAGATGGGAAAGCACAGAGATACATAGATGGTGAGATATATTGGAGTTAGGAACAGAAATAAATGAGGAGGGAAGAAAAAGGCAGTTAAATGTAAGAGGAGAAACAGTGTAGAGACAAGAGTAAGATAAACACACACAGTGTGTGGACAAATATACTATACATTTCGGAAGATAATAACAAATGTGAGTAAGAAAGTAGATGGATGTCCTCCTCCATCAGGGTTGCCATTGAGTAGAATCAAACTTTTTTCCATTGGTCCATTTTGATGAATACTGTAATCACAGAGAAAGATATGCTGCATGGCTTCTACTCTGAGCACTGATTAAGTCTGATGGATTGTGTCCACTAGTAGCACAGATGACTTGTGGGTTAGATTTAGCTACCCCAGAAGTTTTATCTGGGCTGTGCAACTCAACTTGAATTGCTGTGTGGTAAATACTTTACCCACAATTCTACCGAGGAAAAGAAGATAGGGAAGTCATTCCAAATTGTCAGGAAAAAGAATCCAGTTTTTCAAATTCTACACTATTGTGTTTTTAAAAATATAAAATGTTAATTACTAAATAGTGAAATCTTTATCAAGAACTGGACAATGTGTGAGTGAGGGTTCATGAAGCAAGATAGAGTTCTGGAACTGGACCAATGTTTTGTGAATAAAGTGGTTGTCAAGAGGTGGCTATTACTTACTACCTTAATAGCTGGATGGATCACTTTTGTACCAGGCTCTCATTTCACCATTAAATGACTGGCATCATATTGGTTACATATGGCTGGGTAACTTGTGGCTGCATAGGCATATGTCCTTTTATGAATGTTTTGGAAGGAGATATTCATTAACTCCATGCACAATACCCCTGCCCCACAGAAGCCAGCTCCCAAGCACTGCCATAGGAATTTATTGGGAGGAGGAGGAGGAGCCCGGATACCTTGCTGGGAATCCTCTTCTCCCAGAAGCAAAACTGATGATCAACACTGCTAATTATGATGGGATCAACTAAGGATGTGAGTGTTGTTTCTTGTAAGTTTTACATTTTTACAAGACATAATTCCATCCTAGTGGTTAAGTAATCTAAACTTTGGGGGTTAGTTAAGTTCAGTCTGGAAAATAGTCTGGAATTTGTGTGGTCATTTCAATTCAGATTCAGATTTGCAAAAACAAAATGCATAGTAGCAACTGTCATATCAACAAATGCATATGAAGAGTCTGTACTGACTTTTTCCCCCTGCATTATGTGTGTTGCGTTTCCCCCCCTCCCCCCGCATTGTATTTTATATTATTGGAATAGTTATAATTATTTTATTCTGTAACTGTTTGCAAAGCACCATGCACATGGATGGCACTACATAAATAAACAACAACAATAACAGCAATAATAATAATAATAGATCTTCAAATGTAGTTATGTGATTCTATTTTTATATCTGTCACATGCATGAGACTGCTTTGCACATACTGAGAAACCAAAAATCAAGGGTCCTATTACATATGTCAAGCACAACCTATCAATTTGAGTTGCATTTTCTGTGTTTGAAAATGACTCTGAGCAAGGCTTCTGAACAGTTCCTGAAAATCACCTCCTCTGGTATGGATCAGGAACTGAATGGGAATTCTGGCGGCATCACCAGCATTCTGGCCTGTGATGAAATGGGTGATAGTACCAATTTTTTTCCCATCCCACTCTCTTCCATCATGCCCCGATCCCATCCCTGCAGGCTGTGCAGTTAAATGTTTGGACTATGGTGCAGATTTAAGATATTTCAGCACATTTTAGAAGTAGAGAAAGCCCCTGCCAAGAACATCTTCACAGGGAAGGCAATGACAAACAAGTGCCACATCCAGCTGCTGCAGGGTTAACACCAAGGGGAATACTCTTCTCTGTCCCACCACCCTCACAGGTAACATTTGGTGGGAATACAGGTGATAGATCCATTTATTATGGATCAGCAGAAAAATTCCAGAATTTTTTTCTGGTGTTAGAATTAAGGGTAAGTATATAATCTAATATGAAATTAATATTTATATAAAGTATAATATTTCTAATTCTGTTGTCCTATGGTAAAATATTTTAAATCTCATGTTTGTCCTACTTTCAACTTTAAGTTTATGTTTATTTTTTAATGTAGCCTCTGAAGAAGGTCAACCAGTTTATGTACATGCCAAAATGTGTTGGGCTGTTAAGATTAAATTCAGGCCATCAACAACCACATGGAAATCATTATCCTTGTTTTCCTGAAACACAGAAGAAGGCCTTCTTGTTGGCTGCTCCAAGGCTCTGGTGGCAGATGAAGACCTTTTGGTTTCAGCTGGCCTTTGAATAATTTTTTTGGAGGGGGGCAGGCTTTGCATAGTTTAATGAATTGTCTATTTGTTGTTTTCTTTTTAATGGTTTATGTTTTTAGCTTACCTTAAGTCCAATTATTTTTCACGTTTACATTTTTAACTGTTTAATTTTTGTATGCAAAAGTTAACATTTTAAACTTTTTATACTTTTGTATGCTGTGTATTTTTAGCTGTGTTTGTTTTAACAATGGTAAACTGCTTTGAGTCCTGGCCTGGAGGAAATGTGGTGTAATAATAATATTATTATTAATAATAACAACCCAGCTCATATAAGTGGGTTTAGGACAGCCATGCTAAATTTCATAAAGGATACCCAAATTTTCAGTTCAGTATTTGAAAATGAAATATTTGACCCAGATTCTGTCCTATCCTCACTCCCTATGTTTGGGCAGCAGTGCTAATTGTTCACAGTAGGCAAAGAACTTGACAGCAACAGTCCAACTCTTTGCACTTTCAGCATAAAATAAATGCTACATATCATAGCAACTTAAAAGTGTAGCAACCAGGAACCCTTCAGCACAAGTAAATGTCTCCTGGTTCTTGAAGGAAAGGTAATTTACTTGCTTTATAAAAGGAAAAGCTCAGTGATAATTGTGCACAAAAATATGATCTACAAAAACGTGACTGGCAAGTCCCAGGTGATGTAGCATTATAAACAGGTGCATTTGGGCCGGATTAATTACCAGCTTTAATAATTCAATACTTGGCTGGTGGTGACCCTCCTGATCCAGACTTAAAAGTTCCACTGGGGGAAAGAGCTCATTAGTAGGCTATTAGGCCGTCTCTCCTACTTATCAGCTCTCTGCAGAAGGCAGTGGCACCCATGGATAACAATCAGACTGGCTTAGGAAATTATTTTTAATAAGGCTGAAGAAATGACTGTTCTAAATTTACACCTGGGTATGTTTTTTTCTAATTTTAACCCCAAACAGAATATCAGAATGGCTTGGGAAACTAATGCATGGATTCTCATATTGATCTATCTACATATCCTATAAATCAGTGGTCCCCAAACTATGCTCTTTAAAAGATTTTGGAAAGCTCCCAAAAACCTCAGCTGTTTTGACCAGTAGTCTGGGATTCTGGGAGCTGCAATCCAAAATCCCTTAAAGAGCACAGTTCGGGGACTACTACCATAAATGGTCTAGCTATTGTATCTCTCTCTACATACACATACAATATGTCTGCTCTCTGTGTGTCTCCCTTGCTTTGCTAACTGTCAATAACATCCCTGGGTTAAATCTTCGCTGTTTCATTGTCCCTTATTATCCTTGCAAAGGCATAGTTGTTCTCATTCATTACTATTAATCTATGTTCACTTATAACAGTTTTGAAATGGTACTATGCGGCATCCTCCTCCCTTACACTGGGAACTAAGCTAGAGATAGAGGGAGAGGTTTCTCATGCCAGATCTCCAGAACTGAATATGACAACTATATTTGTTTATACAAGGGTTTGTTCCATTAACAGATCATATTTGCAACAAAGTTGTTGGTGAGAAGAATTTCCCCACTGCTCCACACTTTCCCACTCTACTACACTTTAGGCACTGAACCCACTTTGGACAAGAGGGACCTGAAACGGTGGTACAAAGGCTGTTAATATAGGAAAGGCGAGATGGAGGAGGAGTTGATTTCAATTCTCCTCACCTATATATAGGGATGGAAGAGAAATGTTTGGTTCACATTCTAATATGAACTGACCCAATTCATAGTTCTTGGAATTGGTGATCTGGGACATAATAAGGAAAAAAGCTGGGAGGTGAATCCCTAAACAAACACAAGCAGGTGAATGAGCAAAAAGTTTAGGGGAGATGGACACTCGGCAATTTTATTTAAACAGTGTGTTGCACTCAAATGCAATGAATGTATTTTAAAAAATGTTAAAATACAAAGCATGCAATCTATAAAAAGTAATTCAAGCCCATGGGCCACGCCCTACAGACATAAACGTAAAATGAACAATCAGTACTGGGCCAGAAAACTGCAAATCCCATGGGAACATATACAGTAGGGATATATATACACACACACACACACACATGTAAACTCCTAAAATAGTATCCAGACTTACCTAGGACTGAGATGTCCCACACACAGTAGCAAGCTCTAATGAAGTTAAACAAAGTGGGAACTTTATATCCCTTCACAATCATACAAACTAATTCACCTGTGGAGCCCCACCTAAAACTGTTCTGAAGCAAGCAGGATCCTGTAGGTAATAGTTACTACTAATATATCAATACAGTCAATCAAACAAATAGTATTCATGGTAACAAACATAGACATAGGTAAAGAGGAACAGGTAAATAATTACAGAATTTCAGGCCAATTGCAGTTCTCATTCAGTCCATGTGGTTTCTGTGTTTGAAGAGTGAAAATCCAAAACAGTTCTCTTTGCTGGAGTTTTCTCTCCAGATGTGTCCCAGTTCCAGAGATTCTTTCTATCATCCAAAATCTGATGTCCGTGTCCGAGTGTTTACATTGAATAAAATGTTGGACCATAGGTGCCTTTATTCTTCTATTTCTAATGCAACTCCTATGTTCTGATATTCTCATTTTTATTCTTCGAGTAGTCATACCAATATACAAAAGATCACATGGACATTGAATGGTGTACACAACTCCCTTAGTATTACAGGTAAACAGGTCATTCAAAGTATACAGTCTGTTGTTTACAGGATTAATGAATGCAGTGGTTTTAACACAATATTTAAAAGCACTACAGTTGTAACATGGGACATTCCCTTTGGTTCTCCTCTGTAGTATGCTTTGCTGGGTCTCCTTAACTGTGCACCTACTATGGACCAAATGGTCCGCAAGGTTCTTAGCACGTTTATACACAAACAGGGTTTTTTTTGAGCAACCTGGGATATCCTGGAGCAGGCTCCAATATTTAAGGATAACATTTTGTATGTATCTTGTATTCCCATTATACGTTATGGGTATGAACATTCTAGATTGTATTCCCTCTCTTTGTTTTTTTTGTAAAAATGCTCCTTCTTTCCATCCTCCTTACTCTGAAGTAGGCCTGCTTTAAGCCCTTTCTGGGGTAACCTCGCACTGCCAATTGCTCCATAAGAATTTTTGCTTGTCTATCAAATTCTGTTAATCCAGAACAATTCCTTCTTATTCTGAGGAACTGAGAATAAGGCAGGTTTTTCTTCATGTGGGGTGGGTGAAAGCTGTCATACCTCAGGAATGAGTTAGTGTCAGTCTCCTTCCTGTAGAGGTCAGTTTTCAATAGGGCTCCTCTCTTTACAACTAATACATCCAGGAAATTGATTTCTACATGGTCAAAGTTCATTTCGAATTTTATCGTATTGTGCACACTATTGATATATTGATAAAATTCAAAAAGCTCATTCTCGGTCCCATTCCAAATAATAAAGATGTCATCCAAATATCTTTTGAATTCTACTATGTTAGCTTTAAAGATGTTGTCCTCATTCAATACATGCTGTTGCTCAAAACTATCCATAAACAAATTTGCTAACTCTGGTGCAAATTTGCACCATATAGCAGTGCCTGATATCTGCCAGTAATATTGATCCTGGAATGAGAAGTAGTTTTGCTTGAGAGAGATCTCAGCTAGTGTGCACAGGAGGTGGGTGGGGGGATATAAGTAGTCCCTTCTCTTATTCAATGTTAATTCTATGATGTCCATAGCTTCATCATGGCTAATGTTAGTATACAGAGATGCCACATCGAGTGTGACCAAAAGACAGTGTTCACTAGGCAAAACAATCTGTTCCAAAATCTGCAAAAAATGTCCAGTGTCCTTAATGTATGTAGGTATCTGCGGGATGAAGGGCTTGAGAAAAGAGTCAACATATTCTGCAAGGGGTTCCAGTATGGATCCACATCCTGATACAATAGGTCTGCCCGGGACAGGGAATTTTTTCTTATGAATTTTCGGTAATAAATAAAAAATGGGGACTCGTTCCTCTGATTCCAACCAAAGTTCATATACATTTTTACTGATATGACCATTGGTGAGAGCCTCATACACTATGTCACAAATGGATCTTTTAATTTCTTTAGTGGAGTCATGTGTACAAGGGGCATAATGTAAAGAGTTGTTTAACTGTCTGTGGGCCTCAGCTACATATTCCTGCATGCCCCACACTACTATTGCTCCACCCTTATCTGCTGGTTTGAAAACTACATCCTGGAGTTGGCATAGTTCTTTTAATGCCAAATTCTCCAATCTGGATAAATTATGCCAAACTGTAGGGGAATGGTCCTTAATAGATGTTAATTCCTTGAGTATGATGTCCTCAAAAGCCAAAACATTATGATTGGTAGTCACTGGATTAAAGGTGGATTTCGCTTTAAAAATGCTCACTTCTCTATCCTTGTCAGTCTGCTTCATTCTGAAATAGTCTGCAATTTTGATTTTTCTAAATAATCTTTGTACTTCGATCATGGTCTGAAAATGGTTTATTTTGGGTGTGGGAACAAAAGATAAGCCTTTTTTTCAATACCTGAAGTTGATAAGGGGTAAATTACCTTGTGGACAG
This sequence comes from Sceloporus undulatus, assembly GCF_019175285.1. Classification (NCBI taxonomy): domain Eukaryota; kingdom Metazoa; phylum Chordata; class Lepidosauria; order Squamata; family Phrynosomatidae; genus Sceloporus; species Sceloporus undulatus. The sequence continues at coordinate 116,083,278 of NC_056525.1, forward strand.
ATTAACTATCTCCTGGTCTTTAATGTCCTTTTGCTGGGAATTTTTTTGGGTCTGGTGTCCTGTCTGGTTCTCATATTGTGTGTGTTTCTGTTTTGTCTTGCATATAAAAAAGATGATGTGGAGGATGGAGCTGTTGAAATCATAGAATCATCAGTGTTACCATTAAGTGAGGCATCACTCCTACTGTCCTCAGGGCTCATGGGGAAAGATTATCACACTCCCATGCTCTTCTCCCATTCTTGTCCTGTCTGTAAACAGTAATAGATCCATCATTTGCTCATGCAAATAAAACCACCTTGGCCAGGAAATTAAATTGTATAACTATTGTGAAGCCGAAGACTTTCATGGCCGGCCTACATAATTTTTCATGAGTTTTTCAGGCTATGTGTTCATGTTATAGAAGAGTTTATTTCTGACGTTTTGCCAGCATCTGTGGCTGGCATCTTCAGAGATGAAGTTAAGAAAACCCCATGATAGGTTTGCCTTAGGATCGCCATAAGTCAGAAATGGCTTGAAGGCACACAGCAAGGAGCCCTCAGGAGCCCTGGTGGCACAGTGGTTAAATGCTGCTACTGCAGCCACAAGGTTGTCAATTTGATCCAGGGCTCCAAGGTCCACTCAGCCTTCCACCCTTTTGATGGTCAATAAAATGAGTACCCAGCTTGTTGGGAGCAATTAGCTTATAGATTATAAACTGCTTAGAGAGTGCTTAGTTCACTGACAAGGAGTATAAAAAATGTACATGCTATTGCTATTGCAACAAAAAACAAAACATACAAAGTCATCCATACTAGTCACACTTGTCTTTTATGAGTTTTTTTTTTTTAAAAAAACATACACAAGAAATCCCATGGTCTCTAACTGATGTGATTCTTTTCTTACTAGGAATCACTGGTCTGGTCCTACCCTGAAACATGTCATGTCCTTGTTTCTCCATTATAACATCACAACATCTTGAAAACATGCTGCAGTTGTACCTCACTGCCATTAGATGAGGTAGTATATTCTGTTAGGCAGAATATGAGTGACCAAATATCAGAATGGGGTTTCCATAGACTGCAACAACTACAACCCTTAGCCCCACACTCTCTTTAAAACTTGACACATGCTGCAAAGACCGAATGTGGCCTTCTTTTTAAAAAGTCATACAATGCAATCTCACCATGGTACTACTTTTCTGCAGTGGTAGGACTATGTGTTCATAGTTGCCACTATGTGAAACAAAAGGCTGTACAGAAAGAGAAAAAATATGGGGTTTTGTTCAATAAATCTGTTTTGTGTGCAGGTTTCCCACCAAGGAAGCAGTGCTTTCCATGCAGGAAACCTATTTTCTGTGCAGAAAAAATGTTTATGTGTAAAATAACCCATATGTTTTTCTCGGTGGAGTATTTCTGCAACATTGCAATACCAGCAGAGAAATTTTTAGTCTTATTGCAGAAGAAGACACTGGAGAGGGGCTCTAAATGATCACTTCAGCACTTTTATTTTTTTAAAAAATATTTTTATTGAGGACATACTAATATCAAGATATATATATGCTTTTATGTGTTTATATTTATAAATATACATAGATGAATACACACACACACACAAGCATTATATATTCACCTCTCCCTTCTTTCTCTTATTTCCATCACTTACTAAGTGGTTTTGGTGATTTCTCAGAATCACAATTTATCTTCTGTTTTCTTATACAGTCAGCCTTCCATATCCAGAGATTCTTTATCCATGGATTCAAGCATTCCACAGCTTGAAAATACGTTGCTATTAATTGTATTTAATGGGACTTGAACATGCACAGATCTTGGTATGCATGGGGAGTATGCATCAAACCCCAGTGGATACTAAGGGCCCACTGTATCTACTGTTATTCCCCATTTTTCTGTTCAATATAATTACAAAATTATATTGTATCATCCTTCACACCCTCCACAGTCAATATTCTCTATTGCATTACTCCTTTTCGTATTGATTGTTCAGTTGTTTCATCATGTTATCTCAGCTTCTTTATAAATTCAAATATTACTACCATTTTTCCATATCTCTAATTTATACTTTTATTTTACTATTACTACTATGTCTTGTAAGCTCTGTTTGCCAAATCACCCATCATTTCTCTCCAGCATCTTACATCTGTAGGTTTTGATACAAGAAATGACTTCTGAATAAACTAAACTCAGGTCCACCCAGAACACCTTTCTGTATATATACCCTTGATGATGGTGGGAAAATGTAGAAGTAGAATACTGGCTTCTGAAAAGAAGCCTTTTTCTTCGCAGAAACACTAGGGATGAAACCAGAGTTTTGAAAAGCCAGAAAACTGTAGAAGTAAACATCTTAAAAGACAGAAGCAGAGAGAAATTGGAGAAGATGGAAAGAGATCCTGTTAAACAAACCACCATAGCAGGAAAGGTTCAGGCAAGTGCTGTTCTTTCCCTCAAGAGAAGCAATTCCTGCTTCAAAAGTGCCATGTTCTTCTTAGTGGTTCCCAAATTCTTAACATCACCACTCCTGAGCATTGTCTTGGAAATGATTTTTTTTTCTCATTTTAGCCTGCTAACAGTGAGCTATGAAAGCTATATTATTTTTCCCAACTCAATCATAAACATGAAGTACAAAAGGAAGAATTTGTTTATCTGTCCATAGGGGAGATACCTGAACTTCAGATGTAATAAAATAGGTATTGCTAGATGGGTTACTTTGGGGTGTACACACAGCCCCTAAGGGGCAGCACGAAGCCACCCCTTTCCTAGCTGGATCCGGCCTTTCCAGGGTGCAAAAATGAGCCACAAACAGCAGCTTCTTTTTGCACCCTGGAAGGGCCATGAAAGCCATGGCACCGTGGCCTGAAGGCTCTCCATTGGACACAGCACCAGATGAGTGCCATAATACTGTGCACCATGTAGAGCAATGTCACAGTGCCCTGGGGATAGAGTTGGGTCTTGTGTCATGTGGATGTGATGTCCTGACTCCACCCCCAGGCCTTAATGGTCTGAACAGCTCCTTAATCCTACATGAGGGGACATCAGCTGGAGACACTCAGTGGGGTTTTAAATCCCAATCAAGGATATATTCAAAAATAAGCAGCAAAGCAACCATGAACATTTACTTGGTTCTCTTTCTAAAACATGCAATAGGTGGTTGTAATGCTGAACTGTCAGTTGTCAGATTACAACAAAATGTAAAGACTGGAGTGGAAGGAAAAGTGGGTTGAACCCAGCAGCAATTTTCAACATCAGTGTTAGCAATCAAGTGTGTGTGTGTGTGTGTGTGTGTGTGTGTGTGTGTAGAAATGTGGCCTGTTACAGACTGCCAAAATAAAGCTGCTTTGGGTCTCTTTGGAGGTATGCTATTTAAATGATGCAGAGTCCAGAGGTCACGCCAAAGCCACACTCCATTCCTAAGCACTGGAGTGCAGCTTTGGTGCAGCTTCCGGATTCTTAGGATGCATGCATCATTTAAACAGCATACCTCCAAAGAGACCCGAAGCAGCTTTATTTTGACAGTCTGTAACAGGCCTGTGTTGTGGACAGGAGCTGAGCCCAGTAGCAGAGTTGAGACTAGGGCATGATCAAGACTTATCAGTTTCAAGAGACATTGCTGGGGGCAATAGAGGAGGAGGCTGAGATGAGATTTCCATGAGAGACTTTGGTGCTTGTATCAAATTATTCTCTGCAAAATGTTCAACCTAGTGATTGCCCCAGTGTTCAGCTCTTCTTTTTGCCCCATTCCACAAATTTCAAGGTGGAACTTTGGCTTATCCTTAGTAGTGATTGAAAGAGTACCAAGAAATATTGTTGTCTTTATTGCAAAAATGACTGCTAAGTTGAAATAGGTCTCAAGGCATTTTCTGAAGAGATTTCTTATTTTTTTCCTTTTTCTGAAATCCTCTCCCCTCAGAAAATATGATTATATTGAAGATTTTTCTCTGGATATTATCTAACATCTCTCCCTCCCTCCCTCCCTCCCTCCCTCCCTCCCTACCCACCTACCTGCCTACTGGTGGCAATCCCCATTTCACTATCCACCTCAATGCCTAGAACAAAATGGGGTCTGGGAAAGTTCTGCATAGTGGAAGACGCAAAAAGGTAGTCGGGGAGAGGGAAGGAGGACACAACAGGTGCTATGGCTATTGCTCTATTCCCAGTAAACTGTTGGAGCATCCCCCCTTTCTAAAGGAATTCAGTGAATTTGTTCCTTACATTTTCCTAAACTGTGAACAAGATGGAGAAATGTGTGCACATATGTAGCTCAGCCAGTGGTTTAAAAAGTTTGCTTAAAAGAAAAATACACCCTTAGGCCTATCAATGAAGTGCTCCTGGGACCAGAGACCACAAAATGGGAGCAGAGCGTCTCACCCAATAAACAGGACAGTCTACAACCTCATCTAGAAGCAGACCTTATTACTCAATAAACTGGACAGTCTACAGCCCTTTGCTGCTACAGCCAGCCCTATATGTCCACATATTTTTTATCCATCCATTCAAGCATCCACGGCTTGAAAATATTCCAAATAAATATTCCAAATAAATCCCAAATAGCAAACCTTGATTTTTCTGTTTTATATAAGGGTCACCATTTCATTATACCATTGTATTTAACGGAACCTGAGCACCCATGGATTTTGGTATCCATGAGAGGTCCTGGAAGCAAAGCCCAATAGATACCAAGCATCTACTGTATTTGTCTGCTTATGTGTTAGTCAAAATAGAGAACAGGGACATCAGTATATAGATCATCCCCATTCCCTGATGCCATTGCATGCCCAGCAGCATTATACACCCTTCAGTCTTGATCAGAGATTGCATGACTGAACGATGAGGCAAAGAACAGAAGCTTCCATTGAGTTTCTTTTAAATTTTTCCATCATGCACATCTTGGCATATGTGTATTTTTTTAAAAAAAAAAATTAATTGAGGGATTCTACTTTTTTCTCTTTCTTTCCTATGGCACAATAAACACACAGAGGGAGCCTCCAATGTATTAGAATGATACTTACAGACACATTGTTTGATATAACAAGGGCAAGAAACCTGGTGCCTTCCAGGTGTTTGAGACCACAACTATTATTATTATTATTATTATTTATATTTCCCGCCTCTCCCTGCGGATCGAGGCAAGATCATAATCCTTCACCATTAACTGTGATTGCTAGGGATGTATCCATACTGCAGAGTTAAAGCTATTTGACACCACTTTAATTGCCATGACTCTATCCTACAGAATCCTTGGATTTGGAGTTTGGTGAGGCACCAGAGCTCTCTGACAGACTAGGCTGAATAACTCATCAAACCACAAGGGGGGTGTGCTTGAAACCATCAGAAACAGAGTTGCTTGTCCTCTGATATGTCATCACCACACAGTACTGTAATGTGTGTTTGTGTGTGTGTGTGTGTGTGAATGTACGTACCATCACAAGAACAAAACATCCTCAGCCAATATCTGAGAGTAGATTGCAGTGAAGTCAGTTCACATGTTCAGTTTCTTCCAGTTAACATGTTTTTAGTCATCACAAAATGAAAAGTCAAAATGATGCATTTGTATATGTGAATGATCTGAGAGAGAGGAAAGGCACAGGCAGCTTGACCATGGCCCACTGTGCCAGTTGAAAGATGGGAATGAACCCTCTTGGGCCCACAATATGCATCCTTAAATGCATTTTTCTATAAAGAAGTACAGTTCATGGAACTTTTTGTAATGCCACTTTGATTCAACACGGAGCTATTTAATCCTCTAATTTCTATGCACAGTAATTAAGGCTTTGATTATGGTACACGTCTTTGAATAAATTGTTACTGGTTTCTGTGGAAAATAAAATTACTGTCATCTTTCTGCTAACCACACTATATTGCAAATGTGTACCATAAAATAAAAGGCAGAAGTAGTATTACTGTTCTTTCTGCTTCCATGTATTTCTAAAAAGTGAAATATAGCATGATAATTAAGGAAGGGGAAACTTACCTATATTAATTATAGAGGCATTAAGGGGGAGAAAACCCTGCAGTCTGCTTTTAATTTTAAATGCACCAGCAGATGCTCTGGGTATTACAGGTCTATTAATTTCCCAAGAATTACATTTGCCTTTTTAAACTGTCAAATGTTTATCATAAGTAAAAATTTGAAAAGAATCCCAGGATCACAACAAAAGCATCAGCATAACAAAATGAAAGACTAATGATAATGAGTATTTCCTCTTGTTTTAGGCAATTTCCTTTGCTAAGTTTACACTGTATTGTTGTCTAGAGAACATCATTACTTTTTGGAGTAACAAGAGCACAAAGGTGCATTATTTTTTTGCAAAACAATTAGGAGACTGGTAATGCTGTTACTTTTTTTTAAAATAATGTGTAATATTAACTTGTTACTCCTAAATATTTCTACAAGAAGAACTGAGAGCCATGGAACTGCCACTAGAAATGGTAGCCACTTTTTAAGATTTCCATTACCACTTTATACCTATTTATCCCTTCATACCATTATCAGTTGTCAAATATTCTGTCATTTATCCCATGTCTTAGAATAATTATTATAATCTGGAAGTAATACGTTATCTGTAGAAGCTGTATGTGCAATGCACTACTTTTTTGAAATAATAAAGCCACAACAGTAGTTCTTATGCAAAATAACATGGAGACTGGTAATTGTTACTATATATATACACACACACACACTTTTATTTCATTTTTATGCTGCCTTTCTCCCAGAAAGGGACCCAAAGTAGCTCACAAGATAATAGGAATTATTGCTTTTGCATGCTTGCTTGAAGAAAGCTTTTTTGCCTTTTCAAAAGTTTTATGTAAATAAATAAATAAAAGCTTTATTTTTATACCGCCCTTCTATCAATCAGGGCGGTGTACAACATAATAACAGACACAGAATACAATACAATGATAATAAAAATACATTAAAATTACATTAAAATACCTTTCTAGCCAGTTCAACATTGCCATTCGGGGGGGGGGGGACTAACTAGGACTTGCTTCGGGGAATGCTTGCTTGAACAGGAAGGTTTTTAGTTCCTTCCTGAACTGTGCCAGGGAGGTGGCCGAGCGGAGCTCTATGGGCAGCGTGTTCCAGAGGGTCGGGGCCGAGATGGTGAATGTCCTCGCAGTGGAGGCTAGTCTTGCCCCTGTGACTTACTTTTGTAAACGTATATTTTTTTTTAAAATGAGGTAGTAATTTATTACCAATATGCTATTCCTTGAATAATAAAGAATACCAGCAAGCCATCTTAAAATGTAAGAGTAGTAAGTAGCTTGCCCTGAAAATATAAGAGGAAGGAAAGCCTCTTTTGGCTTCTCTGACAATTCCACAGGAATTTGGTTAGGAAATCTGTAGATGAATTCTAGAGCTTATTGATCAGGTTTCAATGTATGATCATGTTCTTACCACATGGTTGATGGTATAGCTAACAATGCAGTCAAGTGGCCCTCTGAGCACACAAGCTCATTGTGCCAAGTTACTACTTTGTAAATAGCTACCTCACACTCAAGCAGCACTTATTCAAGCCAAGGTTTAATATACTGTCCCCTCCAAAGAAATTCATCTCATCCGATGCATCCGTACCATATTCTGGAATTTGGAATTGTCTACTAAAAGGCTTCAGAAAACATAAGTGAACTGAAATATGCAGAACATATGGCTCTTCCCATCTTCTTAAACTGCAGCTCCCATCAACCCTAGCCACCAGAGCCAAAGGTGAGGAATATCTGGAAAAGCTGGAGGACCATATAGTCCCCATTCCTATAGTACAATGTTCAGCTTCTGTCTTAGAAATGGAGCATATAAAGCTGTTCTCTCTCTCACACAGAGTGAAATAGCATGGATCCTGTGTGACATTTTTATATCAATTTTATTTAAAAGAAGTGATTTTTAGTTAAAATTGCTTTTGACAGCTTGGGTTTTTTATGACTCTTTGGAATGTATTTTTCTTACATCCTATTTCACAATGTGCATTAGACAACATTCATAAACAACAGAAAATGCTTGCGTTGGTCCATAAGCTCCATTATCTTGATTGAATGTATTTGTCTATGTCTGTTCTAATATTCAAAACTTATATTACAGGTTAATGAGCTTTAAAAATATATTTTGGGTGCTCGATAAAAGGAAAAACCATGACATCAGCATTCATTTCCATTGCAGGGGAACTAACGTAAAGAACACCCACTTAATATTCTGCAATAAACTATCAGCCTGCACCCATGATTTTGGCTCATTTTTGCACTGAGCTCTCATTCATTTCAAGCAAATAAACATGAATAAAAAACTCATCAGTTTTGCTGTTTCTGTCACCAGTATCCCTACCATCACCATAGTCTAAACTCCCTTCTGTTCTCCAGAATCTGTTCCCTAAATCCATTTTATGCACCCTCTCCAAATCAGCAGCTCTCAGCGTCCTTTAAAATTTCATTCTCTCATCACATCTTCCTCAGTCTTCCATCCTACTTCTATTACAATTCCTTTTAAGATACATATATTATCAAAGAAACAAAGGACCAGTTCAAAGGGCAAAGCAAAATGGTTAGCTTCCCTTTCCCCCACTTGTTTAATCCTTCATCCAAGAATTCCCTTTCAGAACGCAGCCTCATAGCCCAAAAAACCCACAAAAAACAATAGTTTTTATGATGGATTTTGGATACCCTTTCAGGGAATTTGTCACTCATTCTTGTCTGACAATTTGAAATCTGTTTTAGGATTGGAACATGTGATAAGGGTCAACATTTCAAGAAAAGTTTCAGAGGGCCAAGTGTTAGGGCCTTTTGCCGTCCCTCCCATTCTCAATTTAAGAACTTCACCTCTTGGTGTTTTTCCTAAGAAGACACTGGACAGTCAGTTAATGCCATCTCACATGTACTGTTTGCTATACATCTTTTGATAGGGCAATTATACAGGTCTGTATGCATGTCTTGGGGGCTGAGTTAGCCAAATGCAATATTAATTCTGCTTTTCAGCTAGTTCATCCTTCAGATTTGAATTGTTAGGTTTTTGTTTTGAGAACAATTTTCATATGGACCAAGCTTTCCTTATAGGTTGTTCAGTTTCATGTGCAGCCTTTGGAACCTTCAGTACATTTTTGGAATGAGCCCTCTACAATGAGACTGATTTTAGAGGCATCACTCATTATTTAGACTTTTTTTGTTTATAGGTTCATCCGGTTGATAACCTGGCCATAGTCTACGTTATCAATTCATTAATCTCTAAATCCAATAGAGTCATGCACCTGGTTTAAGCTTTTACTCTTTTGCAGTGTTTACGTTTTAACATCTTGGCAGCATGAGCTTTCATAGACTTCAGTCTACTTCCTCAGATGCATCATACTGTAATGCATTGTAATGTAAGGTAATGCATCTGAGGAAGTAGACTAAAGTCTAAGAAAGCTCATGCTGCCAATTTCTTTCTTTCAGTTAATTTCAAAGGTGCTACAAGATCTCACTACATACTGATTCTACAGGGTAACACAGCTATATCTTTCAGTTTTAACATCTTGTTTACAGCATTACATGCTGTGAGAATTGATAATGCCATTCGAGATGCTCTTTCTTGTAAAAAGATAGAGCACTTCAGAACATTGGCACCAGAGGTGGCTCAGGTGGTGAATCAGATGCCCGAACAGCTATAGAGCCTTGGCAGCAAGAGTTAGCAAGAGCCTTAAGTTTGTCTATAGCACCAAGTACAAAGAAGAGCTACGTCAGAGTTTTAAAGGTGTTTTTCTTTTAATTTAGGGCTAAACACAAACTTGTTGTGCTTTTGCCCCTTCCAGTTCTGCAGTTACTGCACTATTGTATTTTTCTTCATGACAGAGGTTTGATGCCACAGTCCATCATGTCTGTATATCATCCATTGCTTTCTGTCTGATGCTCAAGGGGATTACTGATACTGTAAGACGAATATTTTGAAAGGACTAGGTCAAATATGGTCTGATATTTGCATATTGACTTATGAGGACTTATTGTTTTTTCTTTCTTTTCTTTTTCAGGTCTCTGTTTGTGGATGACAAGACATCACATTCTATTTTGTGACCACAACATGATTTACCAGGTGGCCCATTAGGCCTGGATTAGCCACTTCGGATCCCACCTTAGTTTGGGTGATGTTGCTCTGTTTCAGTGGCTTGGAAACTGGCCGTTCTGCTGGCACAGCCTGTTGCTGTTACTGTTCAAGAAGCACTGATGGCCTCCTCCTCATGTTCTGGATTTTACCTACTTGACAATGATTTGGGGATGCTAAAGAGTTAAGCACTGATTTTGCAGTTCCTAAAAGATTTTAACGTTATCAAACAAAAGTGGCCACTGGTGGAGTTAGTGTGGTCTGCAATGATACCCCAACAGGTGTGGAAGGTTGAAGGCAATCTACATTTGCAGGATAAGACCCAATTGAGGGGGGGGCACTAATAAACAGATTCGAAATGCTCTTTACAGGGGATGACTATTAATTGTTAAACTCACAAATTTCAAAGGCCATAGCTCTACTGGGCTGATGGCATTCACCTATCTGTGGCCCGTTACAGACGGGCCTTGGCTCCGCCCCCAGTACGTACTAGGGGTTGGTTGAGGACACAGCGTCCAATCAGGCCTCACCCCTAGTACGTACTGGGGATGTCAAAATGGCGGCACCCTAAACACATGGGCACCGCCATTTTGATGTGATGGAAGCTTCGCGTCTGCACATCGCGGTGCGGATGTGACGCCACAAGAAGAACCCGCTTTTTGCAGGTTCTTTTTGCTGCATAGGGGAGCCACGCAGTTTGTCTGCTGCGGCTCCCTCGCACAGCAAACACGGGCACTGGCAGAGCGCCCTTTTGGGGTGCTGTGTAAAGCGCCTTAGTCAGGTAACTCTATTTTCTTAACAGACCTGTTCCACTGTGGTTACAGCAACAAACATTAATTAATAACTCTCCAACTCCAAACATAAAGAAGGTCTTCCTTCAGACTTTTCCCATACAAGAACAAACTCCATAAAGCCTTTGGTTTACTTTTGGACTGTCTCTTTGCAAATGTTAATGGCTGTGTGGAAGAACTTTTCTGCTGCCTTCCAATCAGCCTTTTCTAATATAGTGGGGCCAGGCCTGTGCTCCCACTGTTGACTTTTCGTCCCACCACATTCCCTCCAAATTGTCCTCTTCTCTGGCTCACCTTCCGGTGTCTGACGCCTGATGCCACGGGTCCAACTCTCCCTCCCACCTAGGGTTTCTTACATGAACTTGAGAATGAGGGCCCACTCTGAGTCTTCCTTGTCCTCTTTAAAGAGCTGCTGACCAGCCATCTGTTCCAGGACTTTTCTGTTCATCTCCCTTTGCATGACTTCCCCTTCTTCTGTGTCTCCTCCTTGCATCTACCTCTCCCTCCCTTATTATTCTCTTCCCTCTGCCTCTTTGCAACCCTTCAAGGTCCTTTTGTCCACCTCCTTCCCTCTGAAGTTCCTCCAGTGATCCAGCCTTGTACTTCCCCCTTCCTTCGCTGGCATCCGGGCTTCTCTCCCTCCACTGTCTTCTCCCCTCTTGCCCAATCACCCCTAGAACCCTGGTCCTCCCAATTACAGGTACTGAGCATGTTTTGAATGTCTCAGGATTCCACCAGAGGCAGCCATAGCACTTAAAGTAGTGTAATAGCACTATAACAGTATAGTGTAATATTGTCCTGTGTAGTCTAGATCCAACACAATGCAATCAACAAAAGAAAAGGGCATGATATTGTTTATAAACATTTAACATCAGACCAATTTAAAAAGTAACAGAACTAAAAATTCTTTTTAAATGATAAAAGAAATGGCAGAAATAGAAATACAGTACATGCAAACAAGCTTTGCCCAGGGTACAGTCCTATGGGTGTGAGTTCAGGAACATGTTCCACTGAGTTCAAAGGGACTTGTTCCCAGGTGTGTGGGTAAGATTAGAAACTAAATATGCATGCATTTTGTTCTGCAGAAAATGTTTCTTTCCTACCACTAGATGGCTGCAATTCTGAGGCTCACCAGCACTTTGTACTTCCCCAGTTTGTAGAATTGGCTTCGTCATAGCCACTGTGTGAATACAATCTCTTTTTAGCTAAATTTGTTTTTCCAATGAGGGTAAGAAGAGCAAAAAACAAAAAACATATGGTCATTTATAAAAGGATTTTGTTTTGGCATGAATTTCTAATATTTGTTACTTTGAAAACCATTGCTTTTCAGAAAATGTAATCTGTGTAGTAGGACAGTTTACCATCTGTTCTTGCTTATGTCTCTACTCTGTTTTGTATTTTTTTAAAGGAATCTTGGTAAGATTGAGAGAAAACACCATTGGAAATCATGTCAAGAGAGTACAGGAAAGGCTTTAATATAGTTTAGTTACTATCTGAACAAAGCTACATGAGTTGCTTAACACCTGTAAACAAATCTTTTCTACTTATAAATAAAGGTTAGACAATTGTGGCTGAATAGTTTAACAGGTCATGGTGAAGCAAGATGGGAATTGAATTTAAACAATAACAGAAATGCCACATTTGCCCAACCCTACTTCAACATATTAACAAATACCTGCTGCTGATATGGTTGATTTTCCTCCTAACTACCCCCCTCCACCCCTGTATCTTCATTAGCCAGAAGATTTTTGGAAGTGTTAGTCTTTTTTTAAAAGTTCAAACTCTGGTTCAGATTAGGGCCTATATGCAGTACTGGATTTCAGTTCATCCAAAAATGGAATCCAGCATAAGTAGAGGATCATAATACCTCTTCCCTACAAGTACACTCCCCCCCCACAAAAAATGTGTGTGTCCAAACAGCCCTCCATACATACGTTTTTTTAAAATCCATGGATTCTAGTATCCACAGTTTGAAAATAGTTTAAAAATGTATAAATTCCAAAAAGCAAACACTGATTCTGTCATTTTATATGAGGGACACCATTTTATTATGTAATTGTATCCAATGGGACTTGAGCATCCACAGATTTTGGTATCTATGGTGTGTGTGTCTTGGAACTAAACCCCAGTAGTTACCAAGGGGCCACTATATCTGTGTGTATTACAGATATTACAGTAGGCTTTGGGGAGCTAATTGTTTTGTACAATGGGCTTTCTCTTTTATTGTTGTACTGTTTTTCATCTAACTTTTTACGTACATTTTTAATATAATGTTCTATATTGTTTTAATACTATAAACAGTTTAATATTATATTAATCTTAACATTTTGAATGTTGACTCCTACTTGGGGGTAGTGTGAGTGTACTGGGGGGGGGGGGGGAAAGATACCACCTAGGAATGTTGTTAGTTAAAATAACAGTTGAAATCACATCTTGGTGGCTTACAGACTCTAAAACGGGTAGAGGTAAAATATATAATGATAAAAACATACAAGTTATTGTTAAAATATTGATTTTTATTGCCTTTATGTCATTAGATTGTTGTTAAAAAGAGACACAAAACAACATTTCTTGTACAATGGTTTTAGATAATAAATTTTAAAAGAAGTTTTAAAAAATATAATTAAACCACTAATACCATTAAGAACAATTTAAAATATATTTCTTAAAAAGCTGTAAACAGTGCAACATATTATTAAAAAAAACTCTGGCCAGAGTCATGAAAGATCCCTGTGAAGATGCAATTCACTAAGATGTAACAGGACACTGGCAAGAACATTCTGATTTACATCTATGTGCCCTAGCCAGCAACCAATGGTCACAATGGTCCCTGTGCACATGGATCATTGTGCATTGGTCACTTTGCTGGCTACTCCAACGTTGTCTCCTACATAGTTACACGATAGCAACCCTTTACTGGATACTGATGTTACATAAGTGCCCAGTTCTTATTTCCACAGATGTAACTCCACTTACAAAAACGTAAGTCTTAAGACATAACAAGAACATTATCAAAATCCAGCCATATGTCGCACATCAAGTAAGTGCCTTTAACCCAAATTTCATAATTTCCCCTGGGCTTTATGCACCACTTCACAGTTGACTGTGAAGGGATTGTTTTCCACATACACTAATAGGGATGAAATTCTTCACTAATATCTTTCTTGAAAGAAGTAGGGACTAGTTTTTGCAATTTTCTTCCTATCATTAAACATTCCTCAAAAACTGCAGTTTTTAAAGAGTATTCACAATTCATTACTTACCTTGTGTGAAATTTGCATGCATACTTTTGGTGCAGAAAACACCATTTTCTGCAAAGGAGATGTTTTTACACAGAAAATACTGTTTATAATTATAATGTTTATAACACTCACATAAAAATCTCTGAAATTTGTGCAGAACATATTCCAAATGGTTAAGATATTAGATAGTCAGTCCAGGATTCTTCTCATCAGAGTTTCCTTATGAAAGATGTTTTACCACCATTTTGAATATTCTTCCCATCTCTATGTCAGTATGAGTATGACATGTGACATGAAAGTGAATATATTTACATAACCTTGTGGAACCACATTCAACGGTGCTGATGGGAGATGTATTGTGTTGTCATGTAGCACACTGGGCCATCCTTGAGTCCATCACAAACTGCTCATGCTGGGGAAAAGGGAGTAAAATGGAAATCAAGTCCCCAGTCTTCTAAGCAATGGTGGCAGGGGGAGGGGGAATCCCTCACAATCATTTTTACATGGGATGTTTGGGGGTATTAAAGTTTTCTAAATGAGTGGGTTTGTTGTTAACTGCTGTAAAGTCAACATTAACTTATGGTGAGCCCATGAATGAGAGACCTACAAGTCATGCTATCCACAACAGCCCTGCTCAGGTCTTGCAGACTCAAGGCTATGGCTTCCTTGATTGAGGGGTTCTACAGACCAGCACTTTGTGCCGGCTGCCATTATCACATGCACCCATCCAGACAGGTGGATGGAAGGGGCATTATGACGCCACGGCGTGGCACTTATGATGCCCCTTCCAGGAAACTGCTTAGAGCAGCTACTTTTTCCTCCCTAGAGGGAGCGGATCATTGCCACGATGGGTGGTTGTTGTGGCAATGATCCGGGGCTAAAAGGGGTGGCTACATGCCACCCGTCTGTAGAGCCCCTGAGTCTATCCATTAGGAATATGGTCTTTCTCTTTTCCTATGCCTTCTACCTCACCAAGCATTGTTGTCTTTTTTAGTGATCTTCCCATGATATGGGAAAAGTACAATAGTCTCAGTTTAGTGACCTTGGCTTCTAGGGACAATTTAGCCTTAATGTGCACTAGGACATATTTATTTGTCTTTTTAGCAGTTCACAGTAGCTGTAAAGCACTGTCCAGCATTGCATTTAAAATCTTGATTTTCTTCCTATCAGCTTTCTTCACTATCTAGCTGTCATAACCTTACATAGAAATGGGACATATCATGGTTGGAACCATCCTAATTCAGGATCTTGTTTAGTTCCTTCATAGCTGCCCTTCCAAGTCCTAGTCTCCTGCTGATTTCTTGACTACAGTTTCCCTTCTGATTAATGACTGAGCCAAGGTATGGAAAATCTTGAAATATTTCAATGTTGTCAGTGTCTGCTTTAAAGTTAGATAAATCACCTGTGGCCATGAGTAGTCTGGACCACTGATATGGGAAGATACCCCCCCCTTTGGGCTCACTATATTTGTCTACTCCCAGTCTCAGGGATAGTACATGCATGGATTACATACAAGTGTAAGCATGAGTATACCATTCTGATTATGACTATAACTGGTGAGCCTGTAAGTTGCCAATCAATCATTAGCCAATCAATTAATAGTCAAGTTCACCAGCCAAGTTTAAAAAAGCTGATTTCAAATCTGTTTATATTATAATGAATTTATGTTCCCAAGGAAGATGTTTTACAAAGGAGATGATGTGTGTGAAATACTTTAAAATGTCTGACATGCAGTATTTAAATGCTAACTTTTCTGATTATCATTATCACTTGATTAGTCAATGCATGACATTCTCTACCAAATATGCTAGCTGTATTGTATCTGAGTAACCATCAGATAATAGGATATTTCAGCCTCAGTTGTTGTGACAATTGGCAAATGAGAAACAGCATGCTTTGTGAACTGGCTCCACTGAGATTAATAGTTAGTGCTAACACACAAAGCACATACTATTGTACACAAACAAAATGAATATGCAAAGGAAAGGAGATTTAAATTAAAGCTGGCAATTTCTCTGCTGCATATTTTAAAATACATCCCTACATTAATCGATTCTAAAATATCATGATCTGTGTTTTAAGATAATGTAATCCTCAGTGAATTAAAATGCACCTGCCTGTAAAAAAAAGTGGAGTGTTTGTCTTTACTATAATTAAAATCAGAGTTACTTTGAAATTCTCAGATCCAAGTGTCTCTCTGGATTTTGGCATTCTGAATTACTCAGTATTATTTACACATTGGAATCAATCCCTTAGCAACCTGCCACTTTCCCATATTTGATCTCTGGACATTGTTCAGACAGCTGCATACAATTTGCTGCAATTTCCAGATTCATTTTTCCATAGCATCCTCCTTCCCACACACTGTACAGGTCACAGAACATTGGCACATGCCTGTATAAATACATTGTTAATTTCATATCTCGCACACACACAAAAATGGAATTGGGCCAAGATCCTATACCTTTTCAAGCATACCTCCAGTAAAGGAAAGAGGGAAAGGGAGTAGTGATTGTGAGAAACAGAACAGGAACGGAGGCTGAGGAGAAGGGGAAGAAGAGACAGCAACAGCAAGAAGAGATGTTTTTGAAATATCAGTCTTCAAGGGCAAGCTACTATAGGAGAGGTGATTTGAAAAACTGTCTGTGCTGTCTGCAGTACAGGTAGTTTTGCATGCCTTGACTCCAAGGACCCTCTCAAAGCCAAGCATTCAAGAATTAGGTGGCTTTGAGGCAGCTTTGTGCTTTTATTGTTGTCACCACTTTTGTTTCATTGCACTTGTGCTATAGTCCTGCACCAGTCGTCTGATACTGAAGGACACTGGCCTATACAGTGGTGCCTCGGGTTACGAAATTAATTCGTTCCGTGGCACCGTTCGTAACCCGAAAAGCCTTCGTAAGCCGAATTGCCATAGGCGCTAATGGGGAAAAGCCGCGTTTCCGTGCGAAAAAGCCGAAAAAAGCACCAAAAGTTTTTCGTATCCCGAAAAAACATTCGTAACCCGGAACAATGTTTTCCTATGGGATTTTTTCGTATCCCGAAAATTTCGTAACCTGGGTATTTCGTATCCCGAGGTACCACTGTATGTCATTATGAGATAGAAGTTAAACTGTTTAAGAATCCCACCACTCACCTCATCCAAATTTTATATCAAGATTGTGAGACTTCTCTCCCTACTCCAGAAGTTGATGCATATTTTTGGTGTTTCCTTTTTCAAAGGTAAATATGTTTTGTTTTTTAAAAATCCTTAATATAAATATTGGTATGCATTGTCTTGCTGGACTAAACCTTGCTAATACACGCTTTTCAAACATAAGCATTTTTATTCTCATGCATTCATTTGTATATAGTACAAAAAGGAATCTGATATTCACACTTCCTTAAAATAACAGCAAAATACAGGTCTCTGTTAATAGTCTCACAAACCACAAATATATATATATATATATATATATATATATATATATATATATATATATGTTTTCAAACAAAATTTATTTTAATGTTGAATAAAATACATCCTTGCTTGAGGCACTTAAGGTTGATCCAATATGTTTAAGTCAAGAGTCATTACTGAGAATACTTTCCTCATCCTATATGGAAAAAAGGCATACCATCAGAAAAACATTCAATCCCTGCAATTTTTTTCAATTCTCTGCAGTTGAGGTAAGGCATTGTTTTGGAGATCTATGGTCCCACTCTTTCTCTTCCACATGGCCTCCATGTTCCCACCTACTGTCCTGTACCTGAGTTGTCATTCCTTTCTGTTATTGTTGTTGTTATTCTTATTCTTATTATTGCCACAATTGCCCAGTTATGGCAATGTGATTTAAAAATAAAAGAAACAGAAAAGGAAAGGAAAGGAAAGCAGTGAGGAGTTGGGAATGGAGAGGAGCAGAATCATGGCCACTCACACCACACGACTGCCTGAAAAGTGGAACTGTTACAAGAAACACTTATCGCATGGAAATCCAGAAAAAAAGTGCAATTGGGAGATATTGATGGGTTTTCCTCCTTAATGAAAAAGGGTTCGTCAAGAATGAATGGAATGCAAAGAAGCAGCAGAATGGACTTGCTATCATATGACAAATACCAACCAAAGTTGCTTTTACCCTGTTGAAGTTCCACTTTGATAGCCTTCTGTGATAAAGTCCCATAGGGAAGTTATCCATCAGCAATTTACATTTGGACAACTAAATTAGCAGGGACACAGCTCACCTAGTCATTGCTTTTCTCTGTGATATTTCGATCTAAATTACAGCAATTATTTCTATGCCTGCATCAGGACATACAAGCTAACATAGGAGTTTATCACACGGGAGGAATTTCTCTTAATTTTGAATGAAAAGGAAGTGGGGCCAGAACCATTCACATGAATTCACTAGTTCAGCAAATTTATGTGAATTGGAATTGAGTTCGAACTGGCTTCCCATTGCCTGAAAATAGCCCGCCATTGCCCAAAATTGCATGTGATCACCTCTCACGCAATAACGTGAAACCCCATCATTGCATTCGGACTGACTTCCCATTGCCCAAAATTGCGTGTGGTAGTCTATCACGCAATAACAAACCTAATGATTGCATTTGGATTGCCATTGGATTATACTTCCAGTTTCCCTTGTCTGATAAACTCCATACAAATGTTATGCCTTCTTTTATCTTTTTTATATATATTTCATGGATGAAGGGTTGATGCATTCCTTCATTTTTGAGCAAGGCATAATAAGTCACCCCACATTTGAGTAAAGTATCCCTGCTTTAATTCCTCCATCTTTGGGCTCTGCTTACACATGTCATTTTTGCCTGGCAAATGCCACAAGCAAATATTAAAATTTTTATGAGTGTTCTTATATTTGAGTGCTGGTTTCTATACTTTGAATACCATAGCAAGGGATATTTTTATATAGTTTTTTGTGAGTTTTTCGGGCTATGTGGTCATGTTCTAGAAGAGTTTCTTCTGGATGTTTCACTAGCATATTTTTATAGTTCCTTAAATTTACTTTTGCTCATACATTGATCTGTTGTTAGGAAAAGCCACCAGTACCATGTACCTTTTTATGTTGGTGAAATATGTGAAGTGACTGCAACAAAAAATACTATGTGAAATTCAGTGTGATGTTGTGCACTGTCTGTGAGGATATTTTGAGCTCAGTTTGTATCAAGGCTTGGGAAGGTTTATTTTTTGGACTATAACTCCCAGTATCATTCAGTTAATATGGCTGCCATACTAGCCGGACAATAATGGGAGCTGTCATCTAAAATGAGCACCTTTCCAAGCTCTGGACTTCATATAGAGTATCATGAGGTCATAGAAAATGGAAGTAGCATAATGGGTTTTATCCTTCAAGAAGAACAAAGGAAGAGTCATGTTCAGTGATGATAGAACATTTTAATATCTAAGGCTCTCTAAAACTTGTTGTATATTGAAATTTTGATTAGAATTACTGGGCATCCAGAGATGTCTCCCCTGATTTTTAAAATTATAGATAAATAGGTAAATCTAATTAATAATGAAATATCCCATGGTATATATGAAAGCCCAACTGCTGAATTTAGCTATAATTTTTTTCCCATGGAGAACTGTTGAGCTCTGTCACAAAGTACCTTTATTATAATTGCATTTTCTTTCAGATCCAACTTTTGAAGACTAGAACAAAAGGAAATGGAGAAACTTCTAAGTTGGTTAGATATTTTTCTGCCTGCAGCCATTGCATCACTTAACAATCATCCGCTACCTTTGACTGTGTTCAAAAGCAAAAGTCTAACTGCCTTTCTCTTTGTCCCTCCCTCAAAGAAAGTATATTCAATTTATATTTTCTGACTTAAGGGAAGAGGAAAAACCATGAAAGAAAAATAGCAATAAATATAGGCCCATTTGAAGTTAAAGTAAATAATTGTACTTTATATTTAAATACAAAAGATGTTTGGTTTATAGCATTTAACATTTTAGACAGAATTGACCTGTTCTCAAGTGATTGTGGAATAAAGTGTATCAAGGATGAAAAAATATTATTTTGTTCTGTATTCCTGAAGTCAAAAATCTTTTATCTGAAAAAAAAAGGCACACATCCTTTTAGAATATTTGGGAGGTATGATGTCCCTATTCTAATAGAAACTCTCCAGGAGTTTTGCTGTGGTTATGTACTAACTTTTGGAAGTGGACTTCATATTGATGCTCATATATGTGCTTTGAAAACTGATTCAACTAAATTAAATAATGGACATGGATTACATAAGTGCAACTCTCATCACAATGGAATTTTCTCCTCTCCTATTTCTCCCATCACACATTAATAATGAACACAGAATGGTGGCATAAAATACATTTCTACCTGTAGAATTTAATGCTTCATCTTGCTACAAGCAGATCTACAGTTTGGCAATTATTACTTAAGGAGATTTGTATTTTGTATTTGTATTTTGATCACTGATCCATCTAGTTCAATTTTTTTACATACTGATTGAAGTATTCTAGTATATAATAGTTGATTCTTCTCCAACTAAACTTGGAGATACTAAGAACTGTTTACCACTGGGGAAAATGCTGTTTAATTTATCTTTGTGTGGAACAAAGGAAACTATTAACAAGCTAGGGCTTTTGCCCATCTAGTTAAGTATTATCTATATGAGGTTGCCAATCTCCAGTCCTTGGCTTATTCCATATGTCCCACAGGGCAGAGAATGCTTCTCCCCGACCATTTGGGCTGGGGAGGAGACTTTGCTGGCCTCTCATTAGAGACCAGCATGTTAAAGGAAAACAGCATGCTCTGCTGGCTGTTGGGAGAGGAGGGGGCGGGGTTTAGCCTGCTTGAGGCTTCCCTGCCCAAACTCCTCTCACTTGGCTTCAAACGCTGGCCCACCCTCCCGCCTCGACATCAGTGTGAAAATTAATTTTGGTCGCCTCGGGGCCGGGTAGGAATTTTCTCCCCTTTCCAAGGGTTTTTCGCCTACCCCACACTGTTGGTTGAGGACTTTGACAATTGGCATGGGTGTGGTCATAAATAGGTTCCACGCATAGGCGGGGGGAGATAGACGTTTTGGTGAACACCTCGGCACCCTCCTAAAGGGTGAAGCTAGGTCTCTGGAAATCACGTTTAGGTCTTGCGAGTAAACGTGAAGGGAAAGAGACTTGCCTTGGGGCTGGCTTGAGATTTAAACCCTCACTTAAGTCTGGCGAGTTAAGTGGGGGAGTCTTGGGTTGGCCTTCCGGATGCCGGACGGGGAGCAACCCAAAGTATGGATTGCCCTTGGGGCACAGGTGTTTTCGTCCTTTGGAAGCTGGGGAATTGGTCTTGGAGCAGACCATCTGCCAGCTGTTCCTACACAAGGTTTTTTGCAGTTCTCGAAGAAATAAGTTTAAATAAGTTGAGTTAAATAAAGTTGCCCATTTTATATCCCAGTTCTCTTGTGTCTGGTCTCATTATTAATGAGTTGGTCAGCAAAGAGGGAACTATGCAGACATATTACAGACTCCACTAACTTTAGTTTCCAGCTCAGGTTCAGCTCTGGCTCCATATTGCATCAGCTGCATATATTTCCACTTTGGCAGCTGTTAACTAACAAAAATTGTGTGGTTTTTTATAATGGAATCAAGGTGTGGAGGTGCCAGGGATATTTTGAAATGGAAAGCATTTATACTAAGGATGTAAAGAATTCATGCAAATTTTCTTATCAATGACAGTGTCTCAACATAATGACTTTGTGAATATTTCATTGATGCCTATCCATTTTGTGTGTGTGGAAGAAGTGTTGTTGTTGTGGTGGTGGTGGGGTTCACATCAAACAATGTATTTTGTAGAGATGTAAATGGTGGATTATTCTATCCTTTTTATGCTTCCATATGGGATTGGATAATTTTCACAAATTTCTTCCCATTGTAGGAAAATGAAATACATCTACACAAGTCTCATCTGGTATTTACATTATCCCCAGAGGTTTTTGAGAAATGGCTGTGCACAGAAACACAAATAAAATCATGTTTTTGTGCAAAAATAGTTCTCATGTAAGTTTTGTTTTAGTCTCTTGCACTATAAGATGTAGGAAATAAAGAGAGATGGGGGAAAATGAATTGTAGCAACACCTTCACAAATACTGTGTAAAAACACATGTGGATTTGTGGAAACTGTTTCTTGTGCAAAACTTATGCTTTTGTGTAAAAACAAACAAAAAAACCCTCATTTTTTCATGAAAGAAAACTCTTTCTATAAACGAAAAGACTTTTTGTGGAAAACATGTTTTTCTGCAAAAATTGTGGTTTTATGCAAGTTTGCTTCTGGGCACCACAATTCAAATTCTACATTTGGCACAGCAAAACCATGGAGATGTCAGTGTTCTCTCTAGCCTTTTGTTGTTGGATGAATTTTAGTTCATGGATCTGCGTTATATTAAGTTTGCAAATTCTAAGTTTGCAGAAAATTTTTTATGCACATTCCATAAAGAATATCTTTTTCACACATAGTTTTTATCCAAAAATATCCCCTCCAGATACCCATGCCTTTTATGTGCTAAATTCCTGGGGTTTGGGGTGGGGGCATAGGAAAAGAATAACACAAAATGTGGGTATGTGGAAATCGTATATGAGAAAATATGTGTTTTGGCCCCCCAAAAGAAATTTACACACACCAATTTCAGGAGGATTTCACGCTCCACATTAATTTCCATTTGCCTGCCTATACCTCCCCACAGCCAGGGTGAAAAAATGTAAATCTGTTGCTGTTGCACTTTTGTATCTTCCACTTAAAGGATACAGATTCTAATGCCCTTAGACTGTATCTTGGCTAGAAAAGAGAATCCCAGAATTGAGGAATATGCTGGGAAGCAGATGAGAAACCACTGGATTCTGGATATGTCCCTATGTATTCAGGTGCATATCACCAATGCATTTATTACCTAGGACTCTTGCCTCTTCCCAGAACAGAATCACATGAATGATTCTTTCTCATTACTTTGAGGGAAAAAAAGAGAGGAAATATGTTGATTTCCTCTGGTATCACTAATCTACTTACAATGCTAATCTATTTACAATAGTACACTCACCCCTTCATATCTATGTATTGTGCATCCGCAGTGTCCATAGAATCATAGAGCTGGAAGAGACCACAAGGGCCTGTCCTCTGGAGTATTAGCTTTTCCTCCTAATTTGGTGTCATCTGCAAATTTGATAAGTATGCCACCAATTCTGTCATCCAAGTCATTGATAAAGGTGTTGAATAGCACTGGGCCCAGGACAGAGCCCTGTGGGACCCCACTTGTCACTTCTCTCCAGGATGAAAAGGAGCCATTGTTGAGCACCCTTTGGGTTCAGCCGGTCAACCAGTTACAAATCCATGTAACAGTTACTTTGTCTAGCCCACATTTCACTAGCTTGTTCGCAAGAATGTCATAGGGAACCCTGTAAAAAACTTATTGAAATCAAGATATACTATCTTGAAAATAACCCACCCCCCAAAATAAAAAAAATTCAGAAAGCAAACTTTGATTTTTCCATTTTATATAAGGTACATGATTGTACTATGCCTCTGTGTATAATGGAGCTTGAGCATCCACAGATTTTGGTATCTGGGAGTGGTGGTGGTCCTAGAACCAAACCCTAATGGATATTGCCTTCAGCTTTATATATTTTATTTCTCTGTTCATCTTTCATCCAACATAGAAAAGCCTGTCTCTGATTATTTCATGTTATCAGCATCAAGCATTGAGGAAAGTGAAGAAAATCTTTAGTCTTCTCTCTCATATTGAAGTAGGTACTCTTTCGCTTGCCATGCTCTGTGAATGGTCAGAAGTTCCTTCATCAATATAATATCAGTCTGGATATATTATTTAGTGTTTAGTTTGAATTATTAATGCCAGCATTTTCTCCAGTTCATTTACATGAACGGACAGGTCAGCAGCTTTGTCTCTGAAGAGAAGAGGAATTCAAGTTGCGTGGCCTCTGCATGTTTGCCATAATATACAATTCAAACCTATTCAAGGACTCACTCGACAGTTTCATGTATTTATTAAACAGCATGGGTAATAAGATGGAATGTAGTGGAATCCAGAAATTAAGATCCTACAAAGCTGAGCAGAAATACCCAATAATCTGAAAATTGTTATCCAAATATGAGAAGAACAAATACACATCGGTCCAGCTTCTTTGGTCCTTTCACAAGGATATAAAAGTTGGCAGTATAAAAAGCCACTGATAAATCATTAAAAAATAACAAATGTTCTTTCTTCCCTTTCTCTTCAGAGGTCATCCCACAAGGTGATCAAGTGTGCATAATTCCATAGCCATGCCAGAAATCTGACTGACATTGGTTCACAAAATCAGTTTCATCTGCTAGTGTAAAATTATTATGTTGCTAGGACTAGTACCAGTTTGGCCAGGAATTGTTACAAACTTGGGTTGTATCCACAGAGCAGAAATAATCCAGTTTGAGACTGCTTTAACTACCCTGGCCAATGCTATGGAATGCTGGGAATTGTAGTTTTGTGAGAGACTTAGCCTTCTCTGTCAGAAAGCTCTGGTGCCTCAAAACACTACAATTCCCAGCATTCCATAGCATTGAACTATGACAGTTAAAGTTGTATCAAACATGATTATTTCTGCAATGAGAATGCAGCCTTTGAGGGCAATACTATATATCTGGTTTAATCTATTCACAGATAATTATGAATAGTAAATAATGGGTTCAATGGAACTTACTTCCAGGTAAATGTGAAGTGGTCTGTAGACTAAACCCTCAACCTAAATACCCAAAATATTGAAGACCTCTTAGATTGCTATCCTGTGCACATTTACCTACGGTTATAGCCTATTAAACCCACTACTGAGTAAACATGCACAGGATTCTGCTGGAAAAAGCATTGAAAGCAGTGATTGTATATTCAGATTCTTGATAAAGTTTTAAAATATACCCTTTTGTTGCTTAGATACTGTCCAAGGAGCTTTACAGACATCTGATGATCCATGCTCGGTTAGACTTTTGTTTTTCATTAGGAAGGTTTCTCCTGTGAGATATTTACCCAGGAGCTTCAAAGAACTGGCTAGATAGATGAGGTAACAGATGCACAGGTGGTGGCAGTAAAGAAGAGCAATGTCTCATACAAAATGAAACTTCTCCTTATTATTTGCAAAGCCTAGCTTGATACACTTTTAATCACCATGATAGTAGTATCGTGAAGCTGTCACAAGAGTCAAAGTCATCAGCACTCAGATCTTAAAACATGACTGAAATCCTAAGATAGAGGGCAGAGGGGGAGGTCTGAAAGAAGCTCATATTTATAGACATAAAGTATTCCAGCGTGACTATAATGCCACCTAGTTATAAATAATTCCAAACATACATAGATTTATTTTCCATCGTCTTTCAAAACATGTTCCCCACAGGTTCTGGCTAGCAGCCTGCAGTCCTTCCACCTGTCCTAGCAGAATCAAAAGTCAACCAAAAGAACAAATGCCTACAAGTAACAAAAGCTCCTTGCCTCATAGACCTTCAGATATAAATCCTGACTGTGAAGAAGCAACAGATTAAAAATGGAACTGGTGAAGCAAAGGGGATGTCCAGCTGTTGAATTTTTTGAGAATGTTGTTTCTATATCCAGTTTTCTGAGGGCTTAACCTAGACATAGTGTCAGTCATATGGTGAACCCTAGCATGCAAGACCTTTAAAACACAAATTGCAGATACAAGGGTGAAGTAGGGATGAATAGGTTTGAAGTATCAATAGTGGATAAAGAGTTCACTTCTAACCCACTTTCTTACAATCCTATAATGTAAATAATGTTTTGAACCTCCTGTATGTTAGTCCTGGCCATGAGATCAGTTCTAATTAGATACTGATTATATAGAGAAGTAGGTTTTTGGCTGAACATAAGGAAAAAAATCTTAACAGTAACAGCCTTTTTTCTTTTCTTTTCTTTCTTTTCTTTTCTTTCTTTCTTTCTTTTTTTTTTTTTAAGAGTCTGATTTGGGAGAATGCAGGTCCTCCTTCTTCCCCTATTCAGCAGAAACTGTCAGGCACCTGCCATGATCCTGCACTGAGACCATGTAATGGACATTAGGAATATCACCTACATAGACCTGCCCAACACTAAAATTCTATTATTCTTATTTAGTAAGTATTCTAAAACGTATGCTCTGCCTTTCACTTGCTTACTCCACTAATGGTATTGGCACCATATGTAACTATTGTCATTCTCATTGCACTGCTCTTCTCTGGGTAAAAGGATTTCTTTCATTTACAGTTAGCTGATTCATCCTTAAGGAGAGATGGTATTGATCTGTTGTCTGATCTTCTATTGATCAGAGCTACCATTGCACTGATATACCCCTCTGAATTTCCATCTCTGATGGAATGATAGGCATGCTTAATTGACAGTATACATAGCAGACAGTCTAAAAATAACCTTTACTAGCAGTAGACTGACATTTGTGACAAGTGCTATCACACTTCCCTGATATGTTTCACAGTAGTAATTTGTATCATATAGACATCACACCAAGTTAGTATCTAAAAATGTATAAAAAAGAGACACCTAGTTGTTGTCCACCATTCCAGGTGCAAAGCTGATGTTGCATGAAGAAGAAGAGAAATTCAGGTAAGTAAAATCTGTATGTTGGACTTGAGTGATGTCTGTAAAGAAACAAATCAATAAATGCCCCTGTTTTATCCCATCTCTTATGTCTGATTTCATTATTCTGGGGTTGGGTAGCAAACAAGTTCATGGATGACTGGTCAAGTCCAACAAGTGGAGAAATAAAGCAATAAACAAGGCATGTGTTGGGTTTTCTTTGGATTCTAGAACTTGTGGAGAGAGCACCATCTTGTCCTTCACACTAGAAATAAAAATGCTATTGACTGGCCCTGGACCATCCCAACAAAACAGAAGCAAAAATACCTACAGGAAAAGAAATGGTTTGTTAGTTTATGCATCAGTTAGAAATGTTGTGTGCACATAGTTTTTCCCCCCTTCTCTCTTCTTATTTATTTTAAAAATGTTCATATATCACTGTATAGCAGACATTTAGAAAACCATAGAGGTAAAAACTTTAAAAAAATAAACTAAACTATTCCTCAAAATAACTTTAATTCAAACAATTAAAACAGTCAGTATGATTTCAAGTACCAAAGGCAATGCCATTCCATCTACCACCTATCTTGCAAAACAAGCAGGTAAATAAGAACAACACAAGCCCTACAAAGACTCTTCACCTCCCTATCCAGCTGTATATTTCTCAGGAGATATAGCAGAGAGCACCTTTAGCCAGCAAGGTTGCAGAGGGCACAGGCAGCAGCTGCAAAGCTTCCAATGGCCAATCTGTCTTTATTTACTAATTGTAAACAGCCATAGGTTGATGCGGATATTTCATCCTTCCAAATTTCCCATTGGAGAAAAAGCATTATATTATCTACCACATAACCTGATCAAATATCTGGCTAAAATTAGAAGGTCTGTTGTACTAAGCAGGGCAAGAGGCAATAAAGTCATGTGCATGAGCTTTTGAATGACTGCGGTTGCACTGCACACAACAATACATTTAATTAAATCAAACTCCAGTTAGTACCAGGAATTTCATAAAACTTTCTTTTCTTCTATAGCCAATAAAAATGGCCATCATTGAAATGCAATTGGCAAGTTGTTTCTCAAAAACCGAAGAGAAAGGGAGAATGATAGGAAGAGGAACAGAGGGGGCTGTAGTGGAGATTACAGAAATAATTTCTGTGAAGCAAACTGGGGGGAAATCCCTCTAGAAAATCCCATATGTTGGCAAGAGCTGAATGACTGAGTCCACAACTTAAAGTTTAGCAAAACAATCTTGACTTGTTTGTGAAGGCACAAAGGACACAGAAACAGAAACGAACCCTTGTTTATAAGAATACAGGATGCATAAATCAGAAGTAAACTTCTGATTTATGGGAGGGATAGAGGAACTGCTGGACCTCATCCCCTTCCCCACCACTACTCCCTTCTCCTTTTGTGTGGTGTCTTTTTAGATTGTAAGCCTGAGGGCAGGGAACCATCTAATTAAAAAGACTGTTTGTACAGTGCTGTGTAAATTTACAGTGCTTTATAAATAAAGGATAATAATAATAATAATAATAATAATAATAATAATAATAATAATAATAATAATAATAATCAAAGCTGTACAACACAATAGGGAAAAGAATGGCTTGAAGTATTCTAACTTTAGTGCTCAGCTGTATATCTTTACACTTTAGGATCTTGTCTAGTTCTTTCATAGAGTCTTTCCTATTCCTAATCTTCTGATTTCTTGACTGCAGTCTCCATTCTGATAAATGTTTGATCCAAGTTATGGTAAATCTTTAACTAGTTCATTTTCCTCATTATCTAGGTTGAATTTATGTAAACCCTCTGTGGTCATAATTTTTTTGTTTTAACTTTAGGCCTAGCTTTGCATGTTCTTTTTTGGCTTTTTTTAGTGATTGTTCCAAACAGATTGTTCTGCTAGTAGTATGGTGCATATTTTAGGCTGTTGATATTCATTTCTCCTATCTTCATTCCTTCTGTGTCCAAGCCTGCTCTTCATGTGATATTTTTGCATACAAGTTGAACAGATAGGGAGAAAGGATGAAGGCTTGTCTGACCTCATTAGTGCTGTACAGATGGAAGGTGGGATGCCGCCCCTTTTCACCCTGGATTGGAGCTGTGAAGACAACACACCACAGCCTCCACAGGGAGCACAAAGAAACCGCGAAAAGGGGCTAACAACAACAACAACAACAACAACAACAACAATAAAATTTATTTGTATCCTGCCCCTCTGAGAATAATCGGGGCGGCTAACAAAGTTAAAAATACAGCACATATAAAATCCCTGGTGCCCTCCCCGCCTTAAAAATGTATTAAATCCAATGCAGAATTAAAAACAAACAAAAAAACAAAAAAACCATACAAGTTAAAAACTGACCAGACGGTCAACAACATCACATCAGCAAACAATCAATGGGAGCAGCAGTATCTTATTCCCAGATGTTTTTCTGAGGCCGGGTTTTCTATTCCTTTTAACTCCCTGGAAGGGGTGTCATAGCCACAGTGGAGTGGCATGATGACATCCCTTCCATGCTGTGCCGTTTGGGCACTGCACAGGAGTTGCACCATGATGCCATATACCATCTAGAAGGGCGTGTGGCATCATGGCATGATAGGGGCGGAGTCACAGCATCCAGCATGCAGGCTCCACCCACAAGCCAGCACAAAGTGACGTTCTGTATTGGACCTTTGTCAACTGGGAACCATTCTGTTTCTTTGTATTCTGTTCTTATAGTAGCCTCTTTTCCTAAGTAAAAATTCCTTATCAGGATTATCAGGTATAGTGGCAATCCAATTTCTTTAAGAGCATTTCATAGCTTTTTATGAACTATGCAATCAAAGGAGCCCTGGTGGCGCAGTGGTTAAATGCCTGTACTGCAGCCATTCACTCGAAACCACAAGGCTGCGAGTTCAAGACCAGCACAAAGCTCGACTCAGCTCTGCATCCTTCCGAGTCGCTCTAAAATGAGGACCCAAACTGTTGGGGCAAAATTAGCTATTCTTGCTACTTAGCTTACTTGCTGTTCACCGCTATGATCTTTGAATAGCGCTATATATAAATAAAAACAAATATTAATTAGTATTACTATAAGCTGTAACACACATGCTAAGTTTATATTTTTGGTTTGCTTACATTATCCTTCGTAGGGGCAGTATAATCCCTATGGTTCTTCCTTTGCTTGAACTTCTGCTTGGCAATCTGGAATTTTCTCTCCATATATGATTGAACTCTATGCTGCAAGAGATTTAGCATACATGCTTGTGTAGGAAATTAATGCTATGGTCATATACTTGCTGCACTCTTTTGTGTCTCCTTTTTTGTGGACAGGAATGTATATGGATCATTTCCAATCTATTGGCCACTGTTTTGTTTCACATATTTGTTGGCATATTTTGGCTAGCACTGGAATTGATTCTATTTGTGCGATTTGTAGCAGTTCAATTGGGATATCATTTGTTACTGGTGAATTATTCTTTTCATTTTCTCTGAATGCTGCTACCATCTAACTTTCAAAAATTTGGGGTTCATCTTCATATGGTTCTTCATTTCATGTGTCATTCATTTTTGTCCCTTTTTTATAG